>NC_136492.1:15808802-16033802 GCF_053919585.1 Euprymna scolopes | reverse complement strand
AATTAAAAGAAAGATAAGATGTGCGTAGAAAAAAGAAATGGAAGAAATTTAAAACACGGCTGTCAAGGCTGGGCTAATATATATATATATATATATATATATATATATATATATATATATATATATATATATTTAACAAAACTGCTAATTAGTAAAAACCTGAAGAAGGTGCTCAATACTATTGCAGAGCAAATATATATATTTTTTTATTACCGTTTTATCTATCCAAGTCTGACGAAGTTGCTGGATCGTGAATACAATCCGGTACCAGAAACATGTATAACTAAAACAGATAAAACAGTAATATATATATATATATATATATATATATATATATATATATATATATGCCACTTTGATATAGAGGGCTACTATCTAGGACATAAATTGCAGGGATAATAAGTAGGGAGTTGAGCAACAAGATGTCTGTTTACAATACACTTGAACTTCTGCTTCTGTAGAGTTGGGGAAGCAAGAACCCGAAAGGGAATTCCAAATTTTAGCAGTTCTGGGAAAGAAACTATTAGAGTAGAAGACTTGCTGACATTTGGGGATCTCTATTGTGTAGGGGTGGAACTTTGCTGCTTGTTGGGTTTGTCACGGGTATTTACGTCAAGGGGGTACAAGGTCTTGTAGTTCGTCGGAGCATCTACCATTAAAATACTTGTAGAACAGGAAAAGGGATGCAACATTTCGTCGGTGGGACAGAGGTTGAAGCTTAGTTGACAATTCGGGATCTTTTGGGTTGGTAGCTCTCTTTTGAACCCTGTCAAGAAGTGAGAGACTAGTAGCAGATGCACCAGTCCAAATGTGATCACAAGACTTCATACATGGGCGAATGGTGGCCTTGTAGAGGTACAGGATACTTTCAGGCATAAGTAACTTTCTAGCACAGTAGAGAGAGCCCGCCTCCCCGCAGGGAGGACCTTTGTGGCCTTCGAGCCAGGATTGGGGTGTGGTGTCTGTTCCAGCAGATGCTGCAATTGAAGACCATTGCCCTTGTGGCAATCTTCTGGTCCATGTAGGGGCACCCTATATACCAGCAGGCTCTCATTGTCCAGCTCCCATTTCCCACCTCTCGGGAGCTGGTCCCCTTTTATCTACCCCCCCCCCCTTCTCTCCACATTAAAAAACGGCCTTGTGCCTAATTTACTCTGTGGGGAAGCAAATAAATACAACCCACCTTCCTCGCAGCAGCCTTGGCAATGCCCTCAGCGTATCTATTCCAAGTCATGTTTCTGTGAACGTTAAGCCATGAAGTTTGAACGAAGTACTTTCAGGTAATGTATCATTAGCCATAACTTTTGGTGGTTGAGAAGGTTTCTTGTAATTATTGATGGAAACGAACAGTCTTGGCAGCATTAAGCGTTAACATCCATTTTTGTCCCTATTCCACTACGGACTGAAGATCTTCCTGTAGGGTTTCCTAGAGTTTTCATGTTCATTCGTTTTCCTCTCATTTTCCTCTGTTATTGAGGTTAGTGCCATCAGCAAATATATCCATCTCAGAGACAATTTTATCAGGAAGGTTATTTAAGAATATCAGAAAGAATAAAGGGCCAAGCATCGATTTCTGATGTACACCTGGATTCTTCTCTTATTTAAAAGGACATAATCATGTCAAGTATTTGTCCAGTAATACAATAGGATCTGATTTTCATGAGAAGGCCATCGTTCCATACCCTATCACAAGCCTTAGATATATCCAGGGCTATTGCCTTCTACTTCCCTGCTTTATCCAATGGATGGTATATACGTTCAGAGATTACAGTTAGGATATCTGCAGTAGAACCGGCTTGCCTCAATCCATATTGTTGATTGGACAGAAGTTTAGCAACTGGTGGACTAGGGCTTGATTAATTATGGACTCAAATATTTTGGCGAAAAGAGGGAGGAGGCTAATGGGACAATAATTTAATCTCTCTCTCTCTCTCTCTCTCTCTCTATATATATATATATATATATATATATATATGTATATATGTATATATATATATATATATATATATATATATATATATATATATACAGGGTGTCCGTAAAGTTACTAAACAGTAAATATTAACTATTAATACAAATATAATACAATAAAACAATAAGACTGTATAGTAACTTTACGGACACCCTGTATATATATATATATAGTTGAATAGCGTAATGCTGTCATCTGGGCGGTCGAGTTTCAAACTTAATTTAAGGTAGTAGCTTGCTTAGCCGCACTGAGAAGCTGTGATACAGCGAAACAGTACTGTTTGTGGATGACTATAAATGCTCCCTACGTCGGGTTGAGCATATTGGGAAGTGATAAACAAACTGCCACTATCGTATTAAGTGATGCTCTTTGTGTAAACAAATCAAGCTTAGGCGTTTGGACAATGTTTGGACATTGTTAATTCTCATGCCCATCTTAGCAGCAGCCGAATAGTGAAATGGTTAGGAGCGCTGACTGTCTAGGTGATCGAGTTTCAAACCTGACTTGAGATAGTTGCTCATCTAACCGGACTGAGGGGTTTTGATACCGCGAAATAGTACCGTATGTGGATGGCTATATATTTATATATACTATTATATTAGAAGACTTTGTGTGTCCGTGAGTTCGTTCCCTGTTGCCTCGAAAACGGCTGGATCCATTTTTAGGAAATTTCACACGATGGTACTGTATGTGTCTGGTAATGTTCTTAGATCGGTTTTGTATCGGGATGTCTTTGATAAGTATCAATAATCGATAATCGAAAAAAAAAAACTATGAAAGAAAGAAGAGGCGATTTTGACCAAAGTTAACGCCTTACACAGCCTAACATCACAAGTGCATTTGAGAAGTTTTATTACCACACAAGCTGAAAGGCCCGACATATAAAATCAACAGTAGGTGCTTTGATATGACAGGTGTGTGTCCGAAGTGAACGTTTCTCTTTAAAACGCAATTTCACAACGATACTTGACGTTTTCATTTTAAATTTAAAGTCAAGCCATCAACAGTAGGTTCTTTGATATGACAGGGGCGCGTTCGAAATGAACATTTCTCTTTAGAGCACAATTGAAGCATGATACTTGACTTTTGCGTTTTAAACTTTACTGCAAACCATTAGATATAAAACTATTTTTTATAAAATCAACAGTAGGTTCTCTACAGTGCAATGTAGACTACAATGTATTGTGTATTTAATCACTGCGAAAGACATGCAAACTTCCTCCAGGTGTATCGCGATGGCTCCCCAATTAGGGCAATCAGTGAAAAAGCGGAAATTTCATTGATTTCGATGACAATAAAAATATGGGAGCGTGAAGCATTTGTTGATCATCATTCAATCCCAGGCAACGTCGAGTCACCCTGCTCATATATATATATATATATACATTTATATAGTCATCCACATACAGTACTGTTTCGCTGTTTCATAGCTCATCAGTGCGGCTAGACAGACAACTGCCTCAAGCCAGGATCGAAACCTGACCGTCCAAATGACAGTCAAGGCTTCTCACCATTGCGCTATATGGCTAATGCTGTGTGGGTAATGAATTAACGATGTTTTTGACATCCAAATGCCTCCACTCGATTTGTTTACACAAAGAGCGTCGCTTTGTATGCTAATGATAGTTTGTATATCACTTCCCGATATGCTCAACCCAAGATAGGGAGCATTATATATATATATATATATATATATATATATATATATATATATATATATATATATATATATACATACATACAGTGATGATCATATTTATTGGCACGGTAAAATAAAAGTTAAATTTTGTCTAATAAATTCTAAAAAAGGGATTAAATTAAAGAAAATAACAAAGTATATTATGTATTTTTAACTGGCCTTTCCGATGCAGCAATCGGATTTTAGAAAAAATAAATAACAAAGGAACAACAAACATAATTGCAAAAAAACCCTTGTTCAAAATTATTGGCACGATTTATTTAATAATCAATTGTATAGCCTTTGGCCTTGATTACCTTCCTCAGTCGCTTTTCATAGTTTACAACCAAGTTGTTGCACTCTTCAGTAGTAATTTTAGCCCACTCTTCCTGACAATAATCCTCCAATTGAATAAGATTCTTAGGCTTCCTTTGCATTACCCTCAATTTTAATGTTCTCCATAAATTTTCAATTGGATTAAGGTCTGGGCTTTGTGATGGCCACTCCAAAACATTAATATGATTGTCCTCAAGCCATTTCTTAGTCAGTTTAGCCGAATGCTTTGGGTCATTATCTTGCATGAACCACCAACGACGACCAAGTGAGAGCTCTTTAGCAGAGTCTTTCAGGTTTTCATCCAATATTTTAACATAATCTTCCTTTTTTATGCTACCTGTGACCTTAACAAGTCGCCCTGGTCCAGAGGCAGCAAAGGATCCCCAAAACATCAAACTGCCTCCACCGTGCTTCACTGTGGGTATGGTGTTCTTAGGCAGGAAAGCTTCGCCAGATTTTCTGTAAATATAAGACACTTTATTATGGCCAAATAACTCTATTTTCGTTTCGTCAGTCCATAGAACACGCTTCCAGAATGCAACATCTTTATCAATATGACGTTTTGCAAAGGCTAGCCTTGCTTTCAGGTGCATAGGCTTCAATAAGGGAGTCTTTCTCGGACGACATGCTTTTAAACCAGCTCTCTTCAAAACTCTACCAACTGTATGTCGAGATACATTCACTCCAGAGGTGCTCTGTTCATCAACAATCTCCCCAACAGAGATCCTTGGGTTTTGTTTTACTTGTCGAACAATTTTCCGTTCATCTCTTGGGGAAAGAATCCTTTTTCTCCCTCTACCCTCTAAACTCATAACGTGGCCTTGCGATTTGAACTTGTTTATTATGGCTCTAACAGTGGATTTGGGAAGGTTTAGCTTCTTTGAAATCTTATCATAGCCCTCCCCATTGGTATGGCATGCTACAACAAGCTTCCTGACGTCTTCGCTGTGTTCCTTAGTTTTAACCATGGCGATTGAAAATTATAATTTAGTCACTTATAATAGTTTAAATAAATCGCTATCTAAAAATTATCTGAAAAAAATTATTCACTGAATTAGCGTTAAACAAGCATAATATGGCTATAAAAAAGTTCAGAAAGCACGTAAACCGGAAATTGATTGATATTATACTGATACTAAAAGAAAAACAAAGCCGTGCCAATAATTTTGAACAAGGGTTTTTGCAATTATGTTTGTTGTTCCTTTGTTATTTATTTTTTCTAAAATCCGATTGCTGCATCGGAAAGGCCAGTTAAAAATACATAATATACTTTGTTATTTTCTTTAATTTAATCCCTTTTTTAGAATTTATTAGACAAAATTTAACTTTTATTTTACCGTGCCAATAAATATGATCATCACTGTATATATAACTATTTTTATACCTAAAGAGACTAGTGTTTTATGCTTTTGTAATCATCAATGTCGGAAGTGACCGGTCAGGAAATTCTAACCCAACCAAGAAGCTGCCATTGTCTCCATTTGCAAAACTGTTAATTCCGGGCTACTAACAATTGCCACAAGAATTAAGGGAATTTAACAACCTATAAACGCCAAATGCGGGCTCGGATAGTAAACAGTCGAGAGGGTTCAAACGAGTATAAATCGTGAACGTTGAGTGTCTTCTAGTCTTTATTTCGCAGACAGTGCTCAACTTGATACTTCTTAAAGAGGCTTAATAAATTAAGTAATACTTAATGAAATTATAAATAATGATCATGCTGCAATAAATGAGAGAATGATGCATGGCAGCAGGTGCTCGACTGAGCTCCAATCTATCGTTCACCCTTGCCAAACTTTCACAAAAAAAACACCGGCTAGCTACAACCATTATCTACGATTTTCCCCACTCTCTAACTGTGTCTTAATCTAAACATAGATTCCATGAACAAAGTTTGTTTTCTAGAACTGCCCGACTGTGGAACACTGTACTATTGGTCTGCTTCCCGGTTGAATACTACATGGTGGTCTTCGAATCCAATCTAAACAAGTTCCTGTTTAGCCGTCCTCATAAATAATCAGATTCTACCCAATTTACACCATTAACGATTACTACACTTCCATCTTACATTCGTTAACCCTTATCCTCGAGTGGCCTTCGGGCCTTGATAAGTGGTGACTCCCAAGTAAAAAAGTAAAGGTCATTCTTTTAACCTCAAACAAGTTAAGCTCGTTAAAATCATTTTAGATAAATCTCGACGAAGACTTCTTGAATCAACATTTATAGCAAACTCAAAAATCGATTAAACAACGTGAGGGTTTCTACAATTTATCTCCTTTAATTAATAAACTTATATTAAAGGATACAAATTAATTTAAAACATATTTTAACTTAGTGACACCACAGAAAATAATATCTTGAATAATGAATATATATATAATCAATCAATTTAAAAAAAAAAAACTCATTTCATTTAAATTACACATCCAACATTTGAATTATAACGGCTATATTCATTCCAGAAAGAACAAAAATAGCATCTCTAACGGTTATATGACGTCAAAAAAGTTCGCTCTATTTCACAACGCTGTATACATTTTGAATGCTAACGACTTTTTTCGTTCTGAAATAGAACAAAGACATCCTTTTCACATCACAAACACAACAAATATATTTTCAAATATTGTACAGGTATTTTATCTTTTACAAATTATTCATCCTGAGTAAGTCTTGAAATAAAGACGAAACGTTGATGAACATTTAATTTAGTTTGTTTCTTTCATTTATCCATCACATCAAAATATTATTTCCATATTTTTCATTATACATACATATATATATATATATATATATATATATATATATATATATATATATATATATATATATATGAATAAATGATTAATAAAACATGTTAAAAAAAACATCTTGAAAAAGAGTTAAGAACATATTTAATTTTAAAAAGGAAACACAAGATAAGTGGATAGTCCTTAATCCGCGGAGTTTCGAAGAAATACTATATATATATATATATATATATATATATATATATATATATATATATATAATTTCCAAAATGTGAGGGATTATATATAATGAATTCCACAGCCAAACAACGTTGCAGCCAACAAGAGCCATGACAGTCAACGAACCAGAAGTCCAAGACTCGAGTTTCACCCTCATTTGGGCTCATCAGTTAGACACATCCAAACTCAGGATTCGAAACCCAAGCCTCTTGCATGCGAGGCAAGCACTCTGCCAACTGAACAAACGCTCCGCACACCAGAAATTCTATTAACTTACACAGATCAAGCAAACCGCGTTGAAATCCAGCTGTGAAATGGACCTACTTTGTTTCGACAAGGGACGCGGTTATCCAACTAGCTAATAACCCCAAGCCGATGTCTCACAAGTAGGAGTTTCAACTCGAAAGGACGATGCCATCCAGCAATGCTAACCTAGCGAGCAACTTATGATAGGATTTTCAGAATGTGAGAGATTATATATAATAAATTCCACAGCCATTTCACACATGCAAGTGTAAATTTACATTTGTGAAAATATATGTATGTATCACAAGGTTTGAACAATAATCCAAAAAAAAAAAAAAAAAAGAACAATTCTATAGATAAATAGTTAAAGACTAGTAGGACCTGTGGAAATTCCACGGAATAAGAAATATATTTAATCAACAAATATGCCTGGATAAAGCTGATATTTTTCTGGATTGTGAAAAAAATTAATTTTTTAGACAGTATTAAGTGTTGAGTAATTATGTTGAACAAAGATGGCGGTAGTAAATCAAATCAGCGAAGAATCAATGCAGTCACGATCTCGAGTGTTCAGTAATGCCTTCTAGCACCAATTGAAATGAATGGCTCTTGTCTTGGGAAGGTCTCATGTTTTGACAAGCTTCTGGGCTTGACCTTTACTCCTGATCTTAAATGGAACACGTACATCAAATCTGTTGCCAAGGCCGCTGGAAAAATGGTGCGATCTTTCTATCGATCCGGTAAATATCTCACTGCTGATGCTATTCTCTATCTATATAAGAGCCAGGTACGTCCAAGGATGGAGTACTGTTGCCACATCTGGGCAAAAGCTGCTAGAAAGGACTTATCCTGCCTTGATAGAGTTCAAAATAGACTTCGTAGCCTCGTGGGAGATGTCTTTTTCTCTTCCTTGCAACCTCTATCTCACAGAAGAGATGTTGCAAGTTTGTCTCTGCTTTATCGTTATTTTCATGGCGAGTGCTCGACTGAGCTCCAATCTATGGTCCCTCTCACCAAACTTTCACAAGAAACACTTGTCTAGCTGTAAACACTATCAATAATTCCTCCCACTCTTTATCTGTGCCTAAACCTAAACATAGATTCCATGAACAAAGCTTCTTTCTTAGTACTGCGTGCCTGTGAAACTGTCTTCCGTTTTCCTGCTTTCCAGCTGACTACAATATGGTTGTCTCCCAGTCCAACGTAAACAAGTTCTTGATGAGCGGTTTCACTTAAGTTAATAAATTTACCGAATTTCCATTACTAACGATTACTATATTGTCCAATTGACTACTGTACACTCTTAACCCTTATCCTCGAGTTGTGTCTGGGCCTTGATATGTGGTTATGCCTATGTAAAAAATAAAATTCTCTAGAACAAAGATGGAGGCATTAGATCGTCGAAGAATCAATGTAGTCCAGATCAGTAGTGGTTCATCATTTGTAGACATTTATGCTGACGACATTACCATTTATGGTAGCACATCTAAGACAGTAAACGACCAAGTTCTCTCCAATTCTCTCTCCTCTGATCTTGAGCACGTAGTACAATGGGGAAAGGAGTGACTGGTTACTTTTAATGCATCTAAAACCAAGCTTCTCTCTTTACATCATCAACATTCTGATCCACATCTGGCATCAATTGAAATGAATGGCTCTTGTCTTCAGGAGGCCTCAAGTTTTGACAAGCTTCTGGGCTTGACTTTTACTCCTGATCTTAAATGGAACACGTACATCAAATCTGTTGCCAAGGCCGCTAGAAAAATGGTGGGATCTTTCTATCGATCCGGTAAATATCTCACTGCTGATGCAATTCTCTATCTATATAAGAGCCAGGTACGTCCAAGGATGGAATATTGTTGCCACATCTGGGCAGGAGCTGCTAGAAAGGACTTGTCCTGCCTTGATAGAGTTCAAAATAGACTTCGTAGCCTCGTAGGAGATGTCCTTTTCTCTTCCTTGCAACCTCTATCTCACAGAAGAGATGTTGCGAGTTTGTCTCTGATGTATCGTTATTTTCATGGAAGGTGTTCAACTGAGCTTCAATCTATGGTCCCCCCTCGCCAAACTTTCACAAGAAACACTCGTCTAGCTGTACACACTATCAATAATTCCCCCCACTCTTTATCTGTGCCTAAACCTAAACATAGATTCCATGAACAAAGCTTTTTTCTTAGAACTGCACGCCTGTGGAATTGTCTTCCGTTTTTCTGCTTTCCGGCTGACTACAATATGGTTGTCTTCAAGTCTAACGTAAATAAGTTCTTGATGAGCCGTTCTATATAAGTTATCAAATTTACCAAATTTTCATTACTAATGATTACTATATTGTCCAATGTCTACTGTACACTTTTTAACCCTTATCCTTGAGTGGCCTCTTAGCCTTGATAAGTGATGATGCCTATGTAAAAAAAAAAGGGGGGGGGACTGATAAGCAACTGACTTGAATCCAAAATTCGATATTGGAGACTTCTTATTGGCTAATTGTCCTTTTTTATGTTTTTACTTGTACAGAATCACATTTGGGAAAACCCTTGATTATGCAAATGAAGCAAGAGGAGGTGGGACCCTCTCACGTGAGTGATGGTGAAAGGTAGAGACCTAATGGACGCTCCTGTTGAGAGTGGCGGTCAGGGATACAGATTTGAGGAAAAAGAAAAAAAAGGAAATCTTTTAGAGCTTGAGAAATAAAAAAAAAAAATGCTTGAAATTGGTTTACTGAAAATTGTTGTTGTTATAACGAAACGTACTAAACAGACAAATCGTTTATTATAGTCAAGATTGGTTTCTGTTTATGACTTACTCTGAGGAGGTATGTTCGTCCTTTTTTCTGTTTCTTCTCTTTTTTTCCCCTCGTTTTCTTTGTTTTCGTTGTTCTTTCTTTCTTTCTTTTTTTTTCGACATTTGTTAAGAAGGTTGTTTTTCCTTTTTCATTTTTTTCTTCTTCTCTTTCTATACTGCTTTTCTTTGTTCTTGTTTTTCTTTCTTGTTTTTCTTTCTTGTTTTTCTTTCTTGTTTTTCTTTCTTGTTTCTGAAGTTTTTTTTTAAGATGGGGATATTTGGATTATCCTGACTACTGTTTTCATTTTGAGTGTTGTTCGCACAAAATTTTGGTCGTTGTAACCTCCGACCTTCTTCGGGTATACGTTAACAAACTCGTGAGTCTTTCTGTCGAACTCAGGAATCTGCACAGAATGTTGAATCGGAGAACCCGTAGTGTAGTGTGTAACGTCGTCATTACATGTTAACAAGGACCCACACGTTGTATGCAGAGATAGTCGCAAAGAAAGAAAAGGAAAGAAATTCATTTCAGCTTTTTCAGTTGAAATGAAATGTATTTATTCATGGCATGGGATTATAAAGCCTCTGACGTCACTATGTGGGGCCACACGTCCATCTCATGCTGGCACGCCTTGCTGGTACTTTCAACACGTGTCATTTTCTTCTTCTTTTTCTTCTTCTTCTTTTTATTTTCCCTTCACTTCCTGTGCTGTAATGTCACATTATGCACCTGCTTGGTGATTTGTGTACGTGCCATGCGGTTGCTTTTGCTAACATTTTTCATCGACTCTGCTACATATCTCCCATGACAAAAAATTATTTCCAAAAATTTCTTTGCCAAGGTAATAGAAGAAAAAAAAACTCCAAAATTAAAACAAAGAAATCAAAAGGTCTTCGTATATAGTTTGTTCGATCTTTTCATTTTACCTTTTTTTTTTTCAGAATTTCCTTTTTTATTTATTTCTTCTTTTGTAAAAAAAAAAACGAATTCCAATTTTCTAAATATTTAAAGACAAAGTTTAAATACATTAAAAGGTGGAAATTTCAATTAATTCATAAAATAGCGATAATGTTGTTTTTTTTTGTATTTTCAGAATTTTCACTGAATCAGTGCCGAAATGTATCAGTTTTCTTGTTTGAAATTAAAATTTTCAATGCTAACAATATGTTACAAAGCCAGATAGACCAAGGCAAGACCACATTCAAGTTCCTTTGAATAGTCATTGATGATTGCTGGTCCTGCATCGGTAACTCCCCTAAACTTAAATGGGATACTTTTTATTTTAGTAATAAAGTCAGTTTATTGCTTCTTG
Organism: Euprymna scolopes; assembly: GCF_053919585.1. Lineage (NCBI taxonomy): Eukaryota > Metazoa > Mollusca > Cephalopoda > Sepiida > Sepiolidae > Euprymna > Euprymna scolopes. The sequence continues at coordinate 16,022,510 of NC_136492.1, read as the reverse complement.
ACAGTCTTCATAACAGATGTTATACTGTTAATTGTATTCCAAGATTCATCTATAATTTTTTTGGTCGGGTGAATTTTTTTCATGCGTTCTTTTCTCATTTTCCTACACACCCCTTACATTTTTTTTACCCATCATATCAGTAAAAACATTAATCTTTTTCTCCTTGTGCTTGGTTAATCGGAGATTTTCACGCCTACTGTTCAATTAGTTTTCTTTTGTTTAAAACTTCCTCTCTAAATGTTTTGACTAAACTAGTTAGCATAACCATTTGCCTATTCCTATGAACTCTCTTAACTGCTCAGCCTCCATTGGTGAGATTATTTGAGATAATTACGGTTGACATCTTACCTAAAGGGGCAGATATATTATCTGTGCTCCTGACTTAATCAGATATCAACATATTACGCAACAATTATTGCATTTCCCTTTTTTGTCGCACACAGTGCTGGCATTAACGTTAATTATTTATCTTTAGCAGTCCTTCTATCCAACACGTGCACTGTTTATTCACTTACTACTTACACTTTCCACTAACCTATTTCATTCATAAACTGAACTATTAGAAACCCGTCACTAACTTCCATGTCTCCTTTATTTCTCATTGCTTAGTGAAGTTCCATCACTAGGAAATCTAATTCATTGTCAGAATTCTTGTGGCAATGTTCAGACTGTCAATGAACAAATTCATCGTTATCCGCACACGTTTTCAATTTCTGTACCCAAGGATTGTAAGTGCCTTAAATGCTTAGTGAGCACTTATCTTTCTACCATGGTGGCGATGCAACCATTGCATCTTTTTCTCATAAGGAGTTTTAATTTTAGGATTAAAGAATACGGTTCCGTTAACGTCACGTGTCTTACTTGACCATCAAGCAATTTTGTTTACCATTGGTTTTAAAATTAAAGTTTATTGGTTTTAAAATTAAATATTACTATACTGTTTGTACTTGATTCACGTGTAGTAATAACCAATAAAAATTCGTTTCTAGATGTATTTATTGACTCAAATAACAATGAACTCATCGCCATATGAAAATAAAAAACACTTTCAATAATTCTTGCATGTTGAACTACAAAAATGAATGTCCTTATTGCTATAAAATCGCAATTCTAAAAAAATTAATAAATCGAGATAAATTGATATCCCCACACACAAAAAATATCTTCAATACATTAAAAACTAACCTTAAACAACTTTTAATTGACAACCAATTCATAAATTGCCTAGTAGTTGATACATCAAATTAACTATGAGAAACCTAGAAAAAACAAACAAACAATAAAACCAGTTAAATAATTCCGACTATATTAACATATTTTACCGTAATAATCATAATTTTAAATTAAACGATAATATTCTTAAAATCATAATTTAAAATTATGATATATATATATGTACACATACACACATACACACACACACACACACACACACACACACACACACACACACATATATATAAGTGAAAATGTCTGTCTGTGTATGCGTGTGTATGTGTGTGTATGTGTGTGTATGTGTGTGTATGTGTGTGTATGTGTGTGTATGCGTGTGTACATTTCCCTACCAAATTACTCTGTCAATTTTCAGTCTACAGATTCGAGATTTGACATAACTCACGATATATATATATATATATATATATATATATATATATATATATATATATATATATGAACAAATGATTAATAAAACATGTTAAAAACATCTTGAAAAAAAGTTTAAAATATATTTAATTTTAAAAAGGAAGCACAAGATAAGTGGATAGTCCTTAATCCGCAGAGTTTCGAAGAAATACTCTCCTTCTCATCAGAGGGCAGGAATTAGCAAAATGCGGGATCGGATTTTGCATGTAAAAGTATTTAATGAAACCACAAGTAAGTCACAGATCTTACTTGGTTAAAAAAAAGGGTGAGGTAAGGGGAATAGGAGGTAAAAGAAAAAATGATAAAAAGATTTCACATGAATGGATAGTCCGGTGAAGGGTAAAAAATCCAAGAATGGTAAAATCCAAACACGGTCAAATTAAAAACTTCCAATCCAACAGGTAAGTTCCATATTATAAGCTCTATTTCTTTTTCGGTTTTATTGAGCTTTTACATCTGGTTGGGATTACTTTACTTGTAAATATTAACTCTTTAATATTTATAATATATTTTAAGTTTACCATTTTGATTACCTTGGTAAACGTATTGTAATTTATATATATATATATATATATATATATATATATATATATATATATATATATATATATATATATATATATATTCTGTGCTAGGATTCCATTTGTGATTTTTTCCAAGGAATTCTGCCTTTTGGATCATTTTGGACCATCTTCCAGTTACGCGATTCCTTTGGAACTTACCTGTTGGATTGGAAGAATCCAAATAATACAAATTATCAATCCTCATCTCAAGAGATACACACCTAGAGAAGATTAAAGGTTACATCGGCCGAAACGTTGTGAAAATAACACTCAAGATGAGAACAATAGACCGAAGAATCCAAATAATACAGGGTCTTCTTTTTTTTTTTGTTTCTAGAACAGATTCCTAGATTTCAGGTCAAGGTTTCAAAAAGTAATGTGAGTCACACTTTTATCGATGATTTTGCTTTGACCTTGCAATTTTTGTCAAGGTCAAAATTTTGATTGAATTTCAAATTTCATGTATGAATCTGATGTTTTTTGATAACAAAATTTAAGCAGGTGCAGCCTAATAGTTTGTGAGTTATCAATGTTTGTATAGAATAAATGTTATTTCAAACGTAAGCTTGACCGACCAACGAAAATGCTATTTTAAACTAAAGCATGACAGACCAACGGCAATGCTATTTTAAACTAAAGCATGACAGACCAACGAAAATGCTATTTTAAACTAAAGCATGACAAACCAACGAAAATGCTATTTTAAACTAAAGCATGACAGACCAACGGCAATGCTATTTTAAACTAAAGCATGACAGACCAACGAAAATGCTATTTTAAACTAAAGCATGACAAACCAACGAAAATGCTATTTTAAACTAAAGCATGACAGACCAACGGCAATGCTATTTTAAACGTAAGCATGACAGACCAACGAAAATACTTAAGTGTGACAGATCAAAGAAATTTTAAACTAAATTATGACAAACCAACTAACATGCTATTTCAAACTTAAGTATAACCGATCAACGTAAATGTTATTTCATACTTAAGCATGACAGACCAAAGAAAATTCTATTTTAAACTAACTCATGACAGACCAACGAAAATGCTTTTTAAACTTTTCATGTAAATCGCTCAAGATAAGGCATAAAGCTACTTGATGTAAAGAGCTAAAAAAACGTGACACTTCAAGGTAAAAAACTAGCCATCTATTCTAACCCCCCAAAAACAGCAATTCTTCTTCCTTTGTCAGAAAAATCGCTCACTCAATGTGAAAACTAAAGGACAAACTATGAGAAGTGGGAATTACGAAGCTGACGAAAGTTATAAACTCAATGTCCACTTTCTATGAATGAGAGACCAATGAAAAAGCTATTTCAAACTTAAGCATGACAAACCAAAGAAAACGTTATTTCAAACATAAGCATGCTAGACCAAGGAAAATGCTATTTAAGACGTTTAAAGATGCGAGAGCGCGTCTAAGAAACACTAAAAAAAAAACTATGCTTACAATGTTCGCTGCGCGACGGGTGCTTTCCTCTGATGTCGCTAACATGTCAAGATGTTTGTATATAAGTGGAATTTATATGCTAGCGTCGAGACTATTAACTAATTTATTTTGCACAAGTAGCGACACCAGTTATGGAAGACCAACAATCCACTTCTTTCATCTTTTTTTTTTTTTTTTTTTCAGACAAGCGTTGGTAAAATGGGGACTAATTATTTTAAGCGTTATATATATATCAAAACATTGTTAAACTCACTACTCGTTCAAGCAGCCGCCAATAGCGTAATGGTTAGAAGCCTTGACTGCCGTATAAACGGTCGGGTTTCAATCCTGGCTTGAGGTAGTTGCCTGTCTAGCCGCACTGATGAGCTGTGAAACAGCGAAACAGTACTGTATGTGGATGACTATATATATATATATTTTGTTGCCAAGGTTGCTGGAAAGATGGTGGCATCCTTCTACCGCTCCAGAAGATATCTCACTACTGATGCAATTCTCTATCTATATAAAAGCCAAGTACGTCCAAGGATGGAATACTGTTGCCATATCTGGGCAGGAGCTGCTAAAAACAGCCTATCCTGCCTTGACAGAGTACAAAATAGACTTCGTGGCTTAGTGGGGGGTGCCCTTTTCTCTACCCTTGCAACCTTTCTCCCACAGAAGAGACGTTGCGAGCCTATCCTTGTTTTATCGTTATTTCCATGGCAGGTGCTCCTCTGAACTCCAATCTCTGGTCCCCCCCTCGCCAATCTTTCACGAAAAACACCCGTCTAGCTGAATCCACTGTGAAAAATTTCCCCCACTCTATATCTGTGCCTAAATCAAAACGCGGATTTCATGAACAAAGCTTCTTTCTTAGAACTGCACGCCTGTGGAACTCTGTTCCGTCTGCCTGCTTCCCACCGGACTACAACTTGGATGTGTTCAAGTCCAACGTTAACAAATTCCTAATGAACCGCCCCCTTAAGTAAACACTTCATCAAATCTCCACACTAACGTAATGTACTTGCAATAACCCTTATCCCTGAGTGGCTTCCGGGCCTTGATAAGTGGTGATCACTGTGTAAAAAAAAAAAAAAAAATATATATATATATATCGATCGCTAGATTCAGCCACTCTGATGAGTTGTAGACGACGAAACACATGTCAGTGGATAATTATATTTTAAAAACAATATATATATATATATTGACTGCTGATTGGCGTAATGATTCAAAGCCTTGACTGTCATACTTGCAGTCGGATTTCGATCCTAGCTTGAGGTAGCCGCACTGATGAGCTGTGATACAGCAAAACAGTACTGTATGCGGATGATAATATATATATATATATATATATATATATATATATATATATATATATATTATAACCAGCCCTTCTCTCTTTGAGCAGGATTGCTGTTGGTCGTGTCTGAAGCGCCCTTATTGGGGATATATATATATATATATATATATATATATATATATATATATATATATATATATATATATAACTTGAGTTCCTTCAGCTATAATCGAAACTGAAACCAAAACTTATGAAGAATTCTTAATAAAATTATTTATAAAAAAAAAATAGAGGACTTAAGTGCCATCAGCTATAATCGAAACCGAAATCAAAACTCATGGAAAATTCTTGGTAAAATTATTTAAGACAAGAAATGGAAGTACATAACAATTAAACGACCCGGGTGTAAGCGTGACACAGAAAATAGCACATACGCTATCGTATATATATATATATATATATATATATATATATATATATATATATATATATATATATATATATATATTTTTTTTTTTTTTTTTTTTTTAATTACATTTTCACCCCAAACAAGGCACATTGCCACTTTGGTGTACTATCAGGGGCAGCAACTGCTGGAGTACTATGTAGGGATTTGGGCAGCAAGATGTCGGTTCACGTTGCACTTGAACTTCTGCATGTCAGTACAGTAAGGGAAGCAGGGACTTGGAATGGAATTCCAGAGTCTAGCGGTTCTGGGGAAGAAACTACTGGAGTAGAAAGATCTTTTACATCTAGGGATCTCTACTGTGTGGGGGTGGGATTTAGCTGCCTGTCGGGTTTGTTTAGGGTGTCTACATCGTGGGGGCACAAGTGTCTGCAGTTCGTCAGAGCATTCACCATTAAAATACTTGTAGAACAGGCAGAGGGATATAGATGAGAGAGAGAGAGAGAGAGAGCGTGACTACGATGAATGTATTTACATATTGTTTTTATTTGCAAAAAATGCAAGAAAAAAAAAGATTAATAAAAATAGAAATAAAAAATAAAAGTAAAATTGTGGTTCGCTTTGAACTCATGCCAAATACTTTTTTGCGTGTTATCCAAAAAGAAAACGACCACTTAGTTTTAAAAACATATTTACGTATTTCCCTTTGTATTATATTCATTTCTTTGAATTTCTAAAACACGAATCAAGTTTTGAATAATCATTTAAGACTTACGTAAGATTGAAACACTGGTGTTAAAATAGTACTCCCTTAGTAATGAGTACTCTGCCTATTCCTTTTTCTGCTATCCAAGCGCATGTTTCTATTTGCGTACGAAGAAACTGTAAAAAAAACAACAACAAAAAAAAACATCATCATTATTTAGTAGGAAAAATAGAAATAGGAAAATGTTGTCTCTGGTGTTTATGGAAGATGCTCGACTGAGCTCCAATCTCCGCTTCGTCCTTCTAAAACATTCGCAGCAAGAACTCGTCTTGTACTGCAACAAAGAAGAGCTTTTCTTTCTTTCCTAGCACCGAGCAAAATTCACACAAACAGAACATGAATAAAGTTTCCAAAAACTTCACGTCTGTAGAACACATTATTGCATACGTAAAAGTGTTATCTACCCCTTTTTTGAAATTTTTAATACCTGGGAGTTATCTGCCCCTGATATGGGAAGTATCAGGGAATTATCTACCCCTGATACAGGAAGTACCGGTGAGTTATCTGCCCCTTAGGACTGTACAAGAACAAATGGAAGCAGCTATGTGGTTTTTAGAGTGGATCTCAGCAATGAACTTTAAGACAACGTATTCCATACCGTAGATGAGACGGTTTCCTTGCGGGATACAAGATGGTTATCTTCAAATTCAATGTAAACAAACATTTTTCATAAACCGCCTCCATAAGTAACCAAACTTTGTCCATTGTACCTATGAATTTAAATTCTTTCATAATATTCATTATCATTCAACTGACAATCCATTCATTACATTAACCCTTATCCTCGAGTGGCTTTCATTTTTTTATGGAAATTACTCCAGATTAGACTTGAAACCACTTAATGTAAGAAGCTTAAGGGTTATTGATAAATTGCAGAAAAGTATCTGTGATTCCCCTCCCCCCAGTACTATGTCTTCTCTACAACTTTTCTTTCACAGATACGATATTGCTAGTCTCAGTTTTTTTTTAATAAATACTGTTATGGCGTGTTAAGATTGTCGGACTGACTTCCTGATCTTGGTTGTTATCGTCACAACGTTTCGGCTGTTTTGCCCTCCGGCCTTCATCAGGTGTTTTGTATCGAACTGGGAGGGCAAAACGGCCGAAACGTTGTGACGATAACAACCAAGATGAGGAAGTCAGTCCGACAATCTCAATCAATGAAAACACCTCATCTCAAAAATACAGACAATTACTATGTTATGGCGTGTGTTCTTCAGAACTGTCTGATCTATTCTTAGCTTCCTTTGTTCCAGCTCGTTTGACTCGTTGGTTTAGTGGTCTTCATCAATTTGCAGTTTTGATATCGCGTTCTTCTTCTTCTTCTTCTTCTTCTTCTTCTTCTTCTTCTTCTTCATCATCATCATCATCATGTAACAGGTCTGTTATTACAGAAATCGATGATCATGGCTCTCTAGTTCCCTCTTCATTTGGTCTTTATGATGCAATCTATAATCATGTTTTCAACAATTCTGTTGAGACTGTAAGGGAACTTCGTTTGTTGTCTTCCTTTGCTCTTTTTTCCGGCGATTTTTCCTAACATGAAGTTTTTTTCCAAGACATCCGCCTGCATTAAATGGCCGAAGAACTTATTATTGTGTAGTGATCTGCAGTACTCTGCCTTACGCATGACTTCTTCGTTTGTCTCCCTTTCTGTCCATGAGATTCGTAGAATTCTCCTTAAAAACCATATCTCCAATGCTTTTATTTTTCACACAAGACTCACCACTTACTAAGGCCTAGAGGTCACTCGAGGATAAGGGTTAATGGGTATACATTAGTCAATGTGACTATTGTGTAGTAAACATAAGTAGTGGAATTATTTTAAGTTGGATTACTTAGGGGGACGGTTCATCAAGAACTTGTTTACATTGGACTTGAAGACAATCAGCTTGTAGTCAGCTGGAAAGCAGGCAAACAGAAGAGAGTTCCACAGGCATGTAGTTCCAAGAAAGAAGCCTTTGTTCATGGAATCTACGTTCAGGTTTAGGTACAGATAAAGTGTGTGGGAAATTATTAATAGTGTTTACAGCTATAATAAACAGAACGACTCATAGAAATCTATCTATGTTCTTTTTTCATTTTAATTTACTTTCATAGAAATATTTCTGTTATGTAAAAAAAAACAAACTATTTTCTTTACATCACAAGTGTCACGCTCATACATGAATTCCATAGCTAATGTAACATACTGACCAAACGGGTCACGAGTAGTCTAGTATATATATATATATATATGAAAATTTTCCGGGGAGGGGGGGGGGTACAGAATTTTATAACGGCTAAATACAGACCAAAAATCATAATGAATTTAAAAAATAAAAAATGAAAATAAAGATTAGCTAAACAGGTTTCGTTCCTCACTTATTAAAGCTAAATCGAGGAAAATACGATTAAAACAAACAAAAAAAGTCAGGAATGTAGCGGGGGGGGGGGGGTAGGAAAAAAAAACAATTTGATTTGCGACCATCTTATAAATAACCACGCGTGTGTTAAAAATTTCAGTGCTGACATGTTTACGATCCTTAGTAAGTCGCACTCTCCCTATCATGTGAAAATTTTAGAGACTCTTTTTATTAAGTCTTTAAGACCTTCTCTTTGCAAGCAAAAAGAACATCTTCTTGGACTTAATTTAATCTCTATGTAATTTTGCCCCCGTTTATTTCTGTTTTTTTTTTTGGGGGGGGGTCCTACCTAGCCATATTCATGACTTTTTTTTTGTTTGTTTTCAATCGTATTTTCCTCGATTTAGCTTTGATAAGTGAGGAACGAAACCTGGTTAGCTAACCTTTATTTTCATTTTTTATTTTTTAAATCCATTATGATATTTTTTTAAATCCATTATGATTTTGGTCTGTATTTAGCCGTTATATATATATATATATATATATATATATATATATATATATATATATATATATATATATATATTAGTGTTGGGATGATTATTTGGAATCTGGAATCGGAAAAATCGGAAGAGTTGGGGGTATCAGATTGGTATTGGAATCGGAAAAATTGATGCCTATTTACCGATGCCAAAACGATTCTTTTAATTTTTTTATTTAAATTTGATTTTGTTTAAAGCTAAATTTTCCATTGCTGGTAGTAATGATAAAACAATAAATATTTATTGATTTTAAATTACAAGTAAAGCTAAAATCGATAGATCATCTTCCACAAGTGTATTTTGACGTTTAGGAAAATATCTGCATATTTAACGTGTTTTTATGAAAATCAGTGGAAATAATCTGATAGTAAAATATTTAGATATTTATAAAGAATCAGAATTGGTAATTGTATCAGAATCGAGAAAAATATTGAAATCGTCCCATCACTAATATATATATATATATATATATATATATATATATATATATATATATATATATATATATATATATATACTGTGAAAGCAAAATCAAGACTTCAAAAAAGGTGTTGAAGGCAACAAAAAGTGTATTTTATTTTACGTTACAATTGTTTCCATGTCCAGTCGACAATTTCAAACATTATATTGTTTGAAAATTTTCAAAAACCAGCATTTCTTCAAACTTTATGGATAAAAACACTTTTGACAATAGAGCATTTTTGAAGAGAAAGAAAAAAGAAAGAAGAAGGAAAAATTCCCTTAATGGGAAAAGCATGTGAGAAACATTTACCTTTGCAGTAGTTACGGAAACGCCCATTTAAATATTAATATATCGCCTAATTTTCGTATCCTTATTTAAGAACAAAGTCATTAGAAGTTTCCACAAAAAACCCTAAGCCATTAAAAAATTTTTTTATATATCCCATTCGTTGAGTTCCTAAATTAGATCTCGTTGTTTCATTATTTCCCAATAATTAATTTTTTATGAAAAGAATTTTTTAATTTTTATTTCTATATTTATAGTATGGTCGTAACAACCTTGCAATAATGTTATGGTTAATTTTAGTTTCGTATTAGTGGCAAGTAATGTTTGCAGATTATTGTTATTTTAGTACTTAGATATAAGACCATTTTAGGTTTAAAGTTTAATTGAATATGAGAATAAATAAAAAGGCTGTATTATATATATAAATCCTTGTACAACATTGCGAGTAAGGTATTCTAATCTATTATTATTTAATGTTTTAAAATTCATTGTCATTCTGCTTGAATATGTTTTCATATCGTTACTGAAGACAATTATGAAGGGAGATAACCCAATTATGTTGTTAATTGCTACTAGTTAATTCTGTTGGAAACTGGGTCGATTTTATTTCCTATAACAGCTAAAGGGAGATAATTCAAGCCGTTTGATGTTTTCGGTTCGTTGATTACTAGAATGCGTCTATGATTTAATAATTAATTTAATCAGACAGATCCAGAAGGTGCTACGATTGCACCTTTTTGATTTCCCGGGGCTGTACTTCCTCCCCCTGTCCACTACTGGCCATTTTAATTCAAAATTTTCATTATTTCTGTTAAGTTCCCTAACCCAATCACTTAATGCAGTTGTATTCCTCTTTTTATTTTTATTTTTAATGATGATTCTTGTACCCACCCCCCTGCTATTGTTTACGCCATCCCTATTAGTTTCTATCCCAGGTTTCTTTTAAAATGATACTACGTGGTTTCTATATCTGTCCTTAAACACTGTCCCGTGGCTCCCAAATATATCTTCTTAGTGTTGTCGGTTTTTTTGCAATTACATTTTCTGTTTAGGATACTTTCGTTTGATGCTAGTTCTTTATTGCTCCTTATTTTGCTGATTTTTCTATTGTTGGAGCTGATTATAGTGTTAGTTAAGTTTCTGGACGTTGAGAAGGTAATTTTACAGAGTTTCTATTTATTATTTTGCTTAATTTATTATCCAGGGGGAAGTTTTGGTCTATTATTCTATAGAATTCCTTAGGTCTATTATTTTTGATGTGCTCGCTGAATATATATATATATATATATATATATATATATATATATATATGACAAAAAGCCTATATTCCAAATTTCAAGATGTTGTTCATATTAACGTTTATAACTTTCAACATGTTAAAATGTTTAATTCTTTTTCACAGCACGTTTCGTAGCGCAGAATTATTCATGTAATAATTATGTCAATTTTTTAATTTATTATTTATTATTATTATTCATCAGAAGAATAGGAACTCATCAATTTTGAAAGAAAAATAAAAGTCATGTGCACATGATTAAAAAAATCGGAAAAAAAAAAATCAAGGGATTCGTTGCAATTGTTTTGTGAGAGTTACGCCATCTTAGATTCTGATTTTTTTCAGATTTTTATAATCATGCCCATCAGAAAGCAACACTTCTCTTCCCTTTTGTCAGAAACATCACTCATGGAATGTGAGGACTAAAGGACAACATAAGGGAAGCAAGAGTTACGAGGCTGCCGGAGGTAAATCCAAGATCCGATTTCTAGTAAAGAGAAATTGGCGCTTCCACAGAATTGGGATGAGATTTTCGGAAATCGTAAAACTGAATTTCATATGAAAACAATGGTATCTTCGCATTTCTTTTTAAGATGATTATATCCAGAAATTACGAAAATTGATAAGGTAAAAAAAAAAAAAAATTTATTAAAGAAAATAAAAAATAGAATTTGATGAAAACGATCGTAAAACGTAGGAGAGTTCAACAGGTGTAAGCTGTTGAACTCTCCTGTGTGTTTACTTTTAGCATTCTCATTTCGTTCTCAAGGCGTTCTCATTTCGTTCTTCCTCTCGTTTGTCGATCCCATCGAGGTGCCAAACAAGTAAAAGAAATACCTTGAACTTTATTTTGAGAGACACTTTTATTTCCTGTTCGCGCTTTTCATTTTACATAACAAATTTTTACAGGGCTGACACCGGCTAGTGGGAATTCATTGCCGTCTGCTCTCTTTCTCCTCTGTTCATGCCGTCACATCTTTCCCACTCCACTCTCTTTGACTTACTACTGCTGCTACTATCTCCACGTGACGTCACCAGTCCTGGTACCTCCTGCCGCTCCTCTCACTATTTCACTGCAGGACTATTGTCTATGCGACGTCACCGTACATTATGGTACACAGAGAGGTAATTTTCCGTTTTAATTAAACAAAGATGGCGGCAATTTTTTACCTGCTAACACGATGAAAGTTTTTTTTTTTTTTTTTTTTTTTTAATAATTCAGTAATTTCGGATGCATAATTTTGAAGCTACCATTGTAACTTATTAGAATTGACAAAAAAAAAATCAGTTGAAACCATTGTTTTTTTTTTATCTGAAAACTCCATTTTTCGACTACAAAATCTCGCCCCAATTATGTAGAAGCGCCGAGAAATTCCGATCATACAATTGTGTTCAATTTGTTTTACTGTCAAGTAACTTTTAAAATCTCGCGTACGAATTTTAGTGGCGAAAGAGGTTGTGACAAGAAGAAGTAAAAAGAGAAGGAAAAGAAAAAAGAAAGAGAAGTAGGAGAAAAATAGATGCTGCAAAAAAGAAAAAGAAGTAACAGAAGAAGAAAAAAGGGGGAAAAAACGGAGAAGAAGCAGCAGAAAAAGAAGAAAGAGAAGAAGAAAAAGGAAAAGAAAAAAAGAAAAAGACGCAGAAAAAGAAGAAGTAGCAGAAGAAGAACGAGAAGAAGAAAAAGAAAAAGAAGTAGAGAAAAAAGAATGAGGAGAGGAAAAAAAAAGAAAAAAGAAAAAGAAACAGGAGAAAAAAGAAGCAGCAGAAGAAGAAAGGGAAGAAAAAAGAAAAAGAAGCAGAAGAAGAAAAAGAAGAAGAGAAAAAGAAAAAAGAAAAGGGAAGAAGGAGGAGAAAAAAGAAGAAGAAAGAGAAGAAAAATAAAAATAAAAACTAAAATGTAGCAGAAGAAGGAAAAGAAGTAACGAAAGAAGAAAAAGATAAAAAGAAAAAACGAAGAAGAAGCAGCAGAAGAAGAAAAAAGAAGTAGCAGAAGAAGAAGAAAGAGAAGAAAAAAGAAAATGAAGCAGAAAAAGAAGTAGCGGAAGAAGAAAGAAAAAAGAAAAGAAGAAGAAAAGAAATAGCAGAAGAATAAAGAGAAGAAGAAGAAAAACTAAAACGTAGAAAAAGAAGAAGAAGAAGAAGAAAAAAAAGAAGAAGAAGAAGAAGAAGAAGATGGAAAAGAAAAAGAAGAAGAAGAAGAAGAAGAAAAAGAAGAAGAAAAAGAAGAAGAAAAATGAAATCAATTTTTGAAGAATGGATGGAAAGAAATGAAGACGAATAAAACTTCGTTTTAACACAAAGAATTCCAACTATTGATAAATTTGAATTCAAGTGTCCTCAGGCAGACTTTTAAAAAGCAGCGTCTCTTCACCTTCCACAGATAACCTTTTCAAGCGACTCAAAAAATCAACACATTTTCCTGATGTGTGTGCGCATGCCCAACGGCCATCTTACAATCAATTCTGTCTTATTTATTTATTTTTTGTTACATTTTTTTAATGTGTCCAATTTCTTTTTTTTCGGTGCTTCTTTTGGATAAAATTATCGAATACTTAATAGTCATTAAGACACCGAAAATAAAAGTCTGGAAATTATTTTTTTTTACAGTTTCCACACGTTAAAATTATACAGGTGGGTAGACAATTTGGCGCGTGTTAAAATAGAATCGACAGATCGATTTTTTTTAAACATGTAAATTTTAAGGAAAAACAACAGTACTTATTAATTGTCATGCTGAAAATAGGTACTTGTACAGTTTAATCAAGACATTAAAAAATGAAAATATCGAAAAAAAAAAATTGTACTTAATTTGATTGAGTAGATTTTTTTTTTTTTTTTTTTTTTTTTTACAGCAGAAAAACACGTTCTTATAGGAGCGCGTTGAAGTCAGCCATTATGGAATTTGTTAAACACGCCACGGGGAGATAACTCAGTTTAAATCGTAGACACTCCCTTCCCATGTTTAATAACTAGCTTTTCTTCCTAAAAATCGAACCTTTTGCTCGGTATCATAACAAATTGTTTTGTTTTTTTTGCTGTAAAAAAAAAAAAAAAAAAAAAAAAAAAACTACTTGATGAAATTAAGTGAATTTTTTTTCCGGAGAACTTCATTCCATAACGGATGCATGCAGTATAACCTTTTTCCATTACTTTCATTTTTTTATATCTTGATTAAACTATACAAGTACCGAAAATAGTAATGTATTCAAAAATTTCAAAAACTACCGGGCAAATATCCCCGGTGAGCCAAGTGCAAGGGAGATACAAACAATTCTATTTTTTAAATTTTTAAACGGTCCATTACAAAATACTGTTAGAAACTCACTCAATATATGTCAGCCTATGTAACATATATTGGGAGGGTTTCTAACAGTGTTGTGTATAATTTTTTAGTTTAAACTCATTTCCCCACACTTAACGTATTCAACAGAGATCTCACTGCCATTTGTCTTTTTCAAATAGATCGATAAACGCTGTATGCTTTTTTTTTTTTTTGAACCGAATAAACATTATACATTAAATAAAAACACTAACAATTATCCAGTTAGGTAGAAAAGTAACTTATCTTGCCTTTGATAACATTTATTAGGGTACTTGTACAGTTTAATCAAGATATTAAAAAATGAAAATATCGAAAAAAAAAAAGTTTAAATTGTACGTATCCATTATGGAATTAAGTTATTTGAAAAAAATTTCACTTAATTTCATCAAGTAGTTTTTTTTTTTTTTTTTTTTTTTTACACAGTGATTACCACTTATCAAGGCCAGGAAGCCACTCAGGGATAAGGGTTATTGCAAGTACATTACGTTAGTGTGGAGATTTGATGAAGTGTTTACTTAAGGGGGCGGTTCATTGGGAATTTGTTAACGTTGGACTTGAAGACATCCAAGTTGTAGTCCGGTGGGAAGCAGGCAGACGGAACAGAGTTTTTTTTTTTTTTTTTTTTTTTTACACAGTGATCACCACTTATCAAGGCCAGGAAGCCACTCAGGGATAAGGGTTATTGCAAGTACATTACGTTAGTGTGGAGATTTGATGAAGTGTTTACTTAAGGGGGCGGTTCATTGGGAATTTGTTAACGTTGGACTTGAAGACATCCAAGTTGTAGTCCGGTGGGAAGCAGGCAGACGGAACAGAGTTTTTTTTTTTTTTTTTTTACAGCGAAAAAGCAATTTGTTATGATACCGAGCAAAAGGTTTTATTTTTAGGAAGAAAAGCTAGTATTAAAGATGGGGAGGGAGTGTCGGCGCTTTACATGATACATAAATCCAAACAAAAAATTCAAAGATGTCTACCTTCAACGTGCTGTAATAAAAACGCGTACAAGTACCTTTATTTGTTTTTTCACAACTTTTTCAAATCTCTGTGTATAGTAATACAAAACCCACGGAAATCGGTCCAGACCAGGCATGAAGCCACTTGATGTAAGGAACTAAAAAGAACAAAAGATGATAATCGCTGTAATTTTTTGAAGGGTTTGTTATAATAAAAAAAAAACAGAATAAAAGAAAAATATAAAATGAACAATATAATTTACTGACTCAATGACGTGTTTTTTGTTTTCTGTTTAAGAAGAGTTCAGTAAAAGGAAAAAAAAAAAGGTTTAACAGTCCAAGGGAGGTGATTCAGATTATATCACAATCGCAAAGAATCCTGAAAAAGACCAAGGCTGTAGGTAGGATGGAAAAAACAATCCGCAGGAAGGGAGTCCCACAAGATTGTACTTTTTGGAAATAAGCTACTGGAATTAGAAGCTGTATTCTGATTTCAGTTAAAGGGACGGTTAGAATCTTAAAAAGATCTCTTGGTTGGAATATATGAGATAACTGGTGAATGTGTGGCATCCCATAGGATGCTACACTCTCAGCTAAAAAAATTATAAAAATATTTTAAAAAAATAACAAAAAAAATAAAAATAAATAAAATAAGGAGATATGCACAAATTATTTTAAGTTAAATGTGTTTCTGAAAAAGTGGACAACGTTTCTAAAACGCGATGACTGCCATTCTTTTGCGGAATGTGCCTCCGAGCCGTATACCATAGAAGTAATGTCAGAAAATAAAATATAGACAACTCTTAAAATGGGCTGACCATTAATGGCGACTGACCTCAGCTAGACTAAAAATAAAAGCTTTTTAGAGCCATTCATGCCCCCCCCCCACACACACTTCCAAACGCAGAATCCTCATGATAAATAAAGAAAACCTTTTTATTTGTTATAAGGCGAAAAGTTCAATGCATCTACATTGAACTTAGTAAAACTCGCTGAGATGATGTGTGCTTTTGGTTTCCACATCTTTCTGTCTGTCTGATCACTACTAAACATGACATAACAGGTGATGAAGAAGGGCGAATAGAGTGAGAATACGAATTCTTGTAATTGTAATTGTAGAAACAACTGTCCATTAATGAATAAATGCAAAACAATATATGGGTTTGTATTATTATACACATACATGCGAAAAAGTTGTCAAAAAAAAGCAAATATATAACCAATTAATGTTACCAAAGGCAAGACAAGTTACTTTTCTACCTAGCTGGATAATTTTTTAGTGTTTTATTTCATGTAAAATGTTTATTTGATTCGAACAACATGCAATGTCTATCGATACATTTGAAAAAAACAAATGGCAGCTAGCTTGCTGGTGAATACGTTAAGCTTGTGAAAATGAATTCAAACTAAAAAACTATGAAAAATACTGTTAGAAACTCACTCAATATATGTTACCGTGACATAGGCTAACATTTATTCGGTAGGTTTCTAATAGTATTTTGCATAGTTGCATCCCATCAGCATAGAAATCTGGAGTCCTGGAAGTGATGAAGTCATTGAAAGCCGATTTGGCATCATCTCGGCTTTTGAAGCATTTTTCACGCAGGAAGTTATCGAGATTCTTGAAAAAGTGATAATCGGTGGGCGAGAGGTCCGGTGAATATGGCGGATGAGGCAGAGCCCTGTAGCCCAATTCGTTCAGCTTCTACAGGGCCAGTTTAGCAACATATGGGTAAGCGTTGTCATGGAGATGAATTAATCCCTTCATATTGACCAATCTCAGGTACATACGTTGGAGCTTCTGGTGCATTTTATCAATTTGTAAGGCTTTCAAATGTTCGTTATCAACTGCAGTCGGCCAGCCATGACTGTCATTATCTTCAAGGCTCTCGTCACCATTGCAAAATTTCTTGAACCACTGTTGTTCCATACGTTCTGTCAATTTTCAGTCTACAGACTCGAAATTTGATATACAGGGTACTGAGATTTAGGAAAATCTTTGTAATTTGTTTTCGGCCAGAAATTTGGCTGTTAAGGGCTCAAAGTTCAACGATTTGACCTTTGAGAACTCTACCAAACTCCTCTGTCAATTTTGGGTCTAAACACTGTAAATTTTAGATATAGGTTACTTGGACATGGATCTAACTTAATAATTTGATTTGAGCCCAAAACAATAGATGTTAAGGAGTCATAATTGGGGTCAAAGTTAAAAAAAATTTTGACCTCTGCGGTCAAGATTGCCGGAAAAATAGAAAAGCCAAATTATTAAAGACAATTTCTGGTCTAAACATTTGAAATTTTACATGAAGGGTATTCAGAGATAGGACAAGCCTTTTAATCGGTTTGGGTCGAAAATTTGAGCTACAAATATATAAATCTATGTATGTATGTTTGCATGTCTGCCGAAAACTTTCGACAGAGGCGACGGATTTTCACAAGATCAGTATCGTTTTGAAGCTCGACCCTTCAGACGACAAATACCGAAAAATTGGCTAAAAACATTCTTCACCCTCAAATGGGCACTTTTCTACAGGGAGGAGTTGCTTTTTTCGCCGATATTTTCGAAAGTCATTCCCTCTTTACGATTGCCTAGCCTTAATTTAAACCTACGTCACTTCCGGTTTTGCGGTGGTCATAACAGCAAAGACGTCATGTTTTTTTACATTCTTTTCCTCCTTCGTGGTACGGGTTCAAGCCTGCCTTCCTACTACCACTTTTTTTTTTTTTTTTGCTCAACATACACCTCCAAACACCCGAGCAACGCCGGGCACCCATGTTAGTATGCATATAAAGTTATTAACAGTACATAGGGCCCGAGCAAAGCTGTGCTGAACTGCTAAATATATATATATATAAAAGTGAAAATGTCTGTGTCTGTCTGTCTGTGTACATTTCCCTACACAATAACTCTGTCAATTTTTAGTCTCCAGATTCAAAATTTGACATACGGGTTATTGAGATTTGGGAAAATTTTTTAATCGGGTTTCGGCCAGAAATTTGGCTGTTAAGGGTCAAAGTTCAACGATTTGACCATTGAGAACTCTACCAAACTTCTCCGTCCGTTTTGGGTCTAAACAGTTGAAATTTTATATATAGGTTACTTGGACATGGATCTAAATTTATAATTTGATTTGAGCCCAAAACAGGAAATGTTAAGGTGTCATAATTGGGGTCAAAGTTAAAAAAATTATTATTTCTGCAGTCTCTAACAAATAACTAAGCCAAATTTTGGTCTAAACATTTGAAATTTTACATAAAAGGTATTCAGACATAGGACAAGCTTTTTAATCTTTTTTTTGCTGAAAATTTGGCTTCCAAGGGGTCAAAGTTCAAAAGATTTGACCTTTGCGGTCTCTAGCAAACTACTAAGCCAATTTTGGGTCTAAACATTTGAAATTTTACATAAAGGGTATTCGGACTTTCAGCAAGCATTTTAATCAATTTTTGAGCGAAAATGTGGCTGCCAAGAGGTCAAAGTTAAAAGAGTTGACCTTTGCAGATTCTACCAAACTCCTCCGCCAGTTTTGGATCTAAACACTTGAAATGTTAGATGTAGGTTACTTGAATATGGGTCAGACATCTTAATTTGATTTGAGCCCAAAACAATAAATGTTAAGGGGTCAAAATTAGGGCAAAATTTTTTTTTTAATTTAACGTCTGCGGTCTCTACCAACTTTTCTCTGTGGTAGTTAAGGAAGCCTATTATATAGAAAGGCATTACCGTACATATGCACACTTTTAATATACACATATGCATATAAAGTCATGAACAGTACATAGGGCCCGAGCAAAATCAGGCTGAGTTGCTAGTATTAAATAAAAAACAAGGAACATAAGTTACATCGAACTATTATATCATCAGATCAATAAGGAAAGAAGAGGATGAAAGGAAGAGAAAAAAAAAATCTCTTTTGACCATGGCATTTCAAAGTTAAATGCTTCTCATCAGAAGAAGCGTAAAGCCAGCATTATGCAAAATAAAAATGTTTCTGTATGAATTAAAATGTAATATTTATATATATTGTGGCTAACTCTCTCAGAGAGGAGGTAGATTGTAGAGAAAATTGTAATAAAGGTGAACATCACTTGCCTCAAAAATGCTGTGTCTGCGCGTTTTGTCAGGTTCGGCTGCTGAACGATAAAAGAAACAAAAATGGCGACACAGGGGATTTTGTCGATGAACTAACGCTGAAATCTTGCTGCTCATATGCAGAGTAGACGATTTTGGGCCATCTATAATAAAGAGGGCAAAATGTTTAAATGTATATAGGTTTGTTTGTATGTACGATGTAATCACTTTGACACACTGGTTCTTGTCAGATCACCAAAGTACTAGTACCAGATGGGTGACCATTTGGGAATTCCAGGCGCTGTATATGCTCTCTGCTTATCTCGGCATTGTTTTCAGTCGTCCTGAACCTCCAATTGCCACTGGTATTCAACAATGTCGACTCAAGAGTGTGGTTGGAGGATTGCGAAACTCTTGCAACAAAATTTTCACGTGCAGGCACCCTTACAGTGGATATCCATAGTCTGTCAAGACTGAAGGAAGCCTTTAATGTTTGTATGTCTCGCAAAAACTTTTGACGGAAGCCACGGATTTTCATGAGATCGGTATCATTTTGAAGCTTGACCCTTCGGACGACAAATATCGAAAAATTGGCTAAAAATATTAATTCTTTCACCCTCAACTGGCCACTTTTCTATAGGGAGGGGTAGCAAAAAATATTGTTCCTTCATGACAGTTTAGCCAAACACGCATGGGCAAAAAACGTTTTCTTGAATTTGTTTAAATATTAAAAAAAACTGACCCAATTTCGCTGATGCGGTCATAGACCAAGCGGTATGGTAGCAGTGTCATCATCTTAAGATTGCATGTACGAGCGGAGATGTCAGATATGTTTCTTTTTTATCGAATTTTAAAGTTTTAATATTGAAACAGTTATTTATGCCATTTTTTTTTTCGTTTGTTTTATTTTTCTATCACGTTCGCTGTTTTTTTTTTTTTTTTCCGATTTTTTTAAAGAAGTTTTAAAATCGTTGGTTTATTTTTTATTTTGCATCACGTTCGTTTTTTTTTGTTATAATATTTAACATTTTGATTTTCCATTTTGAGTGTGTTTGTTTGTTTGTCTTTTTTGTATAAATAAAGCGAAACTAATCAAAGCAAAGTGGATCACCTGGCTTTTCGTCTGGGACGTCCAGCAATGTTAGGAAACCCCTTCATTGCTATTCATTTGGAGAGCTTCCCCCTTTTTTTTGGGGGGGGGGGCGGGGGCTGTTTTTCCCCAACATCGTGAGGAAGCAAAATACGTCAGAAAGCTGAAAGCTAAACTGGCTTTCAGCCAACCTTCTTTTCTGCGTGATTCTTAACTTATTCACTTCAAGTCAACTTTTTGATTGACATTGATTAATTTGAACACTTTTCACTTCCTGTCATGTCATAGTATGTTTGTATGCATGTATGTGTGGGTGTTTGTATGTCTCGCAAAAACTTTCGACACGGGTCACGGATTTTCACGAGATTGGTATCATTTTAAAGTTCCAACCTTCGCCCGACAAATATCGAAAAATTGGCCAAAAACATTAATGTCTTCACCCTAAAATCAGCAGTTTTCTACAGGGAGGGGTCAGCAAAAACTGTCCTCTTGTGACAAGTTCGCTTCTACGCATGCGCAAATGACGTCGGAACATGATTTAGTTTAAATATTAAAAAAACCGATCCAATTTTGTCGACGTCGTCTTAGCTCAGTTGCTTAGAAGGCGGCCTCGTTATCTAAAGGTTTTGGGTTCGAATCGTGGTGTGAGATGTCTTTCTTTTTCGATTTTTTAAATTTTAATATTAAAACAGGATTATTTAAGCCAGTGTTTTTTTTTTTTGTTTTTATTTTTCAGATTTTTTAAAGAAGTTTTACCGTTCGTTTTTCTGTTTTATTTTTCCATCACATTCGCGTTTTCTTTTTTGTTTTTCCGATTTTTACATTCAACATCATTCGTTTACCTTATGTTAGTTTTTTGGGGTGTTTTTTTTCGATTTTTTTAAGTTTCAATATTTTAATATTTAAAAATATTTACTTCGCTTATTCTTATATTTTGATTACCCCCCCCCCTGCCTGAGCGCACACACCTCTAAACACCTGGGCAACGCCCCCCCCACTAGTCTATATATATAAAAGGCAAAATGTGTGTAAGTGTGTTTGTATGTCTCGCAAAAACTCAACACGGATTTTCGCCACATAGGTATCATTTTAAAGCTCCAACCTTCGCCCGACAAATATCGAAAAATTGGCCAAAAACATTAATTTCTTCACCCTAAAATCAGCAGTTTTCTACAGGGAGGGGTCAGCAAAAACTGTCTTCTCATGACAAGTTCGCTTCTACGCATGCACAAATGACGTCGGAACATGATTTAGTTTAAATATTAAAAAAAAAAACAACCTAATTTTGTCAACGTCGTCTTAGACCACTTGATTAAAGTGCGGCGTCATTATCTAAAGGTTGTAAGTTCAAATCGTGGTGTGAGGTGTCTGTTTTTCTTTTTAAAATTTTAATATTGAAACAGGGTTATTTAAGCCATTTTTCACGTTCTTTGTATTTTTTGGTTTTTATTTTTCAGATTTTTTAAAGAAGTTTTTACGTTCATTTTTCTGGGGGTTTTTCATCACATTCGCATTTTCTTTTTTTGTTTTTTCGATTTTTACATTTAACACCGTTCATTCGCCTTACGTTAGTTTTTTTTGGTGTTTTTTTTTTTTTTTTCTCGATTTTTAACATTTTTTCTATATGAAATATTTAATAATTTAATGTTTGATATTTAAAAATATTTACTTCGCTTATTATGTTTTGATTACCCCCCCCCTCCCGGCCCAAACACACACTTCAACCCCCCCCATGTCATAAATAAAATAAAAATAATAAAAAAAAGCATAAAAGAAAAAAAAGATGAACACAATATATTTAAAATAAATTTTATTTCTTCAGAAAATCAATTTTTTTAATGTGCATGACACATCTAAGAATCATAAAATTTTTTTTTTTTTTTAAATTGATCCGTGCATCTTAGAAAGATGCAAATATTTGATTTTTGTTCGTCACTAAAAAAAAAAAAAAAATAAGAGTAAAGCCATTCATGTGCTGAAATGCTAAACATTCATGACCCCCCCCCCCATTTCAAGTACGAGATTTAAGAGTTTGAAAACTAAACGTTATAGGAGTTCTTGATTCTATAGATTGGGTTGTGCTAAAAATGAGGAAAATGGCACTTGGTCCAAATTGTATCAAAGCACTAAAAAATAAAAATGGTGATTTAGAAAAATAAACATATTACATCTAGAATGGTTTCGCGTCTATTGTCAAGATTGCCGGAAAAATAGAAAAGCCAATTACATCCTAAAATGGAGCGCTATTGCCACAATTTACTGATTTTTCATTATTTTTGTTTTTTTTAATACAAAGGGGGGGGGATTCTGGACAAGAACCATCTTTTTTTTTTTTTAACAGTAAAATTTTAGCATGACTACTTAAAAAAAAAAAAAAAAAAAAAAATATCAGAAGGATTTTTTTCAAAGATTAATAATTCTTGTCGCCAAATTTTGTTGTGTTTGGAGAATGGGATATCAAGACCATCGAATATTCTAACAAGTAAACCAGTTGATTGTATTTCTAAACAATTTATTCACTGCATAAAACTTCAATTATTTACAGAACGATATTCAATGTTTAGCGAAGCCCCCATCTATGTCCTCCTCTCTCTAGTCTTGTCTAAAGATCTATAAGGGCCAATAACTTTTACTTCATTTATTAGAGTTATTCCCCCTTTGATCGCTATAACACACATCATGGAACTGTGTGTCCATGTTCAACACAAACGCTTTGATCCATACTGGAAAAATGGTTGCATCATTCCAGAAGGTACAGCAATCCCAACGCAATTCTCTATTAGATAGTCCCAAATACATCCTAAAATCGAGTACTATTGCCACATCTGGGGAAGAGCTGGTCAAAGCATCGTATCCTGCATTGACAGGGTTAAAACCGCAGTAGGTGGTGTCCTTTTGCCCTTTCTTACAGAAGATATGTTGCAAATTTATTGCTACTCTACCATTATTTTCATGGCGAGTGCTCGACTGAGCTTCTATGGTCCTACTCGTCTAGCTACAACCACTATCACTCCCATTCTTTATCCGTGTCTAAATCTAAAAACAATCTCAAAAAGTTTTCTTTTCTAGAACTACCCGCCTGTGGAACTCTGTTCGGAAAATAAGCTTTGGTTATGGAATCTGTTTAGATTCAGGCACAGATAGAGAGTGAAGGAAATTATGTATAGTGGTTGTAGCCAGTTGAGTGTTTTTTTTTGTTTTTTTTTTTTGTGAAAGTTTGGCAGTTCAGCTGAACACTTGCCATGAAAATAATCCTGCGAAACATTACTCTCGAACACCATCTTTTAGTACCGTACTTTGGGGTAATTGCGCCAAACTAAAAAAAGTGCTCTTTCTATGTGTGGCTGCCAAAAGAGCACTTTTAGCTAGTTGGCGTAATTACCCCAAATTACGGTCTCTATTTGGGAGGAGACAAACATTACTCTCCGACACCGTCTTTTAGTATCTGTTTGGGAGGAGGTGAATGAAACTTTGATTTTTCAAAGAAACAGATAGAATAATATGGTTGGGGACGAGCCAACTGATCCAATAAAGCCTCTCCAACCTCCTGTGTAGACGAATTGGATTGATGCAAGTAACCAGGCGATGGACTGGACTGTTTAACCACAAGGATCTTGTCGTAAGGCATCATGGGTCAGCACGTAAGAGTCTACAGGTGGCCCCGTTTTTGGGAATGGGACCAGGGGGTTCCCTCTATATGTGGTTGCAGTCAGTAAATTCATGCCAGCAGTGTGAGCAGTTGATTGTGAACGCATGCAAATAACCAGAGAAATTGCTGCATAATGTATGCAATTCCATTGCTCAGCGTTGTAAAACGTGAATCGAAACGGATCTAATTTTGTGAACACAATAGGGGGACCTATTAGTCTTCAATCTTTTTCAATCTAATATATCCCACTTTGTCAACTAAGCTCCAACCCCTGTCCCATCACCACAATGTTGCATCTCTATGCCTGTTTTACAAATATTTTAATGGACTATGCTCTAATGAACGCATCGCAGTTGTGCACCTTCGGCGTACATATCCCAACAAACCTGCTTAGCAACAAAATCGCACCCCTTCACTGTCGAGGTCCCTAAATACCAGAAAGCTTTTTACTCTAATAGTTTCTTCCTTGAACAGCTAGACTTTGGAATTCCCTTCCTGCTGCCTGCTCCCCTGACTGTATCGATATGCTGAAATTTAAATGTAACCTAAACCAACATCTTGTTAATCTTGCCTAGGCATCGTCCCAAATAGTAGTCCCTTATGTCCAAGTGGTGATATACCTTGTCTGGGGTGAATGAGGAAACAATATAATAATCCTATAAGGGGCACTCTGGATAGGAACAAAAATTTAAATTGTCTCGGTCATGAAGGATTTCTCCTCTACTGATCAAGGACAGAAAAGGTGAAGTGTAGCATCAGAACAGATACTACACTTTGAAAATTGATTTAATTTCAATAGAACATCTATTTTACAATTCAAATTATTTAAACATCTTTTTTATACATTATATATATATATATATATATATATATATCAATGGCAAACCTTGTTATCAAAATTCAGCAAGTAAAAATGTAATTTTCTAAATTTCGTAGCTACTGCTTTGTTTTTTTTGTTTTTTTTTACATAGGCATTACCACATTATCAAGGCCAAGAGGTCACTCAAGGATAAGGGTTAAAGAGTGTACAGTAGAAATTGGACAATATAGTAATCATTAGTAATGAAAATTTGGTAAATTTGATAACTTATATGGAGCGGCTCATCAAGAACTTATTTACGTTAGACTTGAACACAACCATATTGTAGTCAGCCGGAAAGCAGGAAAACGGAAGACAATGCTGGACAAAGTATGTACAATGCGTGTGATTATAATTATTAAAAAGATAAAATATTTCATTGGTTTGAGCCTGCCAATATTTGGTCTCATTTATTCCTGTCGAAGGCCCTCATTTTGATATTGAATTCATTAGGATGAAAAGAATGAAAAGAAAATTTCAACGAAAATATAAATAATAAATTGGAATGTGGAATGATTTCAGACGAGAGTGGCTTTACTTAAAGTTCATAATTTTTCAATTCATTAGTAAAAACAAAAAATGCAGAACACAAAATAAATTAAAGAGGAAATTTGTTAAGAAAAATAATGAAACTGACAGTTTTTTTTTCTCCGAATTTAGAGAGAGAGAAAAAAAATATACGGTAGACACATATCAGCATATGTAATGTTTTTTTTTTTTGTTTTTTTTTTAATGAAAATTGCTTCAAAACAAAATGTCCATTTTGATACCATATTGTAATACAGGAAGGTATTACTGGCAATTTTTAAAATTTGTTTTTTTTTTAATTTTATTTTTTGATGTAATATTTTAACTTGGACGATTAAGGTTTGTCACTTAATTTTTGAAAAATTATTTCAGATGAGTTTCATTATTTTCTGGACGATGTCAAACAATGCTTGTGATTGTAGCATATTCAGAACACATCAATGAAATTTTTTTTTTTAAAAATGCCTCTTACAAGTCAAAGGATGAACATATGAAAATAGAAAGAACTCGTTAAATTAAAAAAATGTTTGGCATGAGAAATAATGAAAAAGAAAAATAAAAATAAAAATCAGAACAATATTTCTATAAACACAAATAGTGTATGCCCTCTCCTCTCCTTTAATGCAAACATTGTTTTTACCCCGAAAATGATCATCACTATTAATATCAATGTTATTTAAGATAGTAATTTAATTCTAATTTTTTCATATCTATATATAAAACGTAGTAGTGTGTGTGTGTGTGTACAACTCTCCTACAACTGGACCGATCATGACAAAACCTGACATGATGATGCCCCCCCCCCCCCCCACTTTCCAAGGTAAATGTTAAAGATCAAGGTCATAGCGTATTTATATATACTCTCCCTACAACCCACACCACTGGACTGATCATGACCAAACCCGACATGATGATGGTCTCCGACCTAAGAATGGGCAGACCATTTTTCAGGGTCGGGGGTCAATGGTTAAGATCATATTTGGTGCAGTTTTTCATAAACTCCTCCACCTAGGGATGGTGCACACTAAGTACGGATTCGTCACCATCCTGGAGGCTGCCGGCAAACTTCTTTGTGAATTTGAATCCAATCACCCTTCTCCACCCCCATCCCCTCAACCAATCTTGATGAAATTAGGCCAAAATTTATTTCACTGTATCTCTTAACTTTGACAAATTTTAAACATTATGAAGTCGTTGCTTTTACAAGATCCACTTATCACGAGCGTACAGCAAAGTCCTACATTTTGCGTGGGTATCTTTACTAGTAGCTATATAATTATAAAACTGTCGACCTTGCTTGCTTGCATTTTACCAGATTCCATCTTTTAAAAAAAGGATGACAGGTGAACTTATGTATGATTATATTGAAGTGCATCGAGAATTGTAGCGACTATATAGAAAAATAAACCACAGCACAAAATGTTGCTGTTATTATAATGATCCGCGTGTGCATGGTTCCCCACCCGTCTGGTGCTGCATGTGAGATGACGCCACAAAAATAGTGAAGAAAAGATGAATGTGAGAAGTGTGAAGGGCCAACGTTGCCTTCACATTTTCGCCAAGTTTCAGAAAAATCTAATGGATGGAGCAGAAGTTATGAGGTGAAAAGTGTGATTTTTTTGCAATTTCGGGGCATTTGTGACCCCTTTTGAGCTCCTAGGAACGCCGAATCCTAGTGAAAATGGACAAACTGTGCAGTATCACGCCTTAAGACGTATATTTGAATCCAGCACCATGGAAAACTACTATATAGACATACATATCAAGTTTTTATTGTAATACGAAAAAAGAGCTCCAAAAAGGCATGTTTTTTTTTAGCCCTAAAAGTCTTAGAGTGATGTGAACCAGAATTTTGCCAGGGTCATCCATACTGAATTTATATTAATAACAATGGCCTCCACATTTTGGCCAAGTTTCAGGAAAATCTAATGGATGGATCAAACGCTATGGAGCAAAAGTGTCATTTTTAGCCATTTTGGAACATTTTTGATCTCTTTTGAGCCCTGAGGACGCTGAATCCCAGTGTAAATGTATAATGGTGCAGTTTAAGGCCTTAACACACATATATATATATTTGAGTTGACCACCATGAAAAACCACTATATAGTCAGGCATATGGTTTTTGTTGAGAAATATGAAAAAAAGGGCCACAAAAAGGGGTGTTTTTAGCACTGGAAGCCCCAGGGCACACGAACCAGAATTTTGCCAGGGTCACCCATACTGGATTTATATTAAGAATAATAGGCCCCTCATTTTGGCCAAGTTCCAGAAAAATGTAATGGATGGATCAAAAGTTATAGGGCAAAATGTGTCATTTTTGGGCATTATTAAAAAAAAAAAAAAAGTTTTTTTTACTGTGCATATGTATTTAATGATAAAATTTGTGGCAAAATTTCAGGAAAAACTAATGGGCGGTTATCTGGCAATCGTCCTCAATAATGGACGCACGCCACTGAAAACATAGGTCCCTCTCCGATAAATTGGGGGACCAATAAAATCATATTCCTGTTTGTCCACAATTTGATTAATATGTACAGAAGTAGTTTCACAAATTTTCAATTTGAAAACGGACTTTTATTCCAGCATAATTTCTATAGATATAATATTTATTCAAATCAAATCTACATTCTAAGAGTAACCTCATTTGCATATTACATTAAAGAAAATCTATTTTAATAATTAACTCCATAACATAAATCGTTTATTGTAATAGAATCATTTTAATTGTTCTATTTAGAAATATTATTTAAATTATTTTTCATTATTATAAACCGACATTAGTTGCGTCTAAAAACAGAAGTAAGCTTTATTCAAGCTATTTCTCAGGTGGTCTAATTTCAAGAATATTGTTAGGTTGGTTGGTTGTTTTACGGCATATCAACCTTTTTCGGGTTATTTAATGCCGAAACCAAAGATTTTGAAGAAAAATTTTTTAATAGAATATATTTGTTGTTTTCAAATCAGTTTCTATTTAACCCATAGTTGAGACCCTAATAGGTACTACCACTCCGGGTCAGAATGGACCTGGGAGCAATGGTAATTAAAGGGTGACTCCACACTCCCCAAAGCCCGCAAGCTGGGGCCTCACTACTGGATATAGTTTAAGGCCATATCCAGGACCAGAATATTGTTAGGATATCCAGTGTATCTTAAATAGTATGTAATTAAACCCTCCATCTGCTATAGGTTTCTAGCTGTAAGTCGCACACTCTATCGTCTGAAGAGCCTAGAAAGTATTTACATTAAATCTTTGCAGCTTCTTTGCACCTATTTACTATGCCTCCCCATGGGACAGAGTTAGACACCAGGGTTGTTTTTTAGCGTGGAGAAAAGGTACAAAAATAAAAAAGGGTCTCAGTCGTGAAGGACTGATCTTCCACCGAAAGACAACAAGAAATAGAAGTGCAGCATCTGAACAACAGATACTACACTTTGATCTTGACCAAAAGGCCAATCTTTTCAATACGATTCCACTTTTACTCCTTTTGTTCTTGTTATGATCTGCAGATCATCGTGTTTTGTTTTTATCTTAATCGTAATTCTAACTTTGATTTAGCTCTGTTTAGCAAGGTTTGAAACACCTTTTTATTTTTTTCTAATTTATAATGTTTGGAAAGAAATATGCTCTTTATTCAGCTACATCAAAATTTTCTACTAATAAATATATATATATATATATATATTTAATTAACTTTCTTGGATTTATATTTTTGGATTTCACTGTCATTGGATAATTTACCTTTCACCAGACTATCCATTCATGTGAAATCTTTTTCTTCACCATATTCCCTTTGCTTCACTTTTTGTTATCAAGTAAGATCTTTGACTTACTTGCAGTTTCATCAAATACTTTTGTATGCAAAATCCGATCCCGCATTTTGCTAATTTCCTACCCTCTTATGAGAAGGAAATTATTTCTTCGAAACTCCGCGGATTAAGGACTATCCACTTATTAAGTGTTTCCTTTTCAGATTAAATGTTTTTAACTCTTTTTCAAAGTGTTTTTTAACATGTTTTATTAACTGTTTGCTCGTATTATAAGCACTATCTCCTATTTGGTTTTATCAAGCTTTTACATCTGGAGATTAATTTATAAATATTAATTCTTTAATATTTATAATATACTTTAGTTTTACCATCTTGGATCATTTTGCTAAATTTAATTGTAATTTTTATTTTATATATATATATATATATATATATATATATATATATAAAAAAATATAAATATATAAATATCTATCTATAAATATCTATCTATAAATATCTATCTATAAATATCTATCTATAAATATCTATCTATAAATATATATCTATAAATATATATCTATAAATATATATCTATAAATATATATCTATAAATATATATCTATAAATATATATCTATAAATATATATATCCTCGCGCGAAAAGGCGGGACACAAACTGTTTCAAATAATATAATAATAACAAAGACTTTCTACTAGTGACCGGAACCAGTTATACAGTCCTTTTGAAATTTTCATCTCTATTTTTCTCGTTATGTACTGAATATTTGTTAATGAAACCTATATGAAATATGTTCCTTATTAAATTTTAAAGATTTTCTATTCTGAAAGTTTAAAAAAATTTAATCTAAAAAAGTTATTTTAAAGTTTTTGTTAAAAAAATTCAGATTTTCTCATTATTCAGACCTGTATTACAAAGAGGGGGTTGCAAAAAAATGAGTTGTAGTGTGAGGAGAAATACAAACTGAAATATAGAGGAGGAGAGTTTTAAAATATAATCTTAAAAAAATAAGATACAAGTTAGAAAAGTATTTCATCCAAAGCATGAAAATTGTTAAACAAAATGTTTTCACTATAGGCTTTAAAAATAAAGGTACAAGATTCAATTTGAAATTTATTTATCTTCAAAGTGCACTTTTATAAATTTTACAAAGTAAGGTATAAAAAATTTAATTTAAATTGAATAAAAAAATTACCTTGGATTTATTTTATGTAACGTACATTTTGTTGCAATTTAAAAACATTATCTTTCATCTAGCAATTAATGATATAGATATAAAATTTTCAATGATTTTTTTTTAAAAAGTGCAACAGAATGTACATTACATAAAATAAATCCAAGGTAATTTTTTTGATTCAATTTAAATTAAATTTTTATACTTTACTTTGTAAAATTTATAAAAGTGCACTTTGAAGATAAATAAATTTCAAATTGAATTTTGTACCTTTATTTTTAAAGCCTATAGTAAAAACTTTTTGTTTAACAATTTTCATGCCTTGGATGAAATGCTTTTCTAACTTTATATATATATATATACACTTGTGCCCGATATTATTCATACCCCCCTTGAAAATTGAGTTTATTAGGTGTAACTTTTGTAAGAATTTATTGTTTACGTCCATATTGATACATATTCTTAATAAACCTCTTCTGATCATTTTCGTCATTTTAAAATCTCGGGATACTTGTAATAAAAGAAATATACAGCTATTTATAAAATCTGCAATGTTCAAAAATAATCATACCCCCTTATTTTTTCAGTATTAATCGAGTTTCTGACTGTTTGTTTTCTGTTTGATTCTTATTTTGAATTCTTTTATACAACCTTTGATTAATTTCATTTCGTTTTTTGCATTTTTCAGAAATTAAAATGATATCAACTGAAAACCAATAAAAAGAATAAAAATTATTAGAATGGGGAATAAAAAAGAGCTTAGTAATGATCTTAGGACTAAAATTGTGAATTCACATAAGGATGGTTTAGGTTACAAGTCAATTTCCAAGAAATTTGAGGTCCCTACAGCAACAGTACAGAGCATCATCAAAAAATTCCAGAGCCACCACACAACAAACAACTTGATTGGTAGAGGAAGGAAAAGGAAACTGTCTGCTAGAGCCACCAGGAATATTGTAAGAAGTGTTAATGCAAATCCAACCACCACTAATAAGGACATTTTAGAAAATCTGGAGTCTTCTGACATAAAAATATCAAGGCAAACATTGCAAAGGACTCTGCATGAAAATGGTCTGAAAGGAAGAAGACCAAGAAGGACTCCATTGCACACCGGAAAACACCTTGCAGCACGTCTAAAGTTTGCTAGGACCCATGTGAATTCTCCAGAGTCCGTTTTCTCAAGTATTTTGTGGACTGACGAAACAAAAATCGAATTGTTTGGCCATATGGATGCTTCTTACGTTTGAAGGAAGAAAGGAGAAGCTTACAACCCAAAGAACACCATACCCACGGTGAAACATGGTGGTGGTAGCCTAATGTTTTGGGGCTCCTTTTCGGCTAGTGGTCCAGGTAGTTTGGTCAAGATAGATGGAACCATGAAGAAGGAGCAATATTTTGAGATACTCCAGAAAAACATTAGACAGGATGCGGAGAAGCTCCATTTAGGACCAAACTGGGTCCTTCAACAGGATAATAATCCAAAACATACTGCCAAAATAGTCAAGAAATGGTTTGAGGATAATCAAATTAATGTTTTGGAATGGCCTAGCCAGAGTCCCGACCTGAACCCTATCGAAAACCTCTGGCACATATTGAAAACTGAGGTTAAAAAGCGG
Organism: Euprymna scolopes; assembly: GCF_053919585.1. NCBI lineage: Eukaryota > Metazoa > Mollusca > Cephalopoda > Sepiida > Sepiolidae > Euprymna > Euprymna scolopes. The sequence goes on along the minus strand of NC_136492.1, from coordinate 15,990,457 downwards.
AAACCTAGAAATTTGAGGGATTTGGAGTACTACTGCATTGAAGAATGGTCAAAAATCAGTGTTGATGGTTGTAAAAACCTTGTTGATAAATATCCCAAACGGTTACAGGCAGTTATTAAGAATAAAGGGCATGCTATTGACTATTAGTAAGAGAGGTATGAATAATTTTGAACTAGTGCCATTATTGTTTTTCTTTGTATAATGTTTCAAACTTGCATAATTTATTTATTTGTTGAGTTTAAATTAAATGCTTATGCTTGATTTATTGTTTGAAATCCCTTTAATATTGTCTACCTTCTGGTTTGAGCAATATTCTTATAGAAATCTCAAAGATCCGAGGGGTATGAATAATATCGGGCACAAGTGTATATGCGTGTCTATGTATGTATATATGTACATATATACATATATATATATACACACACACATACAGTATTCGAGTTACATTTATATCAGGGGGTTCTTATATCCGGGTTACACTGTACACTAACACAGGCTCTAATTTGGGACCAGAGAAAATTTCTCTTATATCTGTTTTTCTTACATCCGGGTTACACTGCAATTCATTTATTATAATGATAGATGCACATGAAAATAAGGAAAATTTTTTAATCCAACATTCTTAGCATTTCTTTTCCAAACGTTTCATTACCAGTAGGAAAAATTAGTAAACACACACAAAAAAGAAAAAGATTTTTCTTCTTAGCCAAATCAAATTGATATATATATTTTTTAAATTGGTACTTTTCCGTGGCCATGCAGGTAAAACTGAGCCTTTTCATTATCAGTAAGAAAAATGAGTAAACACGCACACACAGAAGAGGGTGGGGGGATGGGGGAAGTAAGATTTTTTTTTTTTTTTTTTTGTCAAATCAACATAATATTTTCTTGATAAAGTGATACTGTGGCCATGTAGGTTAAGCATACGCGTTCAGTTCCAATATTTTATGCCATCTTTCACTTTATTTTATTGTAATTTAAAGGGAAAGAAAATTTCCAAAGTTTTAAAAACCAAATGTCAAAAAAATTTTACGATTAAAATAATTTTCTCCGAGATGCTAACACCTGACACAACCAAAAACAAAAAACAAAGTTTTCTTTGAAAACGGTGCGTTACACCAAGTCTCAAAAAATTAATAAAATATTTTTTTTAACATTATTGAATTTTCCTAAAATTTTCAAATTAACTTTACAAAAATCTTTTCAAAGACATGGTCAAGCTTCCTTTTTTTTTTTTCCCCATTCGAAGAGAAAGTTTTGAAGAACCTGGCATTAACGTATACTTCGATTCGTGTGTACATCACGAGGATAAAACATAAAATGAAAGGTCAGAGAGACAGAATGTAGGAAAGACAAAATGAAAAACAATTAAACACAAGAAAAAAAAAAAGTGATTTGACCGGTTTCCTTCTAAATTTAATTTTAATGAAGTTTGTTGATTTGAAAGAAACTGGTTTTCCTTGTCATACACACACACACACACACATGAATAAATGCAAAAGTTTTTTTCATTTAACATACACACACAAACACATGTATATATATATAAACAGTGACTTATTTAATTTGATAATACAATAGAATTTTGTAAGAACTCTATATATAGTAGAGACAAATGATCTATTATTTGAAGATAACTTTTTTTAAACAATTCATAATAAATATTCCATGTTATTCATTTCTAATTTTGTTATCCTACTTTTGTTTATATATATGTAATAGTTTTGTTGATATTAACAGTAAACAAATGAACAATTTTGGGACAATTTTACCCCTATAATGGACGCTAGAGGGGGAGCAACAAGAGTTATACTGGAAAATCTGTTCTGGCAAAAATTTACTTTCACCATCACTAATGTTTGCGCAAAATTAAAAAAAAAAAAAAAAAAAAAAAAAAATCTAAAAAATATTGAGAAAAGTGCAAACAAACGAATGCAACTAAATAACTAGGTTCAATCCCGCCTTTGTTGGGAGACCTAAAATGGCCAATACTTTTCAATTAAACTAATATCGCTCGTTAAAATTCTTAGGCACGCATAAGCGAGAAGGAGGAGAGGGACGAAGTGGCTGGCTGCTGTCTCTCTCTCATTAATATCATATTAGATTTAAATTTTCTTTTTCAAAACGAAATATTGTTTGGATCCTGTAAACCAAATGTTTTGCATTTGTGTTAAAATCCTTTACAAGTCTCCAGATGTCTCTTAATTTTTAACAACTTGTATGCATGCAGCGGCCTTGCTGTTTTTAACAGTGCCGACAACCACGGCTCTCCAATTTTTTGAGCCATGGAAATCTTGGGAAGACAAGTAAAGACGGCAACCCTTCCTTTTCATAACCTATCATACTTTCATAAATCAAAATCCATTTTCTGTAGGCTGTTTTTGAACCCAGTCAACGACGGGTACTTTTGCTAGTATATATATATATATATATATATAGGATTTATTCCTAAACTGATTATCAATTTTTAAACACAGCTGAATGTAAGGGTGAGCAATGTACAATATATTTAGTTTAATTTAATCTTATGCAAAGGGAGGAAAAAAGGGAGGGGAATAGAATATTTTGCATTATCACAAACAATCACGTATCTGGCCATACACTGGCTAACACAACGAATGGTGCATCTTCAAGAGATGTTACTTCACGCAACAGTACTTAGCTGGATACTCAACCAGACTAGATGAATTCTTATCCTGGAATCCGATAAGATCAAGAAACTACAAGAAAGATCACAGTTTACTGATCAACTGGGGAGAGGAAAATTAATGCTGTTCTCGAACTCAACTTATTTTTTCCTTTAGTCCTCATATTCCAAGAGTAATGTTTCTGACAAAGAGGAAAGAATTGCCGTTTTCTGGGTCATAATCTATTCCATTTAACACTTATTGTTGACAAGTTTGTAACCTTAAAGTACTTTTTGTTTAAGGCTCCTTACACTCATTAGATAAAGTGGCTTCATTATAATGCCTAATATGACCAAAAGAGTTTATCGAAACAGCTTCCTGTACACTCTTGACAGACATTCTTATTAGTGTTGGGATTATTAATTAGAATTGGACAATACAAGCATTTTGGGGTATCGGTATAGATCCAATCCTAAAAACGTTATGTTATAATTTTTATTTGTTTTTGTTCAAAACTTCATTTACCATTGTTGGTAATTATGTGAAATGTTATTTATTGATTTGAAAACTAAAATCTATCCCCCCCCTTCCCATTTTTTTTTTTTTGGTAATCTGAAAATTAACAACTTTACAGCTAAATATTCAGATTTTCAAAAGAATCAGAATCAGTAGCGGAAATTACAACAGAACTAATAAAAGTATTAAAATCATCGCTAGAATTTATCACCATTTTGTTTGGAGAAATATATATATATATATATATATAAAAATTACAATTAAATTTACCAAAATGATCCAAAATGATAAAACTAAAGTATATTATAGATATTAAAGAATTAATATTTATAAAGTTATCTCAGCCAGATGTAAAAGCTTGATAAAACCAAATAGGAGATAGAGCTTATAATACGAGCAAACAGTTAATAAAACATGTTAAAAAGCACTTTGAAATGAGTTAAAAACATTTAATCTGAAAAGGAAACACTAGATAAGTGGATAGTACTTAATCCGCGGAGTTTCAAAGAAATATTTTCCTTCTCATCAGAGGGTAGGAATTAGCAAAATGCGGGATCGGATTAAAAGTATTTGATGAAACAACAAGTCAAAGATCTTACTTGATAACAAAAAGTGAAGCAGAGGGACTATGGTGAAGAAAAAGGTGATTACACGTGAATGGATAGTCTGGTGGAAGATAAATAATCCAGTGACGGTAAAATCCAAATATATAATGCGGATTAAGGACTATCCACTTATCTAGTGTTTCCTTTTCAGATTAAATATGTTTTTAACTCATTTCAAAGTGTTTTTTAACATGTTTTATCATATTATATATATATATATATATATATATATATACAATATACATACCGTATATTTCGGCATATAAGGAGAGCATCAGAGGAGGTAAAAAATTGGAGCAAATTTTAATAAATTTATCATATATCTGTTGTATAAGACGACTTCTAAATCACAAAACAATGTTTGTTTAGTCTAGGGTAGAGATTGCAACACCCGATATCTTATGAAATATTGGTTTTTAAAGATGATTTAACTTTAAGGGTCATCTTATACGCCGAAATATATATATATATATATTACGTGTGCATATATATGTATATATATATATATATATATGCACATGTAATACAAAGAAAAAGGCTTTAATAAAATCCAACACAATGTATATATAAATGGAAGGAAAAAAAAAAAAACCTCTATGAAATATGAAAAATTAGTGCTTATTTAGAATTACACATAATTAAAAAAAATTACGGAAAAATCTTTATGATGGATACTAGTCACAGAATGAAGATGTCATGTTTCAAAAATCACTAAATAAACTATATATATATATATATATATATATATAAAATCAAATTTCATGAGGAAAAGAGGAGGCGATGAGCGGCCATATTGTTTTAATTTTTCCTAAAATTTAAGGGCGTCAATTCAATTCAATTGTTTGGATTCAAGATGATAAATTTTTTAATCACCAAAACTTGTAAAACTTGGTTTTCTTTAAAAAAAAAAAAAAAATACTTGATCAATTTACATATTTTTTGCAAAATGACATCTTCGTTCCTTGACAAGTACGTACACCATATAAAAATTTTTTTGTATTTTTTTCTTTAAAAAAAAAAAAAAGTGTAATTCTAAACGAGTACCAAAAAAATCTAAGAAATTAACTTTTGTATTTTCCATTCCTTTCGTATAATACGCACATACAACGGTTTAAAATATAAAACTGGCATTTTTAATTAAATCGAATCCGGTAAAATTCTGCATGTGTGAGTGACACAGGTGAGCAATAAATCATTACAAAGTGAACTGGAAAGCATTTTTTTTTTTTTTTTAACAAGTAAAAAACAAAAACAACTAATTGAAAAAAATTTTTTAAGTGGAAGGATGAAAACGAGAAAATATTAAACAAAATAAACAATCACAAAAACGCATGTGTGGGGGTGAAATAGCTTACAAATGTACAGAATGTGAAAAAAAAAAAAAAAAAAAAAATTTACAAATCTTATTAGATGATAGATGTTTAACAGTCGTCAAAATTATATTTCTTGTCTAACAGCATATCGTAAAGCTCGTTTTTAAAACCGCAGCCATTAAAAACACTACACACTATGATGGGGTAATCAGGCAGGTTATAATTATTTTATTTCTTTTTTAAAAAGACATCTCGGTGCTTATGCACTTACGTTACCATGCTATTTTTAAATTGTATTTTTAAGTTAAGTTCAAGCTTCACAATGTTTTTTTTTTATTAAATTGTTAGATGGCAGTAGTGAATAGTTACAAAAACATCTTCTCCCCATATTAAGAATGGCTTTCAAAATAACATAACTGCATAAATACTGACATCTCAGTTAATGTTTTCACACTCATCATAATGCTATGTTTAAACTTGATATAGAGCTACCGAACTTGCCATGATAACCCCATCATGGGGATGGGGGGAAAGTTTTACGGGTTACATTGTTCATTCACGCCAATACAGGTGGAGCCCCATAGGGTTCACTTATAATGAGGAACCATAATTAGTGTTCATATGTTTATCATGTGTGTCAAAGATTTCCACTACTGCCCCCTCATGTTCGTTTGAGGGGGGTTGCTTTGGTTTGGATACCTGAAAAGTTTGAAGCTATCTCTTTACATCTACACCCCCTTTTCATTAATGAGAGTCCATTTTTGAAGGCGTTTTTTTTTTTTATCCAGTCAACGACGGGTACTTCTGCTAGTATGTATATATATGTGTGTGTGAAAGACATTAGAAAAAAACAACCTAGACAGATCAAAAAAAAAAAAAAAAATTCTTGGATTAGCCATGAAACCAACCAATTTTTTCTCTATTTCTTTCTCCTGCTTTTTTTTCTCTATTTTCTCTCCACAACATTTTATTACATACTGTGCATTTTATGTTCATATATAAATCAACATTGACCATTATAAAAAAAAAAAAAAAAAAAAAAAAAAAATCGGCATAACGTACCCATGACAAAACGAAAATATCATATTCCAAAATTCAAATTGATCAAGTAACTATTTTAAATAAGAAAATCAAACTTTGTAATTCAGAAGCGCCAGTCTTGCCTGCTATCTTAAAAATGATCTCAAATAACAAAACTCAATAACTGTTCAAACTTGCGAGATTCATGTAATGCCTACGAATTCCCATTAATCGCTTAATTTTCATTATGAAAGTATAACTACTTGATTAATTTATGTAAATTTTTGAAATATGATATTTTGTTACATCACAGGTACATACATCATACAGATTTTTCTTTATTTCGTTTTTAAATATGGGGAGGGGGATTCTAAACCATTTTTTTTTATCTTCTTAAAGTCCAATGCATACTATACATGGATACGACATTAGATAGTTTCTCTTAATATATATATCGTTCAAAAGTTTGGAGTTTACTTAAAAGAGAATTATTTAAGAAAGAAAAAAAAAATATATATATATGCAGAAAATACAGAAAACTATGACCCATCACAGAATGAAGATTTCATATTCCAAAAATCATGTAAATTAATCAAGTAGTTTTTTTTTTCCTTTCCATAAAAAAAAAAAAAAAAAAAAAAAAAAAAAAAAAAATCAAATTTTACGTGATGGATAAGAGAGCAGCCAGTCGCCATATTTGTTTAGAATATATTTAAAGATCAACGGTGAACAACTCCCTTTGATTAATAAGATTTATCTATTTCTTTATAAGTAAAAAAAATTACACATAGCTGCCAAAAATACTTAATCACTAAAAATCATGAAATTTGATTTTCTTCAATAATAATGAAAAAGTACTTGATCAAAGTGATTTTTGGAATATGACATCCTTGTTCCCCGACAAGTATCTACATCACAGATTATTTTTTTTAAATTAGATTGAATTTTGGACTTAAACCGATTAAAAAAAAAATATTTATGATATACATACTCGTCTTGGAATGACAATGTCATATCCCAAAAATCATAAATTGATCAAGTAATTTTTTTTTAAAATTATGAAAATCAAATTTTAATCTCGTATCGCCCTTGAATTTTGAAAATTTTTAAAACAAGATGGCCTCTCCCGACCTCCATACTTCTTCATTAAAACTTGACTTTTTATATAAAAAAACCCCCCAAAAAACTACATGATCAATTTACATGATTTTTTGGAATATGACGTCCTTGATTTTTTTTTTTTTTTCCCTAAGTGTAATTCTAAATGAACACCAATTTTTTTTTTTTAAATTCCAAGATGGAAGAAACCCAGATATTTCTTGCGGATACAGTAATTAAATCAATTTGATTAATTTCATTGTCTCTCAGTAAAATTTTTATCTATTACATTAAATTCTAAGTCTTCATATGGACCGAATGCCAATGTAGCTATTTGAAATAAGCAAGTCTTAAAGTCCGCATAGAGTGTGGCTTATAAGCTTGTTTTAAAAATAGAATTTCTCCCATCCTAATGAAAATGCAACCAGAATGTGAAACGGGACAAAAACAGTCGTTTACATTTCTTTGTTAATTTTATTAGCGCTAAGAAAGACGAGGTTTTTACACGTGCGTATCAGTCTACCCTATAAAGGATTATCCCGGACTCTAAGACCCCAAATGCTAGTGCGATGGATGCCAACGGTTGGGCGAGCAATCTTACTGAAGTACGACTTGTTAATGACGATACATTCCAATGCTTCACACAGATGCTGCAACATGTCTTCCGGAAGCATTCCGTAGAGATTCAGTTGGGAAAGATATGGAAGATTACAGAGAGAGCTGAAAAGAGAGAAAGAAAAAAAAAAAAAAATTAAATGATTGTGTGGAAAGATTTTATGTGCTTTAGATAAAGTGGAGAATGATTAAATTTATTGGATTAAAAAAAAAAAAAAAAAAAAAAAAAATTTTTTTTCTTAGATCAAATTAATAAATGAAAATATTTAACTGGAAAAAGTTTTTTTTTTTTTTTTACTTCTCATGGATTTGCAGTTTGTTAATTTGTGGGGCTGAAGAAAGGGACAAAGGGGGGGGGTGACACGATAAAGAAAGGAAAGGCGACAAAAGGAAGAAAGGCGACAAAAGGAAGAAAGGCGACAAAAGGAAGAAAGGCGACAAAAGGAAGAAAGGCGACAAAAGGAAGAAAGGCGACAAAAGGAAGAAAGGCGACAAAAGGAAGAAAGGCGACAAAAGAAAGAAAGGCGACAAAAGAAAGAAAGGCGACAAAAGAAAGAAAGGCGACAAAAGAAAGAAAGGCGACAAAAGGAAGAAAGGCGACAAAAGGAAGAAAGGCGACAAAAGAAAGGACAAAAAGGACAAAAGAAAAACAAAAGAAAAACAAAAGAAAAAAGAAAGAAAAACAAAAGAAAAACAAAGAAAAACAAAAGAAAAAGAAAGAAAAACAAAAGAAAAAGAAAGAAAAACAAAAGAAAAAAGAAAGAAAAACAAAAGAAAAAAGAAAGAAAAACAAAAGAAAAAAGAAAGAAAAACAAAAGAAAAAAGAAAGAAAAACAAAAGAAAAAAGAAAGAAAAACAAAAGAAAAACAAAAGAAAAAAGAAAGAAAAACAAAAGAAAAAAGAAAGAAAAACAAAAGAAAAAAGAAAGAAAAACAAAAGAAAAAAGAAAGTCAAAAAAAAAAGAAAGGGACAAAAGAAAAGAATAAAGCAAAGGAACAAGGGGACAAAAAAAAAAAAGTTAAGGCAGGTGGAAAATAATGAGTGAGCATTTGGGGGAGAGACAAAAGTTTTGCAAAGTAAAAAGACGTAAAAATTTTGTTGAATGGTTAATTGCAAAACAATTTTTACCTACTGGAAAAATTAATATTGTTCTTGTATATGTTTTTAGCTGTTGATGGTGAGATTTGAAGAAACCAATGTTTTGGTCCTTATGCGTTTTAAATCGAGACACAAGGCTGACTTCTATGAGGAATAAAGCAAGAAGAGTTCAATGGACAAAACCATACTTACTAAAGGCTGACGGGTAAGATTCGATTACACCTCGCCAAACTGAGATACTCAAGGTTTTTTAAATGGTAAATGATCAAATGTACAGATTTTTCCGTAATCACGGTCGAATCGCTTAAATCCAAATTTACAAGGCGTGGACAAGTCTTGACCAGTTGTGATACTTCTGCAATTGATAAAAAAAAGAAAAATAGATAAAGTATCACAGAAAAGGGGGGGGGGTTACAAATCAAGCAGAATAAAGTAAATGGGAAAATTAAGTACATTTGAGATTTTTTGAAAAGGCAATATCCAATTGTGTATAGGCAATTAGAATTCAATCTAATTAAAAAAGAAAAACAAAATACAGAAAAATCTTTATGATGTACCTACCCGTCACAGAACGAAAATGTCATTTCATAAATTGAACAAGTAGATTTTTTTTTTTTGGTATGATTTTTTTTGTATGGTAAATAGTATATTGTAGTCATTACAAGACTCATTTTAAAATGTTAGTAGTTCAAATGGAGTTGTCTCCCTTCATTAAATATGGTGGATCCTCCATCATAAAATTTATTTAAAAAAAACAAAAAACTTGATCAATGATTTATGGAACATAACATTTTCGTTGTGATTGGTAAATACGTCATAAATACACCATAATTACATCATTAAATACATCATAGAAATTTTTCTACATTTTTGTTTTTTGATTAAGTCCAATTTATAACTTGCACCAAATTGTATTTAATTTTTTAAAATTATGACATCTCAAATGTTTTGGAGCTAAATCAGTTTAGTGGTATGTATGAAATCTGAAGAAAATCACTTTCAAAGAGTAAACATGCTGGTATTATTGGCTTATTGCATGGGTGACATGTTTACTTTAAGCAAGATTATTAACAAAATAAAAAAAATTAAAAAAGGCGGTATCAAAGTACATTTAATGAAAACGTGCTGGAATTTCAAACGAATGCGTTTTAGGTAAAAATACGATTACATATTTACATGTCATGTTGAAATAAAAATTTCAATTATTACATAAAATGACTGAGAAGATCTGTGAGAACTGTTTTTTACAAAAAGAAAAAAAAAAAAAAAAAAAAAAAAAAAAATGGTATTAGCAGTCCATTTTCTATTGTGAAATGGTAAGTTAGGATTATTTTGTGAAAATCAGATGGCAGTTACCTCCCTTGGGTTTTAAGTCTTCACCATTAACAAATTTGATTAAATTCTTCTATTTGATAAATTTTATGGTTCTTCTTCGTTATTGTAACGAAATTCGAAAATTGAAATATTGAATTTCAAGTAAAACCAATGCTAGTGAATTGTCATGTCACAGTAATGAATATATCCAAAAATTATGAAAAACGATAAGGTAGAAAATTAAGGAAAACAGTTTCTGAAGAAATTAGTAATTTTAGCTTTAAAGAGTTCTTACATTAGCAGGGGAGTTAATTTTCCAAAACTGTCAAAAACTTAGCAATGACGGAAATCTTTTTTTTTGGTTTTTTGATGAATAATGAAATGTTTTATGTAATATTCCAGAAATATTTAACTATGACATGGCAAATAGGTAGAGGATTCCTTATTGTTGAAATTGATAAATTGTCACTTATACAGTTTAATGAAGACATTAAAAACGAAGATATATCGGAAAAAGGTTATATTGTACATATCCGTTTTGGACTGAAGATCTCCGAAAAAAAAAAAAAAAAAAAAAAAAAAAAAAAAAAAAAAATTGTAGTTTTTTTTACAGCAGAAAAACACATTTTTACGACAGCACGTTGAAGGTAGCCATCTTTAAATTTTTTGAATATGTCACAGGGAGATAACTCAGTTTAAAGCACTGACACTTCCTACCCATCTTAAGTACTAGCTTTTCTTCCTAAAAATTGACTCTTTTGTTCGGTATCAAATATATTTTTTTTTCCCGCTAAAAAATTTGATAAAATGAAGTGAAATTTTTTTTTGGAGAAAACTTCATACCATAACGGATACGTACGATATAAACTTTTTTTTTTTTTTTTTTTTTTTAAAGATATTTTAATTTTTTAATGTCTTGATTAAAATTTTATTTTTTTTCTTGTAATTTTTTTTTTTTTTTTCCACAAATTTTGGAAATTTTTGTTTTACTAATTTCAACATAAGTACGTAATAGTGTTTTAGCCTAAAAAGATGTGCTTATCTGAAATATACTAAACAAGCACCAAGTCTTTTAGTTACTTATGCAAAAATAATTTATATTAAGATATTTATAAGATGTGCCGAACAATATTTTTATAAATATGTTCATTTTTTTAAAATTATTTTAATAACTCACTTTACGAGACATTTAATGACACTTCGTTGCTATTCCATTTTTTGTACTGATCGTGGCAGCAGCTGATCAAGTGTTTTTATTTTCCGATAAATATATATCCCAACCATTTTTTTTTTTTTTTACACAGTGATCACCACTTATCAAGGCCCGGAAGCTACTCAGGGATAAGGGTTATTGCAAGTACATTAGGTTAGTGTGGAGATTTGATGAAGTGTTTACTTAAGAGGGCGGTTCATTAGGAATTTGTTAACATTGGACTTGAAGACATCCAAGTTGTAGTCCGGTGGGAAGCAGGCAGACGGAACAGTTTCCATTCTACTAAATCTAAAGCAGATGTGCTTACAGTTATATTTCATAGGATTAGAGAATCTCTCGATGGAGGCTTCCTTTCTAGGGCAATTGCTCTTGACATGTCAAAAGTTTTTGATACGGTATGGCATAAAGGTCTATTCTACAAAATTTCCAGCTTACGGTATAGTTGGAAACATCTTCTCAATTTATTAAATCATTTCGCTCTGATAGGTTCATAAAAGTAGTGGTTGATGGGCAGAAATCAGAAGTTCACAGTATTAATGCTGGAGTTCCTCAGGGATCCATCCTGGGGCCAACTCTCTTCCTAATCTACATCAATGATCACCCAAAGCACATCCTAAGATCATGGAAAGAGTGAGTGAACAAGAGGGTGGAGATGGAAAGTAAAAGGGATAGAGGTTACATTTTTGTTCCCAGGCAATACCAGGTAACCCTGTTTGTAAGGGAACGAAATTTTAACAAAAGGCGGATAAGTGGGTAGTCGGATCAAATTCATACTTCAATCTGCCTCAAAAATTATGCAAAAAAATCAATAGATACCTTCATCTGTCATGCTTTCTCGAAAACCACTTAGATTCAATTTGTGAATGCTTTCAGGTAAACAAAGGGACAAATACATAATGCTGTGTTGCTTGAGTCCAGTCCATCCAATGTTGAGGGACACCAGCCTAGAAATAAATAATAGAAACATACAACTAGACTTTTCAGCCTGTTAAAAAAAAAAAGAAAATTAACACCTGTTGACTTAGAACAAGTGCTTTATGTCAAATTGATGATTAATCTATATATATAAAAGGGAACATGTATGGATGTATGTGTGTATGTATGTTTGTGTGTTCGCTGTTTCTGTATGTCTACAAAAGTCTTTTTTCAGAGAAGTGGTCGGTCGCTTCACAACTTTTTAAAACTTTTTATATCACATAAATCGTAATATCTCACAGTTAACAACGAAGCTCGCCTGTCTATTTAATTTGCTCGATTTCGGGAAGATAAATATTCAACATTTGTCGCTCGCCGCATGTGGGTTAGTCTTTTTCCTATAACATCTTGGGAAAATAAAAATCCCGCAGTCAAACTTGACCTCATTAACTCATTAGAACGGGCACCTGCCAAATCCAAGTAATTAAATAAATTCAAACGTGTTTCCGTTAGCTTCTTGCGGTGGGGCAATGGTTAACGTTGCACTTTTTTTTTTTCACACTTTAATTTACAACTTTGTCTCAACGGTTCGGGTTCGATCCTCATACTTTTTTAATCCCCCCCCACCCCCGAGTTTCCACACACACACCTCCAAACACCCGGGCAACGCCGGGTACCCCTTGCTAGTCTATAAATATAAAAGGGAAAATGTAGGTATGTATGTGTGTTCGCTTTTTCTGTATGTCTACAAAAGGCTTTTTTCAGAGAAGCGGTCGCTCGCCTAACAACTTTTTAAAACTTTTTATATCACATGTAAATCATAATATCTCAGAGTTGTCAACGGAGCTCGCCTGTCTATTTAATTTGCTCAACTTTGGGAAGATAAATATTCAACAGTTTTCGCTCGCCTCATGTGGATTAAGCCTTTTCCTATAATTAATTCTGGCGGCATTTTTCCGGTTTCCCCCTACCCCCGCGTTCCACAGTAAATGAAATGCTACTCCGCAGTCAACAGTTAACCTCATTAAGTCATTAAAACGTGCACCTGCCAAATCTAAGTAATTAAATAAATTCAAACATGTTTTGGTTGGTATGTCGCGGTGGTGCAATGGTTAATGTCGCACGTTTTTTTTCACACTTTAATTTACAATTTTGCCTCAAGGGTTCCGGTTCGATCTTCGTAACCTAGTGGGGGGGATACCCTTTTCTGTTCCTTGCAACCTCTTTCCCATAGAAGAGACGTTGCGAACCAGCCTCTGCTTTATCGTTATTTTCATGGCAAGTGTTCATCTGAGCTCCAATATATGGTGTCCCCTTGCTAAATTTTCACGAAAAACACTCGTCTAGCTGAAACCACTATCAATAATTTTCCCCATTCTTTATCTGTGCTTAAACCTAAACGTAGATTCCATGATCAAAGCTTTCTTCTTAGAACTGCATATAATGGCTTGAATTAAGGTTTAAACTGCAAAAGTCAAGTATCACAGTTCAACTGTCTTTTAAACAGAAACATTTATGTGTAACGCCCTCTTGTCATATCAAAGAACTTACTATTGATTTTATATTCTTGGCCTTTCTGCTTATGCGGTAATAAAACTTCTCAAATGCACTGGTGATGTTAGGCTGCATAAGGTGTTGACTTTGGTCAAAGTTGCCTCAGATTTTTTTTGAATTATCGATACTTATAGAAGACACTCCGATACAAACCCTATCTAAGAATACTGCCAGATACATAAATCACATTTGTGTGAAATTTCAGCCGTTTTGGAGTCCATAGCAAACGAACTCACACGCATATATAAAACTCCTTTTATATAATAGTAGAGATTGCATTAATGGTAAATCTAAGAAAATAAAGTGGATGGAATAATTAGAATTAAAACTTTGATATATTCAGGTCTTAGGTTTTCTACCAACTGACCTTTTTGAACTTGCTTATAAATAGAGCTTAAAACATTAATGGACTAAAGTTTGTAATTTCACGCATTAAACAATGAAAATAAATTCATACAAAAGCTGACTTACTTTCTGCAATTCGAGGCGATCGGCATTAACCCGTTGTCTGTAATGCCTTGTACCATACACATGTTGAGCACTTCCAATTCTTTATTTTCAGCAATATAGCTATACAAAAAAAAAAGAAAGGAAAATCAAAGACCAAATCATGATGCAAGATTTTTGTTTTCATTTCTCAATAAATGAAAATAATATTATAAATCAAATATTTCAGCTTTAAATATTGCCTTTTGCAATGATATAGACAATTTTGGGTGCTTCGTTGTTATAAAAACTGAAAATCAAAATATTAAATTTCAAAGTAAATCTGATGCAGGGTTCATACAGAATTTCAATGTCCATTTTCAAGACCTTGTCCAGACAAAATTCAAGTTAAGGGATAAAAAAGGGGGGGGGGGGGTGGAAAGGTGTTTTACAATCCAGAGTGATAAAGGGGGGGGGGTACGATCAAGAGTGATTAAAAAAAAAAAAGTGGCAAAAAAAATATCAAATATACAACAAATAAATGTTACCATACCTGCATCATTTTGGGTGTTTTTAAGCAGGTTTAAATGCTTTTTATTTAATCTCAAATATTAACTCTCACCAAGATGGCTGCTGTCCATGTTTTTTTTTTGTTTTTTTTGGCCTGACCAAACTAAAAAAAAAAAAAAAAAAAAAAATTGGGGAGGGGTTGGGGGGGGGGCGCCATTGGAGATGCTCGTCCGCGCAAAGGAAGTATTTCATTTTTTTTTTTTTTTTTTTAGTGAGGTTAATTTTATTTATGGCAGTTGGTACCATGAAAAGTGGTGTATATATATATACAGAGTGACCAAAAAAACGGGCCCCATATACAATTTATTAATTAGAGCTGGGGCCCAGTTTTTTGTATATAATATATATATATATATATATATATATATATAATGTGTGTGTTTTTTTTTTTTTTTTTTTTTAAAAGCTCCTTACATATACATATAAAAACAAACAAACTAGGTAACTCATTCCACCTTATTTATTTAATTGTTACTTGTAATTGTCAATTTTGTTTTCGTGTTTTTTATTTGTTTGTTTCTTTTTCTTTCCACTTCTCTCTTTTCCTCACGTAGCATAAGAACTAATTTTCTGTATGAAAATCATCAAGTAATCATTCTTTTTAATCTGTTTGACAAGTCCAAACTTTAAATTCGCTTGCAAATTGGGGGGGGGAAAAAAAAAAAAAAAAAAAAAAAAACTATAACTGTGTCATGTTTATCCCACTTTTTAAATTCACGCATAAATATGGGAGGGGAAGGTATCTTCAAATACTATCTATCAAAAAGAGCTACAGACTTATACTAAGTAAATATTAATGTCCCTTTAATCCCTATATTTTTCTCTTAATGGAGAGTAGACAACGCATTGTGGATGCGCTATTGGCAGTTCAGGTTACTTTCGCTTCTCCTTATTTGTCCCTCAGTCCTCATTTTTTTTCAACGAGTGATTTTTCTGACAAAAGAAGAAAAAGCTGTATACTAGGTTATCAGTATTTTGTGTGAAAAGTTGTCAGAGATGTTGGAAATTCTGTTTCTTTGTCTATCCTTGTGGCCATGTCACTAGTAAGTGTGCTGGAGATAAACGTTTCAACTGGGCTGACGTTATCCATCTGATAGTCAGGGACCCGAACCTTGGATCACCACTAAGGAGGCTGTCCTATCAGCAGGTGCAAAGTACTGGGGCTGCTGTACAGCCATTTGGTGAGTGGATTCTGGACCATGCAGTAGCTTTTGATGGGGCCTTGCGATGCCATATCAGTGGGTAATTGTTATGGCTTTACCTTGTATCATGTGCTAAAAAAAAAAACAAAAAAAAAACTTCTTTTTCTTTCCTACTTTCCCTCTCTGCCCTGCTCTAAGCAAGTCTGTCGACCTGTTCCACAAATCTCAATCATGAAAGGTTTCCAGAAAAAAAATACTCTATTAAACCCAGATTTCCAACTTCCAACGTAGACCCCTACTACCATGTTTCTCCAACATCAGGGATCTACGTTCCAACCTTCAAACTATTACAGGAGACTAAAGCAGACCTATTATTCCTAAGCGAAACTGGCAGAGGGCTGACCACTTCCTCAGAGGAGTTCATAATTAAAAGATACTCTAACTTAACATCTAAATCTGACCCCCCAAGTTCATCATGGGCATGGAGTATATGCTACATTAAGGACGGCTTTCCATGTGGTAGGGACATCTCCAGAGAAGATCCTAACTTACCTGATATGCGCTTCTAGATCGCACTTGCTCACACTATTGTGTTTATATTTGTACTCTATCGCCTCCACAACAGCAGAGTTACTATCTTTAAAAGCATATCTGAGAAAATTGACCACGTCCTGTTTGCATATCCTTCAGCAAACATTCACATTTGTAGAGACTTCAATGTCCACAATGTGGAATGGTTAACCCACTCAAACAAGACCGATGATGAGGGGAGGTTCTGTCATGATTTCTCCATTGCTTATGACCTCACTCAGATTGTTCACGAACCCACCCGTGTGCGTCTCCTAAACCTTTTTCTCACAACTTGCCCTGAGCTATGTTAATCTTCCGTTCTTCCGACCACTCAGTCGTATCAGTTAAGATAAAAATGAAACGTAATAGGTCCTCAGACGTACCTCTCCATCATACAGTATATTGATACTCTATGGCTGACTGGGATAGCTTCTGAACATTTATATCAGATCTACCTCTGCATTCCATGTTTAAAAAGGATGTATCCTCTGTAGTATCAGACCTGATGGAATGGTTAATTGTAGGTATAGACCGATTCATACCCTCCAAAAACTTTCAGCAAAAACCTAACAGCCAGCCAGGGTTCTCACCAGAATGGGCTGCTGCCATTGCGCACAGAAATCACTTTTTCCAAAGCTATCACTATAATTGATGTATTAAGACTAAAGCTGCTTTCGGGACTGCAAGCAACCACTGTAAAAGAGTAATAAAAAAATTAAAGAGTTATATGCTCAGTCTGTTGAATCCAAAGTAGCTGAGCAGCAACTTGGCTCCTACCAGTTTTGGCATGTGTTCTATCTCATCTTGTCAGCATCGGACAAAGCCAAACTATTTACCGAAAACTTTGCAGCTAATTCTACCCTATGTGACAAAGGCCATTAAGGCCCCCCCCCCCTATTTCCTCCTATAACAGACAACACGCTATGACAACATACAGATATCTGCATGTGATGTTGCCAAGCTAATCAAGAACCTTGATTCCAGTAAAACTACTGGCCCTGACAGCATTCCAATTATAGTGTTGATAAAGCTTCAACTGGAACTTTCTCCAATATCTGCAAAACTGTTTAAGCATTGTCTTAAGGAGAATTGCTTCCCAACACCCTGGAAAACCTCATCAGTATGTCCTGTATTTAAGAATTCAGGTGATATTCCTCTCGGTAAAGACCAATAGGTCTCCTGTGCGCCATGAATAAGTTACTGGAGTCCATATTAAATAAAAAGTAGTCAATCACCTCAGGAGGAATAACCTCCTTAGTGACATGCAATATGGTTCCCGTTCTGCTAGATCTACAGCAGATGTGCTAACGGTTTTATCTCATAGTGAACCTCTTGACAAAGGCTTCCCTTCTAGAACAATTGTTCTTGGCATATCAAAGGTCTTTGATAGGGTATGGCATAAAGGCCTTCTTCATAAGATTTCCAGCTACGGTATAGCTGAAATGTCTTAATTATTAAATTATTTCTCTCCGATAAGCTCATAAGAGTAGTGGTTGATGGACAGAAATCAGAAGCTCACAGTATTAATGCTAGAGTCCCTCAGGGGTCAAATTCTCTTTCTCAATGATATTCCAAAACACATAGATTATTCGTTGATATTTATGCCAATGATACTATCAACTCATCAAAGGCCATAAATGACCAAATTCTCTGATTCTCTCTCTGTTTTTTTTTTTTTTACATTGGCATAACCACTTATCAAGGCCAAGAGGCCACTCAAGGATAAGGGTTAAAGAGTGTACAGTAGACATTGGACAATATAGTAATCATTAGTAATGAAAATTTGGTAAATTTGATAACTTATATAGAACGGCTCATCAAGAACTTATTTACGTTAGACTTGTAGTCAGCCGGAAAGCAGGAAAACGGAAGACAATTCCACAGGTGAGCAGTTCTAAGAAAGAAGCTTTGTTCATGGAATCTACGTTTAGGTTTAGGCACAGATAAAGAGTGGGGGGAATTATTGATAGTGTGTACAGCTAGACGAGTGTTTCTTGTGAAAGTTTGGCAAGGGGGACCATAGATTGAAGCTCAGTTGAACACCTTCCATGAAAATAACGATACATCAGAGACAAACTCGCAACATCTCTTCTGTGAGATAGAGGTTGCAAGGAAGAGAAAAGGACATCTGCTACGAAGTCTATTTTGAACTCTATCAAGGCAGGACAAGTCCTTTCTAGCAGCTCCTGCCCAGATGTGGCAACAATATTCCATCCTTGGACGTACCTGGCTCTTATATAGATAGAGAATAGCATCAGCAGTGAGATATTTACCGGATCGATAGAAATATCCTACCATTTTTCCAGCGGCCTTCTCTGATCTTGAGCACGTGGTACAATGGGGGAAGAGGTGGCTGGTTACTTTTAATGCATCTAAAACCAAACTCCTATCTTTACATCATCAACGCTTTGATCCCCATCATGCGTCAATTGAAATGGAGGGCTCTTGTCTTGGAGAAGCCTCACGTTTTGACAAGCTTCTGGGCTTGACTTTTATTCATGATCCGAAATGGAATACATGCATCAAATCTGTTGCCAAGGTCTCTGCAAAAATGGTGGGACCGTTTTACCGCTCCAGTAGATATTTCACTGATGCAATTTTCTATCTATATAAAAGCCAAGTCCATCCAAGGATGGAGTATTGTTGCCACATTTGGGCAGGAGCTGCTAGAAGCAGATTACCCTGCTTTGACAAAGTACAAAATAGACTTTGTAGCTTAGTGGGGGGGGGGATGCCCTTTTCTCTTCCCTGCAACCGCTTTCCCACAGAAGGGACATTGCGAGCTGTCTTTGTTTTATCGTTTTCTATGGCAAGTGCTCGTCTGAGCTCCAATCTATGGCCCCTCTCGCCAATCTTTCATGAAAAACACCCGTCTAGCTGAAACTATTGTCAATAATTTTCCCCACTCTTTGACTGCGTGTAAATCAAAACGTAAATTCCATGAACAAAGATTCTTTCTTAGAACTGCACGCCTGTGGAACTCTCTTCTCTGCCTGTTTTTCAGCCAACAACAACTTGGATGTCTTGAAGTCCAACATAAACAAATTCCTGATAAACCGCTGCCTTAAGTAATCCAATCTGCGAAATCTCCATTACTAACGATTACTATGATATTATCCCATTGATTACTGTACACTCAATAACCCTAAGCCTCGAGTGGCCTCCGGGCCTTGATAAGTGGCGACTCCTATGTAAAAAAAAAAAAAAAAAAAAAAAAAATTGCTTTATGCCTTGTCTCACTGGAAGTATGAGGTCAGAAACAAAAAACATAAGTTGAACTCTTTAGTTTAAGAGACTGGTTACAACAGATCTACACGTGGATTCTATGAAAAGTTTCTTTGCTAGAACTGCCCACCTGTGAAACTGTTCCATTTGCCTGCTTTCTCAGTTGATTATAATTCGGTCATTTTCAAGTTCAATGTGAACAAGTTCTTGTTGAATTAAACAATCAATGGTTGGTTGGTTGATTTTACAGTATTATGATTTCCAAAATTTCGTCCCAATAGTGTAGAAGCGCCAGTTCTTTATATCTTCAAATATTTATTCATGGCATTTGGTTTGGTTTGGTTTGGTTGTTTTGTAGAGAAAAATTTGTTTTTGGCTTTGCACAAAATGATTGAGTTTTGTCAAAGGAAAAGAAAAAAAAAAAAAAAAAAAAAAAATCAATGTTTGGTGTGCTTAAGAAGCTGATATGTAGGGATTTGGAGTTACTGATCTTTAGAGTATACTAGCAGTTCAGCCCAGCTTTGCTCGGACTATCTACTGTTCATAACTATATATATATATATATATATATATATATATTAAAAAATTTGTCTTATGTCCATTTAAAATTTCAAGAGTTTAGACCCAAAATTGGCATTGGAGGAGTTTGGTAGAGTCTGCAAAGGTCAAGTCTTTCAACTTTGATCTCTTGGCAGCCAAATTTTCACCCAAAAACTGATTAAAAAGCTTACTACATGTCTGAATATGGTTTATGTAAAATTTCAAATGTTTAGACCAAAAATTGGCTGAGAGGTCAATTTTTTTTTTTTAACTTTGACCCCAATTTTAACTCTTTTCGTTTTGGGCTCAAATAAAGTTAAAAAGTTTGATCCATGTCTACATTTAAAATTTCAAGTGTTTAGACCCAAAATTGGCGGAAGAGTTTGGTAGAGCTTTAAAAGGTCAAATCGTTGAACTTTGATCCTTTGACAGCCAAATTTCTGGCCGAAAACAGATTAAAAAGATTTTCCCAAATCTCAATACCCCTTATTTCAAATCTTGAGTCTGTAGACCGAAAATTGACAGAGTAATTTGATAGGAAAATGTAGATAGACATACAATTTCATTTATATATATATAAAACGAGTCTTCAAAACTCCAACCTCAAAATGAGACAACAAATACCGAGTTACAATATTTAACGAACAAGAGAGAAACAACGAGTGTGTGTGTGTATGCATAAGCATACTTTAATTTGAAATGTTTTTTATATGTTCATTGCGTGCATATGTACGAACAGAGAAAGTTTCGATAAGTTCATTAATGTTATTGTAGGCATGTGTCATCTTACCTTAAAGAAAAGGCAATACCTTTACATATATACTATCTTAGCACAAAGGTATCACCTGCCGAGGCAAAAGAAATGTATGTCTGACTACATCGGCAGCTAAGACGAAAAAGATAGAGAACGGAAGTGGATAGAGAACGCAAAACTAGAAGTAAAGATGCCACATGTCGGACAAATTGAAAACTATGAAAAGGGCAAATAACCAGTACGTTATTGATGTGTGTGCGCGCGCAACATACCTATTTGCACATCAGTCTGAAAAGCATATGCCTATCGATATCTTTGGCAACCGCATGAGAAGATTGAAGATAGGTTATCAGAAAATACTAAGCAAATGCCATTCCTGAAAAAAACTTTTGATATCTTTGAATAGTTTCCCAAACTTACCTGCATATTGTGTCATTGACTTCACAACTTTCCAAATTGAGCTTTCGGAGATCATGGCACTTGGATAAAATTTCTTCCAAACCCTGAACGGAAACACTGCACATACCAAGATCAAGATATTGAAGTTTAGATAATCTGGAAAATAAATAAATAAATAAATAAAATTATCAGGAATTTGAGTAGCTGGGAGGGAGGGAATGGGAAGGAGCTGAAATCAAGATGAATCTAGCTTTCATGGGAAAATTAACACTTTCAGTTTTCAGCGAGAACTTTCATTAGCCAGGCAAGACAGAGAGAGAGAAGATATTCAAATCCAGTTGCCATCTTGTTTCGATTTTGCTTACTCAAATAATGTAGACAGTTCAAGTATGTTTTTTGTCATGTTTACATGCGTAATGCTAAATGGATTTTTAAATTGAAATGATTCCTCATTTAATAATATACTAGCAAGAGTACCCAGCATTGCCTGGGCCAAATAAGACAAAAGGAAGAAAGGTGATTGCGTTTAAACACATCTATAAAAAATAAAACAAAAAATAAAATTGTGTACGTTTTCATCATCCGAAGTTCACTTTTCAACAAATATTCATAAAATCTTAAAAAGGTTTGATATCACTATTTCTTTGGTGCGTATGAACTTATTGTATCGTGCTAATTTTTAAATAGTATTTTTAAATTAAAATCAAGTTTTATGCATAGTAAAAAAAAAAAAAAAAAGTTATGTCCAGCGTTTCGCAAACCGCAATGTTCATAAGTGCATACGTTTTCAGCAACCCAAATTCACTTTTCAAAAAAACGATATCAAAAAATAAAAAATCTTTTAACCCTGTTTAAATGCAAAAAGCCAACATAAACGTTTTCAAAAACGTGTTAAAAATAAAATAAAAATAAAACGTCTGCCGGAAGGTGGATGCAAACACAAAAACTAATAATCCTGATACAACCCTCAAACCTATTCGTGCATGGCGATAGGCATACCATGACGTTGCAAATTTATGTACTTAATGTATCCGAGAGGTGAAGTGGTTCATGCATGCGCAGATGTTGAAATCGTTTAGAAAGAGACGGTTTTACGTGCCCCCCCCTTCCCCCATCAGATTCTGCAGTTTAGGTAGTGAAAAAAAAAAATAAAATAAATAAAAATAAAAAAATAATTTTGTCCCAAATTTCACATATACATCAGAGTCCCTGTCTTACCCGATTTGGATTTCAAAAGTTTTAGCAAAGTGAAGTCAAAAAAACACACAGAATAGAGTTGAACTGGGAAAGATAAAATATCAGGACCTAAAAAATGGTCTAAAAACAACATGATCTCTGAAAGAAATAAACACCATACCAGTTGTGACAGGAGCAACTGGACCAATAAAAAAAGAACCTTCAAAATACTTAGAAGCAATCCCTGGAAGACCAAGCTGTAAGGAAATACAGATAGCAGCCATAAAGAGAACAGTGTCTATTCTTAAACGAGCCCTTTGATATAAATTTAAATTGTAACAGAATCAAGTGTTAGCCCCAGGATGAGTTAGCTCCCTTGATCTCTTCAAACTAATAGACATCCAGACATCTCTCCTTTACAGAAAACCATTTTTAATGACAATCATTCAAACATAGCAATGTTTGAATATATGGTGAAGTGTTAGTTTTACGCATTTAGAAGCTTCCCTGCTCACTCATTTTGCGAGTAAATTTAAAACAATTACAAAAATTTAAAACAATTACAAAAATTTAAAACAATTTTTACAGTTTATAGGTCACCTTTATTTTGCAAAAAAAAAAAAAAAAAAAATTTACTTTTCATTCAGTAAAACAAAAGTTATAAAATTACTGTTCAAAAATTCTCAATCTTTAAGGAACGTTGCGACGTTTTTTTTTTCTGATTGGCTGTTGGTTACCATAGCAACCAAATCTGTTACACTACCTTAAATCGGCTGGGAATGGCGGAGATGATGACGTAGCAAGAGTTAAAAAAAAAAAAAAAAAAACTGTTGCTAATAATTCACCGCTGTCCTGATCCGTCACTCAGCTATACTGCCGCTGATAATTCACTCTCGCTGTGCTCAAATGCTAACCGACCTTTTGCCTTTGCTCAAAGCAAAGCCTGAAAAATGCAAGCATAAAAAATAATATGGTTAAGATTTTAACATAGAAAAGTAAAAGGACAAGTTGTTAAAACGGGAAAAGGAAAACACAAGATATTCTAGTAAAAAATATAAATTTATAATTTAAAATATTGCAGTATTAATTAAGAATTAATTATATAATGTTAAATTGAATTTTTTTTTTTTTTAATTCTTAATACTGCAATATTTTAAGTTATAAATTTATTATATTTTTTACTAAAATAACTTATTTTTTTCTTTTTCAGTTTTAACAACTAGCCCTTTTACTTTGTCTAAGTTTAATCTTAACCATATTACCTTTTCATGCTCTCATTTTTCTATGTAATCCATGATTTTCCTCATATTCTGCTCTGAATACAATCATTAACGTTTGCTATACAAGTGTACTAGCAGGCCGCCAAGCATTGCCAGGATTTCTATTATAATTAATACAGAATTCTTATTTATCATAAATAAAAATATTGTAAGTACTAAACGTGATACTAAATTCCTTTTAAAAAAATTAAGAAAAAAAAAAAAAAAAAAATGAAATAAACTGAGATATGTGCATGCGAGTATTGTTTTTTTTTAAACAGTTCACTTCTTGCAAGTAAAAAAAAAAAAATACTTGAGCCGAGATTGAAACCAAAACCTTAAGACAGTGAGTCAAGTACGATAACCATTAGGCCAGCTTGCCACAATCTTTAACGTGTTTTCAAACTTACTTATTCTTAACATAAGTAATCTGTTGTGTGAATGATTCACGCATGCGCATTTGTGAAACAGTTGACAAATAAAAATCCGACAATCTTCAATTTTGACCACTTAGCAACCCTTTTTCAAGACGAAAACGGATTAAAATTTTTTCCACATATCTGAATACCCGATATACCAAATTTCAAGTTTGTAGATCAAAAATTCGTCAAGTATATACATTGAGAAGCGTCCTCACACACTCACTTTTGCATATATTTTAAACAGAACCCTTTATTTACTTCATGGGGGTAGCATGCTCTTGTTCTGTCAGCCATGACTGGATAGAAATTCTAAGTAATTCGCAATTGTATTTTTGAGTCGCCCACACTGAGAATTGAACCTTCAACCTTCAGGAGAAGGTCACTTATACAATTGATTTTTTTTCCAAGTACTCCAACCAATACACAATGGGTTCTTGCACACTTAGTGGACGGGTAGTTTCAACGTTAAGCCTGATGGTTCTAGCTTGAGATCACAGTACCAGCATAGGAGTGCCATTGGCAGTTTTTGGTTGAGTTTTTCGATATATTTCCATTTTTGTATTAATCCAGGCCCATACTGAATTATATTACGTTTCCGAATTTCTTTTAGATGAGGATTGGTTATTCATATTATTTGGATCCTTTGGACTACGATTCTCATCAGCGTCGTTTTCCCCAGGTTTCGATCCATGTAACCTCCGAGGTTCTTCAGGGTGAACTCTGAAATTTGGACAAATTGTAATGAAATATAAAGTTTTGTTGATAAAAATACTTACTTAGTGGAACTGAAGACGCTTCGGATTCCTGTGTAAATGGGTGATGAGATCTGGAAAAATCAAAATAAATAAAATAAAGATAAAATAAAACAATTTTATATATAAAAAAAAAAATTTGCTGTTTATCCAGAATTCCCCCATATTAAATAAAAATTAAAATAAAAACTGATGTACATACCTGTAACAGAAAGAAAATATTGTATCCCAAAAACCACTTCAATTCATCAAGTAGTTTTTAATATTAGAGTTATATATAAAAAAAAAATCTTTATGATGTACATACTCGTGACGGGTATGTACATCATGTATTCCAAAATTATATAAATTAATCTAGTTTTTTATATATATATATATATATATATATATATATATATATATATATACGAGCAAACAGTTAATAAAACATGTTAAACACTTTGAAAAAGAGTTAAAAACATTTAATCTGAAAAGGAAACACTAGATAAGTGGCTACTCCTTAATCCGCGGAGTTTTGAAGAAATACTTTCCTTCTAATCAGAGGGTAGGAATTAGCAAAATGCGGGATCAGATTAAATAACAAGTAAGTCAAAGATCTTACTTGATAACAAAAAAAGTGAAGCAGAGGGAATATGGTGAAGAAAAAGGTGATTACACATGAATGGATAGTCTGGTGGAAGATAAATAATCCAGTGACGGTAAAATATATATATATATAAGTAATTTTTAAGCGAATTTGAGTTCCCCCCCCCCCTGTTAAAATTGGTTAAAACCTTGCGAGTTTGAATTATTTTGAGTTATTTTCTTTGTTTACACAATGATGCTGCAATATTGTCATTTGGTCGCAAAATTTGATTTTCTTATTTAAAAATAAAATACTTTATCTAAAAAATTCTGAAACCAAGAAAAAACTGTATCAGTAGATTTTTATCAATGATGTATTTATGCATTTGTTTTTATCGTCGGAGGCAAAAAAAATAAAAAAATCTGAACTTACCTGTGCCCTTGATAACCGAAGAATTGTAACACCACGATTTAATATTTGCCCTAATATTCCTTCTGATAAACTTTTGCATCCAAGATCCAACCGTTTCCACAAACTTTCTGATTCTCTTTAAATAAAAAAAAAAATAAAAAAAAAAAAAATGAACATTAGACATTTATTGCATAAAAGCTTCTAAAAATTGTATTTTTTTTTTTTTGTCCTTGTGCAGCATCATGGATGACAAAATAATGCATTCCAGGTAAAAACACTATTACGTACTAATGTGCCAAAATTACAAAAAAAAAAAAAAATAATTGAGCAGATTTACTAGGACTATTAGATAAAAAATTAAAATAAAACATTAGCATGTCACCATTTTCTATTTTGAAATGGATCTTCAAGAATTACAATTATTTTAGAAAAATCATGGACTGCAGGTACCTCCCCTGGATTTTAAGAGCTCTTCTACATTATTAAATATAAATTAAACTGTATAATAATTGAATAAATTTTATTTTCAATAATTTTTAATTTTTTTTTTTTTTTTTTTTTTTTTTTTTTTATTGTTACTTCTTCCAACAGAACACAAACACTATTTTTTTTGGAATCCTGATACGTTTGTTGCACTTTACACACAGGATATCTGTAAATGTTGAAAAAAGGAAACAGTGGGGGTGGGGGGGAAAAAAACGGAGTGAAAAGGGGAGGGGGAGGGTGGGTCGGAGAGGAAAAAAAACAAAAAAGAGAAAACAGGGGAAAAACAAGGAAACGGGGATGGAAAAAAAAAAAAGAAAGAAAAATACTTACGAGATTCTATGCCATTTTTTACACACTCTGGCACATTTGGCCAAAACAACCTTCGGCAAATATTTGAAAATATTTAATAAAACAATGTCGGGAAGATTTTCTACAATATCTGCAAATTATAAACGAAATAATATCACACATATATTCAATTTGTGAAGAAATGTAAAAAATAAAAGAAATTCCAATTAAAAATAAGGCGGCATATGAAGTTAAAAGCATTGAGAAAGAATCATATCTCTTCATTAATGACGAGACATACATACATACACCTACTTGGTCTGATGAATTTTTACTCAGAGAAACAAAAATTTCTCTGCAGAAGTTAGAGGACTGGTTTCTTTGAAAAACCTAGGTTTGAAAATCTTCTATCTTTTATAATGTTCTTTGCTGTGCAGTTAGAATTTATTATTTATTTGTAAAATATGTAACTAGACATTCAGCATTTTCTCTTACTATAATAATGCTCAATCCCCAGTACAGAACATTTTTTATCGCAACAAGAATTAACATTTTATAATATTTAGAAATATATATACGACAAAATAGTTATATTCCAAATTCCAAGATATTATTCATCTTACATTTATTTCTTTTCTACATGTCAAACTCTTGGCAGTATCTGTTTCGTAACGCAGCAACAATCATATGATTATTATGAATATTTTCAACAAAGACTCCTCAGGAAAGATCTTTTTAAATTTAAAAAGAAAATAAAAATTTAAGAGCCTGACCGCAGAAATCTGAAGAACATTTGCATTATGAAATATTCATAATTTATCATAACTATGATAGTTTCTGCGGTACGAAACAGATACTTTCAAGAGTTTGAAATAAA
Source organism: Euprymna scolopes (assembly GCF_053919585.1). Taxonomy (NCBI): domain Eukaryota; kingdom Metazoa; phylum Mollusca; class Cephalopoda; order Sepiida; family Sepiolidae; genus Euprymna; species Euprymna scolopes. The sequence continues at coordinate 15,962,707 of NC_136492.1, read as the reverse complement.
CGGTAAGATGAACAACTAATAAAAGGATTGGTATAAATAAAAGGGTGAAATATGATTGAAAAAAAGAATATTTTTCGCATAAACGCACACATTTAAAGAATACTTTTAATGAATGTTTTCAGTAAAATTTTTTAAGAAAATTACCACAATTAATTAAGCTCAATAAAAATGAATTTACACTTTCAGAGCATATATATCAGAAATAAACATACCAAACCAAAGATGCATTGCCATCACTCTTATTTTATTAAAAATATAATTTGTCTTACACGTGTTTCTTTGAAAGATGGAAATTCAAACTCGCCAGATTTAAGTTACTATGGCAATATATGTCTAAAGAATCTTTTAGTATTTTATAGAAAAATACTAAAATAAATATTTTTAAAATGCAATTTAAATTCCGAGGAATTTGAACGAAAATTTAATAGCTTGCAGACTTAGTATTTGGATAAACCAACTTTCTGCTAGAAAATACACATTAACAAAAGTAGATTAAACTGCATAATGGGGGGGGGGGGAAGAAAAAAAAAAAAAGAATCTTAACTTAAATTGTTACATAGAATATGGAGATCATACAGCTGTTTTGGAGATTTAAAAACAGGACTCCTGTTAAATTAATGGTTTCCAGTAGAAAAAAAAAAACAACTACTTCCACAATAAAAAAAATGTAGCCAATCCAGTTACTATTTTTATTAATATATAAATAAAAATATAATCTACTTATATATAAAAGGACCTTTGTGTGTGTGTGTGTGTGTGTGTGAGAGATTTCGTTCCCTACAGACTCCAAAACAATAGGGCCTATTTTAAAAAAAATTTCATACACATGTACCTTATGTGCCTGGGGGGTGTTTTTAGGTAGTTTTTTTTTTTTTTTTGTATCGGAATACCTCTGATAAGTATCAAAAATCGATAATCAAAGAAATCTGATTAAAGAAGAAACAGTCCAATTTTGGTCAAAGTTAACACTTTTATGCAGCCTACCAGCATAAATGCATTCAAGAAGTTTTATCACCACACAAGCAGAATGGCTCGGCCTATAAAATCAACAGTAGGCTCTTTGATAAGACAGAGGCGCGTTCAAAATGAACGCTTCTCCTTATAGTATAATTGGATCATTGTACTTGACTTTTGCATTTTAAACTTAATTCAAGTCATTATATGAAAATAAAAATAATTTCATAAAATCAATAGTAGGTTCTCTACAGTGCAATGTAGACTACAATAAATTGTGAACAAAGTCACTTCGGGGAGGCACGTGAAGTTTCCTCCCAGTGCACAGCGGCGTGTTCCTGACTAGAGCAGGCAATCAATTGATTTGATTGACGAATAAGCGATTTTAATGATTTCAATGACAATAAAAGTATTAGAAGCGTGGAACATTTGCTAATCCCTTTTAAATCCTGAGCAACGTCAGGTCGCCCTGCTAGTATATATATATATATATATATATATATATATATATATATATAATATATATATAAATAAGTAAATAAAGAAATTGATAAGTATTTTAAAGAACTATTTCAAACCATAAATTCAATCCTAAGTACCTTGCTAAAATATAAAATTATATACACAATACATATTATATAGCATATATTTTAGAAACTGATTAAATCATAAAAAAAAGTTTTCCAAACCAGTTATCTATACTATAAATAAAATTCTAAATGTTTATTTATTTATATGTGTGTGTGTGTGTATATACCAATAAAACTTTCGAACGGATGCACCGAATTGACCCCCCCCCCCCCGAAAGGTGTGAGTCCCTAGATTGTCCTTATCTATATATGGTTCGTAATGAACAACGCCAAATCACACAAAAACCCCAAAATAAGAGTTTTTGGGTCGTTTCGTGCAATTGTCGAAAAAGTTACCTGCCCATGTTAACGGAATTTAGCACTGCCTGTATACAGTCGTAGTAACATCTTTCGGCATACAGACAGGACTTGTGATGCAATGGATAACGCGTCTGACTACGGATCAGAAGATTTCAGGTTCGAATCCTGGCAAGTTCGTAATAATTTTAACCATCATTTTATCCAACGTTTACTCATTATCCTGACCCTTAGTTAGGATATTTTTTTGTTTTTTCAACGATTTTGTTTTGTGCATATGGGAATTTCCCATAGTTCACAGAGTAAGCGTTGATGGTAGGACGATGTTGAGTATACTCGATTTTGTGCTTGACTCAGCGTTGTGTGCCAATGCGGCGCAGCCGCTAGTATAAAAAAATAATGTAATATTAAAAATTCATCCTTCTGTCCACCATATTTCCTTTCTTGACAGGAGAGAAGAACAAAGAAACTCATTGTTGTTGGCGTCCTTCCGTGATCAAAGTGTAGTATCTGTTCCGGCAGATACTGCAAGCTATGACTAGCTAGGACTAGCTATGATTAGCAAAGACCAGATGTGGGGGCAACCCCACATGCCTGACCATTAACCAGCTCCCATTTCCCACCTCTCGGGAGCTGGTCCCCCTTTTTCCCTTCCCCCTCCCTTCACTCCTCACATTAAAAATCGGCCTTGTGCCTAATTTGCTCGGTGGGGGAGCAAATAAATACCATCTGTTCCGGCAGATGCTGCACTAAAAGACCATTGCCCTTAGGGCAATCAGTTTTTTTTTTTTTTTTTTTTTACACAGTGATCACCACTTATCAAGGCCCGGAAGCCACTCAGGGATAACGGTTATTGCAAGTACATTACCTTAGTGTGGAGCTTTGATGAAGTGTTTACTTAAGGGGGCGGTTCATTAGGAATTTGTTAACATTGGACTTGAAGACATCCAAGTTGTAGTCCGGAGGGAAGCAGGCAGACGGAACAGAGTTCCACAGGCGTGCTGTTCTAAGAAAGAAGCCTTGTTCATGGAATCCGCGTTTTGACTTAGGCACAGATATAGAGTGGGGGAAATTTTTCACAGTGGATTCAGCTAGACGGGTGTTTTTCGTGAAAGATTGGCGAGGGGGGACCAGAGATTGGAGTTCAGACGAGCATCTGCCATGGAAATAACGATAAAAGATTTCTGGTCCATGTAGGAGTAACCCTATATACCAAGAGGCAGCACTACCAGCTCCCCCTCCCTTTCACTCGGAGGAGCGGGTCCCCCTTTCCCTTCCCAACATTAAAAAACGCCGTTGTGCCTAATTTGCTCTCGTGGGGAAGCAAATAAATGCACCCTCCATCAGACTCTGCCGATGGTGTCCTTTTGCGCCTCTCTTCTCCTCCCACCGTTCATTTCTTCTCTTCTCGCTCAGCCGGACACATTTTTTGACTTTGACTCTCCAGGAGTCACAGTCTGCAGCGTAGGATTCAAGGTCCACAGGGTTGATGTTGGCTGATTTTACGTCCCTTTTGCGCACATCCTTAAATCTGAAGAGTGGTCTACCGGTTGATATGCTGCCGGTTGAGAGCTCGCCATACAGGATGTCTTTGAGGATTCAGCCATCCTGCATGCGAACGACATGCTCTAACCAGCACAGACGTCTCTGGGAGAGGAAGGCAAACATGCTTGGAAGATTTTCTGTGGCAAGAACTTCTTTGTTCGGAACGCGGTCCTGCTATGTAAGATCTATCTTAGATTGCGCAGATGGAAGGCGTTTAGAAAGCCATATAAGAAAGGATATTGGAAAAACAACAATTCAAAATAGCGTCCTAATATTTCGTCCTGATTTTTTTTCAAGAGTGACAAGGTATTCGCAGGGGGGGGGGGAGAAAGAGAGAGAGATAGAGATATAGAGATAGAGAGAAAGAGAGATAGAGAGACAAGACTCATTTTAATTTGACACATATATATATAAAGTTACTTACTATTTTTGGAAATTTCTGGACCTTTTTTTCTCCGTTTTATAAAATCGTCGTCCCCTTTTAAGAAGACGTATTTGTTTGTTTGATTTTTCTTTGGACTTTTGTTTGTTGCATGGTTCTCCAGGTGACTTGTAACCATGATGCGGGGAGCCTAGATTCAAATAAAACAAAGGTTACATTTCATTTCAACATTTACATCGCACAAGCGTCATGCACGCACGCGCAAATGAATTGCACGTACTGCATAACATACGCAGCAAACTTCCTAGCCATACATACCAAGAATGTAAGTACTTCTTTGTTATTAAAGCAAAATTCAAAAACCGAAATATTAAATTTCAAGTGAAACCAACGGTGTCTACTTAATCGTCATGTTGCAGTAATGAACATATCCAAAAATTATGAAAAACGATAAGGTAAAAAATTAATTATTGATGAAAATAGTTTTCGAAGACAATTCGCAAAAATTGAGCTTTGCTAAAAAAAAAACTGAAACCGGAGAGTTCAACTCGTAAAAAGGGAGGTAAACATTTTCTGAAACATTAGGCCAATTCAACAAAACTCAATTTTCACCAATTGTTTTCGAAAACTGTTTTCATTAATATTTTCTATCTTATTGCTTTTCATAATTTTTGGATATGTTCACTACTGTGACATGACAACGGTGTGATAAATAAGCACCACAATGCACTCCTAGCATAAAACTACCCTATACATGATGAATTTTTTTTTATTTGAAAAAAAATAAATAAATAAATAATAAATAAAATAAATAAATAAAAAAAATAAAAATTTTTTTTAAATAAAATAATTACATTTCAAAATCAGAAACTGATTCTTTCCCAGAATTCAACTTGCTAAAAAACAAAAAATACAGAAAATCACAGAACAAAAATGCCATATTCCAAAAATCACATAGTATAACACTAGTTACTCCCCCCCCTACAAATCACTGACAATCTCTAACATTGCATGTCGCGAATTTCTCGTCCATCTTCTTATGGCTATATCATCATCGTTTCTAATACTGGCAATCATGGAAGGGAGTAAACTGTTGCAATATATTTAATATAATAGGGGGAGAAGGGGCGTGATTACAGAAAATCGGAAGATTCTACTTATAGACACTGGCGATAGAAACTGACCAATCAAATGGAGCCACGTTCTGCTAGCAACCAATCAGAAACCAGAATTGCTCCATAAAAATATTGAATCTTTCAGCATTCTCGCACATAATTTTTTTGTGTCCACACAAGAAAGATCTTTTGCTTTTTGCCTGCAAAACTTCAAAAGTCCAAAATTTGTACAGAACAGCTACCCACCAAAAACTCCAGGACTTGTACAGAACAGCTAATCATGAGGAACTCTTCCGAAATTAAACACAGCTTAATTCAAAATTAAAACAATTCAAGAGAAACAAACAAACAAAACAAAAAACACAGACACTGACGCTTGACACATACATTGGTTGGACTGGGTTTGTGTGTAATGACATCGACCGTCTAAATGCTAAAGTCCAAACGCACATTCTACTGTCGAGGCTCATCTGCTGCCGTCAGTTTATCTTGATCTCTCAAAGCTTCCCCAACCTGGCCCAAGCCAATCTGTTTTCAACAATGTCCAGCTCTTAACTGACATCAAAGTCTCGACTAAACTCTCAACCATCAAATGTATCGTCGTAAACTGAATTTGTTTTGTCCGTAAATTGTTCCTATTGTCATTAAAATCTCATCGATAGTTTTTCACAAATCCATAGCCACTTCTGTGCGATAAAACCCATTGTCAATTAAAAAGTACCCTCAAACTAAATCTAAATATATCTTTGCTACGGATTCAGTTTCGCTTTTATACTGAAAAGCCAAACAAACACGCGGAGACTAGGAAATACAGCGAAAATAGTATGTAAAATTCGCTCAAATAAAAGATAGACACAACCCCTTTCCTAAATCGGAGATATTATAATCTAGGTAGCATATAAAAAATTCTAAGAAACAGTAAACCCTCCCCCCAGCCTTTGCCAAACAAAACAAAATGCACACACTAACACACATTTTGCCTTATATATATATATATAAGATAGATTATGTAAAAATAAATATATGTATGAAAAAAAAAAAAAAAAATGGAATATTGTTCTATTCAATATAGAAGGCCATCCTCCCAAGCGTTACCGACTCCTTTACTTTAAAAGAAAAGACAATCACCGAGATACCCCAATTGGGGTATGCCAACAGGTCCGATCCCAGTAAATTTTGTACTTACCCAGAAAACCCTCATTTTTGCTCTTTAGAGAAAGCTTGATTCCTCACTACGAATGACTTCATATCTAACTTTGACGCAGTGGACGGCAGGTAAATATACTTATCGTCAAGATTGGTAACGTATGTAACAGCTTTTCAAATCAGAATTTTAAAAATTAATTTGAAAATAAAATAAAAACTCACGTAGTACTTTACTTACATCTGGTACTTGTGTGCAGTCGAGCACCGTAATAGCCGGCGTTTTTTCCATCCCCTTTGCTGGACAACTGTTAGAACTCCCATCCAGGCTGGTGTCCACTAAAGGACCCACTCCCAGTTCTTTATAGTCTTTATAAATATAAGGGCAGGCGTCACCATCGGCTGACCATTTCGTCTTGGCTTTTTGAGAGGCTGGGCCACACTGAGAATCAGTAGCCTTGCGTTTTCTGAAAGAAAAGTTACAATCAGTAAATATTGAAAAGAAAAAGAAAACTGGAAAAAGAAAAATAATTGGGGAGGAGGGGGGGGGCGGTAATATTTACACACAGCGTCAATGGTCACCTGACTTGAGTTTATCTAAAAATGGAAACTGAATGAAACCGAAACAAAAGTGTTGTGCAATTATTTATTTATAAAAAAAGAAAAAGAAAAAAATGAAAACTTTTTTTTTGCCACAATAGGAAATCCGACAGTAAAAAAATTGAGCTTTTATGAAGAACCAATGGTATCAACTTACATTTTATGTCAATTTCAACTAAAAAAGCAATGTTATCTACCTAGTTGGCATGTCACAATTAGTTAAATATTACTGCATTATTACACAAAACATGTACTTTGACAAATAGATAATTGTGTATCAAGACAACCTGAGTTACTTCCCCTGACTTCATATTATTTAATCTATTATATCTATAAAAGTGAAAATATGTGAGGACACTTCTCAACCTATATACTTAACGAATTTTTGATCTACAGACTTAAAATTTGCTATATAGGATATTCAGACATGTGAAAAACTTTGATCCGTTTTCATCAAGAACAAGGCCGATAGCCATTAGTCGCGTGCTCTCGTGTAATGAATGAATGCGTGAATGTAGGATTGACATGAACTTCTTAAAGATAAACTAAAATGACCGAAAAATGGGCTGAAATGACTTAAATAAATAAAAAGTAAATGACTTAGAATGATTTTAATGAACTTAAGGATGAATTGAATGACCTTAAGAATGACTTGAATGCTTAAAAAATAACTGGAATCCTTCAAAAACAACTTGAATGATTTGAAGAATGACTTGAATGGCTTTGAGACTGACTGGTTGTAAAGTGGGTGATCATTTTACATTATATTAATACAGAAAAGTGATCCCCTACTTTATATCACAAAGTTACAAACATAAGTACAGCATGTAGTAAGAACAGATACTAAACTTTGATCTTGGCCAAAAGACCAAGAAAAGGGTATTTATTTGCTCTCCCACCGAGCAAATTAGGCACAAGGCCGATTTTTAATGTGAGAAGTGAAGGGGAAATGGGAACCAACTCCCCGGGGAGTAGGGGAGCTGGATGGTGACAATTGGTATGAAGGATTGCCACTACACTGACCAAGGTCTATGTGGGGTTTTCCCCCCACTGTCGGAGCAGATACTACACTTTGATCTTGGCCAAAAGCCAAGAACAGCATCTATTAATAACAGACCTTTGATCTTAACCAAAAAGGCCAAGCATAAAAGTGTTACTGACCGACGGACCGACTTATAGAGTAGCTTGCACGCGACTAAAAAAGGGCTGCTAAGGAGCAAAATTGAAAATAGGTATGTGGGAGGCTACCGTATTGTTCTGTTTTCAACTGTTTCACAACTGTGGATGTGCGGTTGTGAAATATGACAGCTTCCTTATGTTAAGTACGAGTTGGTTTGAAAACACTTTTTGAAAGTCATGTCAAGCTGGTGTAAGGGTTATCGTAATTGACTCCCGTCTTTAGGTTTTGATTTCAATCTCAGCTCAAGTATTTTATTTATTTTTTTACTTACAAGTGATTTGTTTAGAAAAAACAATACTTGCATGCATGCGTTTTTTTTTTAAAAAGAAAAGAAAAAAAAGAAAAAAGAAAAGAAAAAAGAAAAAAAAGAAAAAAGAAAAAAGAAAAGAAAAAAGAAAAAGAAAAGAAAAAAGAAAAAGAAAAGAAGAAAAAGAAAAGAAAAAAGAAAAGAAAAAAGAAAAAGAAAAAAGAAAGAGAAAAAAGAAAGAGAAAAAAGAAAGAGAAAAAAGAAAAAGAAAAAAGAAAAAGAAAAAAGAAAAAGAAAAAAGAAAAAGAAAAAAAAAGAAAAAAAAGAAAAAGAAAAAAAAGAAAAAAAAGAAAAAAAAGAAAAAAGAAAAAAAAGAAAAAAAAGAAAAAAGAAAAAAAAAGAAAAAAAAGAAAAAGAAGAAAAAGAAAAAAAAAGAAAAAAAAGAAAAAGAAAAAGAAAAGAAAAAAAGAAAAAGAAAAGAAAAAAAGAAAAAGAAAAAAAGAAAGAAAAAAAAAGAAAAAGAAAAAAAAGAAAAAGAAAAAAAAAGAAAAAAAAGAAAAAAAGAAAAAGAAAAAAAGAAGAAAAAAAGAAAAAAAGAAAAAAAGAAGAAAAAAAGAAAAAAAGAAAAAAAAAGAAAAAAAAAGAGAAAAAAAGAAAGAAAAAGAAAGAAAAAGAAAAAAAAAGAAAGAAGAAAAAAGAAAGAAAGAAAAAAGAAAGAAAAAGAAAAAAGAAAGAAAAAAGAAAGAAAGAAAAAAATTAACATTAAATACCTACGGTATTCTGTTTATAATAAATAAAAATTCTACATAAATTAATATATAATATTCATGCATATTTTACGACTGGGCAACGCGAGAATATGTGTGTGTGTGTGTATGTGTGAGAACAACTCTCAACCTATATACTCAACAAATTTCTTATCTACAGACTTGAAATTTGGTATATAGGATATTTAGACATATGGAAAACTTTTTAATCGGTTTTCTTCTGGAAAAAAGGACTTCTAAGAGGTCAAAATTTAAAACTTGGTATTTGGAGGTCATCAGATTTTTATTTGTTAACTGCTTCACACCTGCGCGCGCAAGTTGTTTCCCCCCCCCCCATAAGTTTTGGTTTCGGTTCAAGCTGATGCATCCATCTCATATGGATATATCTTTTTTATTTTTGAAATCGCAAAATTATAATTTTATATATATATATATATATATATATATATATATATATATATATATATATATATATATATAAAAATCGATAGAATATTAACTCTATAATAATATATACGAATCTGCAAGAATTAAAATATATTTAAGTGTACTTTATGACCGGGCTATGCCGGGCATCCCTGCTAGCTTAGATAAATACTTTTGCAGTTTTAACAAAAAAGCTACCATAATATCAGAGCGTCTCCATTTACACTGAACATCCACAGAATGCCAACATCAATATACTACATATGAATGAGTTCCCTGTGGAATTTCCACAGGTCCCACTAGTGAATAATTGATTTTCTATCTTATTTTTCATAATTTTTGGATATGTTACTAAATTCATAAGGGATCGTTTTTACAAATTTATATGCAAAACTGACCCCCCCACCTACCTCAATTTTTTTGCAAACATGTTTTTCAAGATGTTCACTTGTGATCATCTTTAAAAAAAAAAAAAAAATTAGAATCTTATTCAAGGGGGAGGGGGGAGTCTTAATCTAAAACTACTATTTCCTTGCTGGGTTTTAGAAATTACAGAAATTAGAGCATTTTGATTTATATATATATATATATATATATATATATGCTGTAATTATTTTCATTTTTTTGCTAAGTGTAATTCTAAATAAGCACCTAATTTTAAAAAACAATTTTAATTTTAAAACACTAAAAAAGATTTTTAAAAAGCACCAATTTGAAAACTTCAGCAAAGTTAGTTTGCTTATTTGGTGCTAATGCACTTACTGATCCACGCTATTTTTTTAAATCGTATTTCCAAGTTTAAACTTTTACGATACGTTTTTTTTTATTCAATTGTAAGGTTAAATGTACAGAATAGGTACAAAACACCCTCCCCATGTTAAGAATGGCTTTTTAAATAATAACGTTATTATTTCACCACGGATCAATAAGTGCACTAGTACCGTTTTATTGTAAAACCGCTAAATATTAAAACCAGAAGGTTTACTGAAATTTGTGGCATTGGAAGCTTCAAAAATCAATTTCGCATTTCAAAACTGCCACGAAGATTAAATCGGTATGGCAACAATTATTTTATTGTATACTTCGAGATTCTAAAGGGACTTTGAAACCTTTAAATTGTCGAAAAGAAAGTAAGATAAACATATATATATATTAGTTCATTCAAGCGTGGCCAACATAAATAGAAGGGCAAGGCCCTTCCATTAAAGTATGCTGACGACACTACCATTTATGGTAGCACATCTAAGACAGTAAACGACCAAGTTCTCTCCAATTCTCTCTCCTCTGATCTTAAGCACGTAGTACAATGGGGTAAGGAGTGGCTGGTTACTTTTAATGCATCTAAAACCAAGCTTCTCTCTTTATATCATCAACATTCTGATCCACATCTGGCATCAATTGAAATGAATGGCTCTCGTCTTCAGGAGGCCTCAAGTTTTGACAAGCTTCTTGGCTTGACCATTACTCCTGATCTTAAATGGAACACGTACATCAAATCTGTTGCCAAGGCCGCTGGAAAAATGGTGGGATCTTTCTATCGATCCTGTAGATATCTCACTGCTGATGCTATTCTCTATCTATATAAGAGCCAGGTACGTCCAAGGATGGAATACTGTTGCCACATCTGGGCAGGAGCTGCTAGAAAGGACTTGGCCTGCCTTGATAGAGTTCAAAATAGACTTCGTAGCCTCGTAGGAGATGTCCTTTTCTCTTCCTTGCAACCTCTATCTCACAGAAGAGATGTTGCGAGTTTGTCTCTGATGTATCGTTATTTTCATGGAAAGTGTTCGACTGAGCTTCAATCTATGGTCCCCCCTCGCCAAACTTTCACAAGAAACACTCGTCTAGCTGTAAACACTATCAATAATTCCCCCCACTCTTTATCTGTGCCCAAACCTAAACGTAGATTCCATGAACAAAGCTTCTTTCTTAGAACTGCACGCCTGTGGAATTGTCTTCCGTTTTCCTGCTTTCCGGCTGACTACAATATGGTTGTCTTTAAGTCTAACGTAAATAAGTTCTTGATGGGCCGTTCCATATAAGTTATCAAATTTACCAAATTTTCATTACTAATGATTACTATATTGTCCAATTTCTAATGTACACTCTTTAACCCTTATCCTTGAGTGGCCTCTTGGCCTTGATAATGTGGGGATGCCTATGTAAAAAAAAAAAAAAAAAAAAAAAAAAGTTACGTAACCTGCTGACGTCACAGATTAAAGTACAATACTCACGATTAAGTGATAAACGATTATTACGAGGATTATTTTAAAACGGGTGCATTTTCAAAATTAATAATTAAATACACTTAAAAAATGAAACTTCACTATATTTTCCAGGCAGAAATACTTACTTTTAATTGCATGTATTCAAATGTAAAATAATTATTACATATGTTATCTCCTCCCTGTGTATTTTTTCCCCAATTTTTTTAGCGGATTATTATCGAATTGATACTAGTCTATCATATCATTTTTTTAAAGTCAATATTTAAATATTGATATATTATTTATTAATATAAATTTAAATATTTGTAGGGGTGTTCAGTTTCTAATTCCGCGTAAAACGATCACCCACTTTAGTCGATGTTTTTAGGCCAAATTTCGAGAATTTAGCCTTTTTAAAGCGGTTTAGCCTATTTTATTTATTTATTTATTTTTTTAATTTCACTTTTTAAAAAATAATCGCCGAAAAAAGGCTAAATTCGTGAAATTTGGCCTTAAATGGCCCGAAAATGGATTCTGGGTTGACTAGAACGTTAGATTAGAGACTTAGCCCCTCTACAAATATTTTTATATTGACTTAATTTTTTTTTTTTTTTTTTGATAACCTGGTAGAAAAAAAATAAAATAAAATAAAATAAACACGGAAAAAAAAATACAGAGGGGATACCGTTTCCATACGTACGTCTAATTATCTTTCTGGGGGGGGGGGGAGATACGTTTTATATAATAGTTTATTTATGTTTTATAAATCCCTCGACAACTTCTTTGCGAATTGAAACAGAAAATAACTACCATCGCAATAGTCGTCTATCGCCTAATCGTGGCAATTGTACTTTATTCTGCGACGTCAGCAATTTATGACTATGGTAGAATTGTGCAGTTGTGCTCCAAAAGCCAATGAACATTTGAGATCCAAACTATTGAGAACATATTAGAACTGGGTTCTTGTCCAGAATTCAACCCATTTCGAAAGAAAAGGAAAATTTACGATGTGCGTACCGTCACGGAACGAAATGTTCATATTCCAAAAAATTACGTAAATTGGTCAAATATATATATATATATTTTTAAAAGAAAATCAAATTTTATGAGCAAGCGTCGCCATCTTGAAGAAATAGGGGCAGATAACTCCGCAATAAACGGTAAATTTTTACCTTCTTTCCACCTTAAATATGATTTTATAGCAAAGGTCTTCGCGCTTCTACACTATTAGGACGAAATTTCGGAAATCGAAATACTGAATTTTATTTTAAAACATTGGGAAAGCAATGGTATTCCTCGTATTTTTAAGATGATTATATCCAAAAATTACGAAAATCGATAAGGTAGAAAATTATTTATTAAAAAAAATAAAGGTATTTTTTTACAACTTGCCCCAGCGTAGTATGAACACCCCCAACCACCCCATGTTAATAACGGTTTTCGGAATAACCCCCCCCCCACACCTCCCCATGTTTTAAAAAACGGCTTTCGAGGTTGAGGGTTTTATTCCGAAAGCCATTCTTACAATGGAGAGGTGGCGGTGTTTATAATAGGCGCCAGGCGGAGTCCCGTTGTAAAAAATCACCAAAATAAAAAATAGAATTTGATGAAAACGATAAAACAGAGTTAAAAAGGGAGGTAATTTTCCGTTTCGATTTAAACAAGATGGCCGCAAATTTTCACCTGCTAACACGATTAAAGTTTTTTTTTCTTTCTTTTTAACAATTCAGTTATATTCAGGTAATTTCGACTGCATATTTCGACCCCATCCTATTTGGATAAGGTGAACGGATGAATGTAAATCGCTTAATTTCGTTGTGGGTTTTTTTTTTTTTTTTAAAAACCACTAAAAGCTTTTCCGGATAGGTAGAAGAGCAACTTATTTTGCCTTTGCTAACATTTGTTATATTTTGGAATTTTTTTTACCACTTTTTCGTATCTCTGGATTGTAAAACAAACCAAAATTTTTCAATACATATCGGTAAACACTGTATATTTTTCGAGCTGAATAAACATGTTACATTAAATTAAAACACTAAAATAAGTATCCAATTAGGTAGAAAAGTAACTTATCTTACCTTTGATAACATTTATTTGTTATATATGTGTTTTTTGACAACTTTTTCGAATCTATGTATATAGTAATACAAACCCCCTTATACACACTTCAGAATTTTATTTGAGAATAATCAGTTGGTATGGAAACCTGTGATTATAAGATTTACAAAATATTACTGGCAGTAATATTCTATAAGTATTATCCCATCTAAATAAGAATTGCTCGATATGCAAGACAGAGCAAATAAATTAATTGTAGTGATTCAGTTCACTGATTCAATGAATTTCAAAAAAACTTTTTTGAAGTGAAATGTTTGAGTTTCAGATCAAAGATTTTTATTATTCTAAGCAAGACAAAGAATACTTTAGAAATTTAATCTCCTTAACCTATAGGGTTTCGATGTCTACCATTTATTCAGTGGAGAAAATATTAGCAAATATTTAAAAGGTGTGTGCCCTATTTGCTAAAGTCAGTGAGACATGGAAAGTCAAAGTAAAAAAAATAATGGATCAATTAGAAGTCCTGTAGCAAGAGAATTTGAAAAAAAGGATATGAAAATGTTAAATCTAAATTGCATGGTAAAATCCAAGATGAACGTTCTTTAAAGTAGTGCGAGTGCGGTAGGTAATATATATATATATATATATATATATATATATATATATATATATATATATGGTACTAGTGCAGGGAGTGATCCGGACGTAAATAACATTTAAAAAGACATTCTTAACATGGGGAGGGGAGGGTGTTTTGTACCTATTCTATACTTCAACCTTACAATTGAATGAAAAAATATATATCATAAAACTTTAATTAAGCTTGGAAATACGATTTAAAAAATAGCGCGGATCACTCTCTGCACTAGCACCATATATATATATATATATATATATATATATATATATATATATATATATATATATTATATGGCAGAAATTTGGAGAAAAGAAGGATAAAGATATCGGTCGGTACTTCTGCAATTTAAAGATCGTGCTATTTTTTAGATAAGATTTTCTCGTTAATAAATAAAATAAAAAATATATCCCGACAGGTAAGCTTGCCTTTGGTAACATTTATTTATTGCATATTTACTTCTTTTTTTTTTCATCCCATTTTTTGTTTTGTTGGGCTATTTCAGAGCATCAATCAAGTTAAATTCAATTTTTTACGGTAGCTTTTATTTATTAAAAAGGTAGGTAGAAGTACAAAATAGTTAACAAAACCCTCTCTGCATGTTAAGAATGGGTTTCCAAATAATAACGTTATTATTTCAGCACGGTCCGTAAACTGTAAAAATACGAAGATATAATTTTTTTTTTTTTTTTTTTTTAATTAGCACGATCATTATAATAAACTAGAGATTCAGTGAATTTAATGAATGGATGAAATTTAATTAATGAATGAAACTTGTAATTTGTTTGGCGCGGAAATAATTAAGAGTTTGATTAGTTTTATTATAGCTTCAAATCTAAATTGTATGATTCTAAATTATTTTAGTTTTAGCCATTTCAGGGCTTTTTTTTTTTTTTTTTTTGAATGAAAAATGAAAAAAAAAAACAACAACGAATAAAAATTGTAGAGGGAATAAAAAGGGGCTCAAAGGTGAAATGGCGTTTTTAGATAATTTATTAAGACGAAATGGCCACGTTTACGTGGATTTTTCTTTTTTAATCATTATTGTTTAAAACTTTTCATATATAATCAAGAATATTAAATCATTTCTACGATTATTGACTTAAACATTTTTTTCAATTCCAAGAAAAGAACAATCGATGCTTTTGTAGACTTTAATGAGCTTTAAAAAGTTTTAAACTAACGTCTATCACAAATCAAGAGTTAAAAAATATAAAATAAACAGATTTGTGAAATATTTTTTTTCATATAAAAACAAAATCATCTTATTAAGTCTTTTTGGTACCATCGCACTTATTGATCCGTGCTGAAATAACGTTATTTAGAAAGCTATTCTTAACATGGGGACGGAAAAGTGTTTTGTACCTATTCTGTACTTTAGCCTAACAATTTAATAAAAACAGATATCGTAAAACTAACTTGAAAAATACTATTTAAAAAAAATAACGCGGATCAATAAGTGCAATAGCACCCCCTTTTTTTTTTTTTTTTTTTTTTTTACAAAATGAAAATTATTTTTAATTTACAACTTGGCAAAAAATTCGATACTTGTGCAGAATACGGATCGTACTGAAATAATAACGTTATTATTCTTAACAATGATCGGGGAAACGTTTTAACTCTCCCAACAATCTAAAAGTACAAAAATGAATTTAACTTGAAAATCCTATTTATTCAGTATTTTGCATGGGTATAATTTTTTTTAATCAAATTATATTAATCACATAAACATAATTAAAAACGTGCAAAAAAAAAAAAAAAAAAAAAAAAAAAAGAAAAAAGATAATTTCTTAAATATTTATTTCTGGATGGGATTTATTTAGCTTTAAAAAAAGGGGGGGGGCTTCAAAATAATTTTTTAACAGCTGTTATTTTTAATTAAATATCTTATGGCGCTATATATAAATACACACGCACATACATATATTATATATATATATATACACACACACACACTATTTTTTTTTTTTTAAATAATACTAAACTAATAATTTTTAAAATCCGAAGAATAAAATCGATTTTTATTCTCTTGATTTGCGAATAAATACCAGTTGTTATTGGGAGTCGATCTTTCTGTCATTTATAAATATTTATTTCATAATTATTGAATGCTCACCGAATAAAACGGTAGCAAACAAGATTCGCCGAAGGGAAATCAATTCTAAATACAAACCTGTTCGGAGCATTTTCCTTTTCTTGGTCGGCAGTTTTCGACTTGTTCGTTTCATTTTGGTTGTTAACCATTTTTTTGATTTTAGCGCCAACCTCAAAAGCCGCGACCGATTTGAAAACTGATGAATGAAAACTCGAAACATGCGATTGCGCACTTGGACCGGAAGTCGATACATTTTCATGGGAGGCGAGCTGAAAAACAAGTAAACTACGGTAGCACGAATGGGAAATAAAATACATTTTCATTATAGTCTTATTTACACAACTGACAAAAAAAAAAAAAAAAAAAAAAAAAAAAAAAAAACGTTATCTATTGAATTTTCTAAAAACTACCCGGTTCTTATTTAGAAGTCAACCCAATTAAAAAACAACCCCCCCATAAAACTACAGAAAATACAGAAAAATCTTTATGATATACATATCCGTCACGAACGAAAATGTTATATTCCAAAAATTTACCATGTTTCTTGGCCTTCGGGCTAAGATAACAGTGTAGTATCTGTTCTGATGCTACACTCACTTTTTCTGTTCTCGGTCAGTGGAGGAGAAATCCTTCATCACTGAGACAATTTTTATTTTTGTTCCTATCCAGAATGCTCATTTTTGGGTAGCTGGATTTGCCCCACATTAAAACCCGACCTTGTGTCTAACTCTGCCCTCGTAGGGAGGCAAGTAAATAGGAACTCACGCCAAGTAATTCTGTTGGTACTGATGCATTTATGTTACCGTGATGAAATAATAGCATTATTTAGAAAGACATTTTTAACATGAGGAGATGAGAATGTTTTCTGTACTTTCACCTAACAATTTAATTAAAAAAGATATTGTAAGGCTTGAATTTAACTTAAAAAATACTATTTAAAAAAATTGCACGGTAACATAAGTGCATAAACACCATTCTTTTTATTTAGAAAATCATTTTTAAACGTTTAATGTCGGGTAGTTAGCATTACAAAGCTGGCCTTGCAAGTTAGAATTATTGTGGACTTATCTGCCTTTCTTTTTTTTAAGATGGCGACGCGAGACAGTCCCTTTTTGCTTACTCATAAAATTTGATTTTCTTAGTTAAAAATAAAACTAATTAATCGATTTACGCGATTTATCCATTTCATAATTGGTACATAAATCATAAAAACATTTCTGTGTTTTTCTTGTGTTTTTCTGTAATTATGTTGAATTTATATATATATAAAAGTGAACGTGTGTCTGTGTGTCTGTGTGTGTACATTTCCCTATGCAATAACTCTGTCAATTTTAAGTCAACAGACTCGAAATTTGATATGCAGGGTACTGAGATTTGGGGAAAATCTGTGTGATCGGTTTTCAGTCAGAAATTTGGCTGTTAAGGGGTCAAAGTTCAACGATTTGACCTTTGAGAACTCTACCAAACTCCTCCGACAATTTTGGGTCTAAACACTTGAAATTTTAGATATAGGTCCCTTGGACAGGGATCTAACTTAATAACTTGATTTGAGCCCAAAACAATAAATGTTAAGGGGTCATAGCAGGGGTCAAAGTTTAAAAAATTGACCGCTTTTTTTTTTTTGCTAAACATACACCTCCAAACACCCGGGCAACGCCGGGCTGAAATGCTAGTCTTAAATAAAATTGCATCATTTGACCTAATTAGCAGGATTGACGAACTTTACTTATGCAGCGACGTTTTTTTTTTTTTTTTTTTTTTTTTTTTTTACACAGTGATCACCACTTATCAAGGCCCGGAAGCCACTCAGGGATAAGGGTTATTGCAAGTACATTACGTTAGTGAGGAGATTTGATGAAGTGTTTAATTAGGGGGGCGGTTCATTAGGAATTTGTTAACATTAGACTTGAAGACATCCAAGTTGTAGTCCGGAGGGAAGCAGGCAGACGGAACAGAGTTCCACAGGCGTGCAGTTCTATGAAAGAAGCTTTGTTCATGAAATCCGCGTTTTGATCTAGGCACAGATATAGAGTGGGGGAAATTTTTCACAGTGGATTCAGCTAGACGGGTGTTTTTCGTGAAAGATTGGCGAGGGGGACCAGGGATTGGAGTTCAGACGAGCACCTGCCATGAAAATAACGATAAAACGTTGCAAGAGTGATATTATTCAATGAAGAGTGGAAATTATAATTCAATATTTACTTAATGATTTTATGAATAAATATATACATACATCACACACGCATACATATATACATACATCATACACGCATACATAAATACATACATCACACACGCATACATATATAGACACATATAACACATATACATATATACATACATTACACACACATACATATATACATACATCATACACGCATACATATATGCATACATCACATACGCATACATATATAAATACATTACACACGCATACATATATACATACATTACACATGCATACATATATCCATGTATTACACATGCGTACATATATACATACATCACACACGCATACATATATACATGCATCACACGCGCATACATATATACATACATTACACATACATATATAGACACATATCACACGCATACATATATACATACATTACACACATATTATATATACATACATCACACACAAGCATATATATATACATCACACACGCATACATATATACATACATCACACACGCATACATACATACATACATCACACACAAACATATATATTGATTTTAGTTGAGATTTGGATAGTTTTGTTTTGTAGGCGTATATAGGCGTGTACGGGCCATCCCTATATAGAGAGTGCTACCGCCTCTCTGATATATATACATACATCACACACGCATACATATATACATCACACACAAACATATATATATATATATATATACATACATCACACACACATACATATATGTATGCATCACATACGCATACATATATACATACATAACACACACATACATATATACATACATCACACACGCATGCATATATACATACATTACACACGCATGCATATATACATACATTATACATTACACATTACACACGCATACATACATATATACATACATCACATACGCATACATATATACATATATCACACACGCATACATGTATACATACATAGCACGCACATACATATATACATACATCACACATGCATGCATATGTACATACATTAAACACGCATACATATATACATACATAATACATTACACATACATACATATATACATATATCACATACGCATACATATATACATACATCACACACGCATACATATATACATACATCACACACGCATACATATATACATACATCACACACGCATACATATATACATACATCACACACGCATACATATGGTCATACATCACACATGCATACATATACAGACACATATCACATGCATACATATATACATACATTACACACACATACATATATACATACATAACACACGCATACATATATATACATACATCATGCACGCATACATATATAGACACATATCGCACGCATACATATATACATACATCACACACGCATACATATATACATACATTACACACGCATACATGTATACATAAATTACACATGCATACATATATACATACATTACACATCCATACATATATACATACATTACACACGCATACATATATACATACATCACACACGCTTACATATATACATACATCACACACACACATATATATACATACATCACACACGCATGTATATATACATACATTACACATGCATACATATATACATACATTACACACGCATGCATATATACATATATTACACATGCATACATATATACATACATTACACATCCATACATATATACGTACATCACACACGCATACATATATACATACATTACACATGCATACATATATACATACATCACACACGCATACATATATACATACATCACACACACTTACATATATACATACATCACACACACACATATATATACATACATCACACACGCATACATATATACATACATTACACACGCATACATATATACATACATTACACACGCATGCATATATACATATATTACACACGCATACATATATACATACATTACACACGCATGCATATATACATATATCACACACGCATGCATATATACATACATCATACATGTATACATATATACATACATTACACATGCATACATATATACATACATCACACACGCTTACATATATACATACATCACACACATATATATATACATACGTCACACATGCATGCATATATACATACATTACACACGCATACATATATACATACATTACACACGCATACATATATACATACATTACACACGCATAAATATATACATACATCACACACACATACATATATACATATATCACACACGCATGCATATATACATATATCACACACGCATACATATATACATACATCACACATGCATACATATATACATACATTACACATGCATGCATATATACATACATTACACACGCATACATATATACATACACTACACGCATACATATATACATACATTACACATGCATACATATATACATACATCAAACACGCATACATATATACATACATTACACATGCATACATATATACAATCATCACACACGCTTACATATATACATACATCACACACACACACACATATATATACATACATTACACACGCATACATATATACATACATTACACACGCATACATATATACATACATTACACACGCATGCATATATACATACATTACACACGCATACATATATACATACATTACACACGCATACATATATACATACATTACACACGCATACATATATACATACATTACACACGCATGCATATATACATACATTACACACGCATACATATATACATACATTACACACGCATACATATATACATACATTACACATGCATACATATATACATACATTACACACGCATACATATATACATACATTACACACGCATACATATATACATACATTACACACACATACATATATACATACATTACACACGCATACATATATACATACATTACACAAGCATGCATATATACATACATTACACACGCATACATATATACATACATTACACACGCATGCATATATACATACATAGTCTGTATGTTGCA
This sequence comes from Euprymna scolopes, assembly GCF_053919585.1. Classification (NCBI taxonomy): domain Eukaryota; kingdom Metazoa; phylum Mollusca; class Cephalopoda; order Sepiida; family Sepiolidae; genus Euprymna; species Euprymna scolopes. The sequence goes on along the minus strand of NC_136492.1, from coordinate 15,941,278 downwards.
CTTTGAAAATTACTCCCAATGATCACTACAATCTTGTTCCATTGACTACTGTACACTCATTAACTATTATCCTTGAGTGGCCTCATGGCCTTGATAAGTGGTGACTCCTTTATTGTACAATTTCTTTAAATTTTAACTATTCCCGTGGAATTTGGAGTAGTTAAGTTGCCATTACTCATTGCTAAACATCAGTGATGAATGCTTTGTTGGCAATATTACTCCAGTGAGTTTTTTTGTGAAAAAATAAATGTGTCGAGTTGACCGTTCATGAAGGTTATATCGAATGACTTGTCACCAGTAAGTAACGTAAAATATTGCAGCGTTAAGAATTTAAAAAAAAAATCAATTTATAACATTATATAATCAATTCTTAATGCTGCAATATTTTAAGTTATAAATTTATTATATGTTTTACAAGAATATCTTGTCCTTTTCTTTTCCAGTTTTAACAACTAGTCCATTACTTTTCCATGTTTAAGCTTAACCATATTACTTTTCATGCTCGCATTTTTTTTATTGTAATACATACATACATACATATATACATACATACATACATATATATATATATATATATACATATATATATATATACATATATATATATATATATATGAACAAATGATTAATAAAACATGTTAAAAAACATCCTGAAAAAGGGTTAAAAACATATTTAATTTTAAAAAGGAAGCACAAGATAAGTGGATAGTCCTTAATCCGCGGAGTTTCGAAGAAATACTCTCCTTCTCATCAGAGGGCAGGAATTAGCAATATGCGGGATCGGATTTTGCATGTAAAAGTATTTAATGAAACCACAAGTAAGTCAGATCTTACTTGGTTAAAAAAAGGGTGAGGTAAGAGGAATAGGAGGTAAAAGAAAAATGATAAAAAGATTTCACATGAATGGATAGTCCGGTGAAGGGTAAAAAATCCAAGAATGGTAAAATCCAAACACGGTCGAAAGTTTACCATTTTGATTTCCTTGGTAAACTTATTGTAATTTATATTTTCTTATATATATATATATATATATATATATATATATATATATATATATATATATATATATATATACTTGTTTATTGTTATATAAACATGCTCACATCCCGCTGCTACAAATAGCCACTTGTTTCAATCAAACAACAGATATCATCAGGCAGCGACTTGACTATTCAAAAGTTCAATGAATAACCTTAGTTTATTCATTGAACTTTTGAATAGTCAAGTCGCTGCCTGATGATATCTGTTGTCTGATTGAAACAAGTGGCTATTTGTAGCAGCGGGATGTGAGCATGTTTATATAACAATAAACAAGTATTATCAGCTCTTTTTATTGAGCACTATCTAACAACCTCGTTGAATTCATTAGTCCATTACTTTTGAATATAAAAAAACCCGAGTATATATATATATATATATATATATATATATGCATATATAAATATATGCATATATATGTATATATGTATATATAAATATATGCATGTATATATATATATATATATATATATATATATATATATATATATATATATATATATATGTATATATAAATATATGCATATATATATATATATATATATATATATATATGTATATATAAATATATGCATATATATATATATATATATATATATATATATATATATATATGTATATATAAATATATGCATATATATATATATATATATATATATATATATATGTATATATAAATATATGCATATATATATATGTATATATAAATATATGCATATATATACATATATATATATATATATATATATATATATATATATATACATATATATATATATATATATATATGTATATATAAATATATGCATATATATATATGTAGGTTGATTATTTACCAGAAACATTAATCAATTTGTATATACCAATAGTAATTGATTGAAAATTTATTTCATAATTAAAATTTTTTTTATATTACCAATAATCTTAAAGTTCGAAAAAATCCAAGCTCAATGAATGTCTTTTGTTAATTCGAAGCCATAACATAGCGTGATATAATATTTCTTCACGTTCCAAAGTTTTCTTATATGATAATTTATTATTGCTTTTCAAAACAATATTGTAATATTGAAACGTAAACTGAGACAGCTCAGCTTGATCTTTGGGAATTTTAGAACTATTACACACACACACACACACACACACACACACACACACACACACACACACACACACACACACACACACACACACATATACTATGTTTATGCACGTAAAATAATATTTAATAATATAATTAAATAAATACGTCCCATAAAAATAAGGGCGATCCATTCATATAGATATATAAATAACAATAAGGGCTTATAGCTCTTAAAAACCACTACGATAGCGGAAAAAATAAAAATAACAACGTTTCGAAGTTGTTAATATCGCTAAAAAATGCCAACAACAAATCTGGAAAATCACAGGTGACCGAGTAATCCGATATATCCAGAATGTTTGGTTGTCCCATACCGTGATTTCGAAGGGCATTTTGCTCATTGCATTTCATTTCCTCTGATGATGTGAGCCATTATTAAAAATCCATGGATTAAGGAAATAAATATAATTTTTCTCCATATATTCCTTTTTTCAAGCAATAAATTCTTAACTTAAATATATCTGCATAAATATATATATTTGTATGTATTTTAATCTGCAGAATTTAACTTTAATCATTAAACTTATATGTTGCTCTATTTTTTTATATTGAGCTTTATCTTTTTGACTAGGATCGTCCGGAAAGTATTACCTCAATATAATATCTGACAGGAAAATTCACTTGATTTCTAATCTGTGACTTATCCCATTTCTCTCTCTCTCTCTCTCTCTCTCTCTCTCTATATATATATATATATATATATATATATATATATATATATATGAACAAATGATTAATAAAATATGTTAAAAGACATCTTGAAAAAGAGTTAAAAATATATTTAATTTTAAAAAAGGAAGCACAAGATAAGTGGATAGTCCTTAATTTGCGGAGTTTCAAAGAAATACTCTCCTTCTCATCAGAGGGCAGGAATTAGCAAAATGCAGGATCGGATTTTGCATATAAAAGTATTTAATGAAACTACAAGTAAGTCAAAGATCTTACTTGGTTAAAAAAAGGGTGAGGTAAGGGGAACAGGAGGCAAAAGAAAAATAATAAAAAGATTTCACATGAATGGATAGTCCGGTGAAGGGTAAAAATCCAAAAATGGTAAAATCCAAAATTTTATTTTAAAGAGGGAATTAGACAAGATATAACAGCATGCCAAAAGATAGATTGACTAAACTTAAAACAAATAAATAAGGAATATCAGCCTAAATCAATTATTGTCAATACTTATTGTTAATTTCAATAAAATGAACATCGTTTCCGAAACGATGTTCATTTTATTTGCTGCTCCTCCCTCCTACTCTTTCTTTGCTACTCCTCCCTCCTACCCTCTCTTTGCTACTCCTCCCTCCTACTCTCTCTTTGCTGCTCCTCCCTCCTACTCTCTCTTTGCTGCTCCTCCCCTCCGAAACGATCGTACACTCGAGTTGATTGTTTGTTTTTATTTTTTGAAACTGATTTTTAATTCACAATTATGAATCGTTTTAATGTCTCGTGTCGCGGGGTTCGAATCGTTCGACTGGTAGTAATCGTGACACCCTGCACTGAAGAATCCCGAAAGGATGAAACACTAGTGTCTGTAGGTATTTAATTATTATAGTAAAAAAATAATTATGACAGCCCCTTTAAGAAATTCGTTTCTTATCGTTGAGCACTTTCAGTTGAATTAAAAAGTCGGTCAATTTAGCTCTTATGCGTAGATCATCGTATAACAATTTGATCACTGTCTGTCTGACGTAATGAACATTTAAATTAAAAATGTTTAAAATTCAACGCTATTTCACACGGTTAATGGTAGCCGAATGGATACGGCCTCCGCTAATCGAGCCAGAGATGTCTCGTGTCGCGGGGTTCGAATCGTTCGACTGGTAGTAATCGTGACACCCTGCACTGAAGAATCCCGAAAGGATGAAACACTAGTGTCTGTAGGTATTTAATTATTATAGTAAAAAAATAATTATATATATATATATATGTAAAAAGTGGCGTTCCATGGTTTATCATAGCTGTGATAGCTTTGAGAAGAAAAAATATGACCATGCAAAAATTAAGCGTGATATCCGGAAGAAAAATCTGTCAGATCTGTCAGAGTCTTTTGTACTGAACCACGTTTGTGATTTATGTGGTAAAATGACTTTATCTTGAGTCGATCTAGCTAGCCACAGGCGATCGTATGGAAATGAGTCTTTCTTTGATGGGGAAAAGACTGCAGAGCACAGATGTTCTGTTTGCTCTATGGTCTGCAAATCAAGTAGAGGTCTGAAGCGTCATATGGATGTCCACAATAAAGCAATATCAGTTGGCATCCCTCAATCTCAGCTAAAGTGTGACCTCTTCAATAAACTGTGTAAGAGCAGGGCTGGTCTGAAGAGTCACCTTCGTTCACACAGAAGATAGAAACTGCATCTTGATCACATCTCTACACGTATGTATGTATATGCGTGTAAAAAAAAAAAAATTAAAAATAAAATAAAATAAATAAGTAAATAAAACCAAATTATAAACAAATAAAATAAAATAAAAAATATTTTAAAAAAGTATATGGAAATGGCTAAAAAATCAACAATAAAGCAAGAAGTGATAATCACCATATATATATATATATATATATATATATATATATATATATATATATATAAAGCTGAACGTGTGTGTGTGTGCGTCTGGTCACGAATAGGCTCTGATATGGTTGACTATTATAGAAAACTGATCACATATAATGATAGAAGATGTATCGATACACAGGAATGGGTATGTTTGATCTGGCATAATGATAATTCATTAAAATTGTGGGGTATGCGTACGTGCCTGGTCCACAAAGTATGGAAATAAAAAATTGAAAAATTAAAAAAAAAACGTTTACAAGTGTTTTTGATATAGATGTACATAATAATATTTGATAAGTATATTTTAACTTAAATAGGGATGGTATAATAAAATTGTGGGGTCTGCGTTTGTGCCTGGCTTCCATAGAATGGAAATAGGCACAAACTTTAATAAAGACTTTTCATATCTATCTGTGTAAGTATACTTTGATAATTATGTTTCAGTTTGAAGAAATATGGTATAATAAAATTATGGGATGTTCGTTCACGCCTGACCTCCATAGAATGGAAATATGTCACAAAGTTTAACAAGGTTTTTTAATATAGATCCGCAGAATATTTTGATAAGTGTTTCAGTGTGAACAGGTATGGTATAATAAATTATGGGGTTTATCTATTTTATTTTTACTTTCATCCTATTTTGCTTTGGTTTTGATACCCCCAAATTCAAAGCTATCTCTTTATAATCCTTCCTTTTCATAACTTATCATACTTTCATAAATCAGAGTCCATTTTCTGTAGGCTGTTTTTTTGAACCCAGTGAACGACGGGTACTTTTGCTAGTATATATATATATATATGTGTGTGTGTGTGTGTGTGTGTGTGTGTGTGTGTGTGTGTGTGTGTGTGTGTGTGTGTATGTATATATATATGTGTGTGTGTGTGTGTGTATGTATAAATGTGCGTGCCTGTGTGTGTATATATATGTGTGTGTGTGTGTATGCATATATATAAATGCGTGTATGGATATATGTATATACACGTATGTGTATGTGTGTGTATCTATATATGTATATTTAAACAGACATTGTTAAGGACAACAGAAAGAGTCTGTTTTGTAATACCTTTTTTATATTTTCAATTTTTCATATTATCTTTTTTGTATATATGTTGAAGGTGTGGATGTATGATCTAAGCACTTTTTCATCTCGAAGTGTCCATGTTTCTTTTTTAATTTAACTTTTCATGTAATCATCTACACATCTTCAGGAATGTGTGTGAGAGGCTCGGTAGGAATTATTGGAAGATTTATTTAAATAGGAGTTGGGTTGTGAGCAAGGGTGTGAGTGAGGGTCAGTGGGTCTGCTGACGGCAGTGGGGGCATTAGTATCATGGGGAACGGGAGAGCATGCCAGTTCTAGAGTCCATAGCAGGAATGGGTTTGGTGTGAAGGGGGAGGAGTTATGCGAGACATTTAAGTATGTTATTACTATTTTGGAATGCGACCTGATTAAGGCTAGGCTTTTGCATTTTATATAAATAGCTTCAAGGATTTTTAGCTTCTTCATATTCGTTTCGTGGTGTAGTATTTTTGTGTTGTTGATTAAAATTTCTCTGAAATGCGAGGGAGCGGGGAGGGAGCAGTGATGTTTTTTATGTAAGTGTTGGAATATGGCACTAGATTCAATATTATAGCAGGTAAGGCGGCAGGGTAATGTGGTATTGGTATGTCCGATGTAACTATTAGTTGCGTTGTTGTTATAGGAGTTGCAGTCTCCCAAAGGGCATTTAAACTGATAGATGAAGTTGGGGTGTTCAAGTGGTTTTAAAGGAGGGGAGGGATTGTTGGAACAGATACATTGAGAGCATTGCCAAGGCTGCTGCAAAGAAGGTGGGCTCTCTCTACCGTGCTAGAAAGTTACTTACGCCTGAGAGTATCCTGTACGTCTATAAAGCCACCATTCGGCCATCTATGGAGTATTGTTGCCACATTTGGGCTGGTACATCTGCTACAAGTCTCTCCCTGTTAAACAGAGTTCAAAAGAGAATCACCAACCTAATAGGTCCTGTACTATCAGCTTGGCTTCAACTGTTGTCCCATTGACGAAATGTTGCATCTCTCTGCATGTTTTACAAGTATTTTAATCGTGGATGCTCTGATGAACTATAAGTCCTTGTGCCCCCTCAACGTAAATACCCTCGACAAAACCAACAAGCAGCAAATCTCCCCCCCCCTTACACTGTAGAAATCCTTAGATGCAAGAAGCCTTCTACTATAATAGTTTCTTTTCCAGAACTGATAGACTTTGGGGTACTGGTCGCGATTAGAGTTCCCTGCCGAACACCCTAAAAAAACAATGACTTCTCCCTTAGTTGCCATAGTAACTAAACGATCATGAATTTTTATCGACTTTGTTTTACTGTTTATGAATATTGAAATAAAAGACATTACTACACATTTATTAATAATATCTCACTTTTAATCACTTTAATTAAGCTTAGAAATACGATTTAAAATATAGTGCGGATCATAAGTGCACTAGCACCCATTTTTTTATTAATAAATGTTTAGTAATTATTTTTCTTTTAATATTCATAAACAGTAAAAACGTCGTCATTTAAAAAGAAAATGCTATTTAAAAAAGAAAAGAAAAAGTCGATAAAAGTGACACATAAACAGTAAAAAAAAGTCGATAAAAGTGATTAAAAGTGAGATATTATTAATAAATGTGTAGTAATGTCTTTTATTTCAATATTCATAAACAGTAAAACAAAGTCGATAAAAATTCATGATCGTTTAGTTACTATGGCAACTAAGGGAGAAGTCAGTGTTTTTTTAGGGTGTTCGGCAGGGAACTCTAATCGCGACCAGTACCGACTTTGGAATTCCCTTCCGGTTTTCTGCTTCCCTGAGTAACATGTAGAAGGTCAAGTGTAAAGCAAACAGACATCTTGCTGCTCAACTCCCTACATAGTACCCCTACAAATTATGTCCCAGATAGTAGCTCCCTAAGAGGCACTCTGACTTATTTGGGGTGAAAATGCAGAAAAAAAAAAAAAAAAAAAAGAAAAAAATATGTTTTACAAAATCGACGAAGATGTATAAATACAAAATTCCTACAGCTACACACCTAGAAAAATGGGTCTATTAAGCCTGGCATAGTGATATGGAACAAGAGAGAGAAAGTGGAAACCCTAGTTGAAGTCAGCGTCCCTAATGATGCTGGCCTTAACAAAGCTGAGAGGGAGAAAATAACAAAATACCAAGGACTTATATCTGAAATGAAAAGAAACTTAAGAAGCTATCAATCATACCAAGGCTCGGAAGCCACTCATGGATAAGGGTTATTGTAAGTACAGTACGTTAGTGTGGATATTTTAGAGTGTCTACTTAAGGGGGAGGTTCATCAGGAATTTGTTTACGTTGGACTTGAAGACATCCAAGTTGTAGTCAGGAGGGAAGCAGGCAGACGGAACAGAGTTCCACAGGCGTGTAGTCCTAAGAAAGAAGCTTTGTTCATGCAATCTACGTTTTGATTTAGGCATAGATAAAGAGTGGGAAAAGTTTTTGACAGTGGATTCAGCTAGATGGGTGTTTTTTGTAAAAGATTGGCGAGGGGGGGGACCAGAGATTGGAGTTCAGACGAGCAGCTATATAAGCTATCAGGCTAATGAAAAAGAATTTCAAAAACTATCTGGCGGATATACTCGGTGAACCAAGTGCAAGAGAAATATAAACAATTGCACTTAAAGGGACGGCTAGAATCTTAAAAAGATCACTCGGTTGGAGTAACTAAACTAATGGAAGAATGTTTGGCATCCGGTAGAATGCCCCCATCCCCAGCAAAAACAAAGTGATAAAATTAAAACAGCGGAAATGGATACAGTTGATATATATAGGAACGGAAGTCACTGAGCATGAAACGAAATACGAATTTATACAGGAATATTTTATTTTTAAAATTATTTTAGCTTTAACACTTTTTGTTTTATGAAATAATGATAAAAAATAATTAACTTTTATATTTTTTTAAATAAAGATTTATTATTTAAAAAAATTTAATTTGCTTAAAAAAAAATTAATTTTGGAACACAATTGTTAGAGATTGCAAACAATTCATAGGAATGCGATTTCTGACATTATTACGTTTCTGGTCTTCCATACTTGGCAAAAGAGTCACATTGCTACACTGAGCGAAAAAGCTCCAAGGACAGGCGTTTTGAAAAGGAGTACGAAAATTTTATAGTAAAACAGGTAACGAAACGAATTATTTTTTTTTGTCAGTTTTGTTTGGTAAAAATTCTGTAAACATTTCAATTTGGTTAATTTTCTGTCCATATCCATGTTTACAATGTAAAACCCCTGGTTGATCGTTTATTTTGACTTTTTCTATCGCAACTTCAATAACAAACACGAAAATTGTTGAACTTGCCGACGACCATGTGTTGTTTTTTTTTTCACGTTCGAAAATCTATTTCATTTATTTCTTATTATTTTTCCCGTTTTTATTTTATTTTCCGACTTCGATTGCCTTTTTTTTGTCACCCATTAATTAACAATTTAATTTAATTTCACCATTTTTCTCAAATTGTGACTATTAAATCACTAATCTGTGAAAATATGACGAAGGTCGATTTTATTTCGTCTTTCATTCCAAGGAATATTGTCCTCTCCCCCACTTTCCAATCACGCGTATTAGCGAATTTTCTGGTTAATTAAATTATTAGTCCTTAGGCACTTATTGTACCGCGCTATTTTTAAAACAATAGTATTTTCAAGTTAAATTCAAGTTTTACTATATCTTTAATATTATTAAATTGTTAGGTGAAAGTACAGAATCGTCGTTTGTATTACAATCCAGAGGCACGAAAATGTTGACAAAAAGCAAATATATAACAAATAAATGTTATCAAAGGCAAGATAATTTATTGTTCGGCGGACCTAGTGTCCACCCCCTAAAAATGCGTGTTTTAAACCTTTTCAAAGCTTTTTTTCCCGACGATTATTATAGATTACAGACTTGAGTATCAACTGTACTGACATGCATAAGTTCAAGTGCAACGTGAACCAACATCTCACTGCCCTAATAATCCCTACATAGTACCCCACACCCCAGTAGATGTTTCCCCTGATAGTAGCCCCTTACACCAAAGTGGCAATGTGCCTTGTTTGGGGTGAAAATGTAAAAAAAAAAAAAAAAAAAAAAAAATATTAGCAAAAACAAATTTGAAAAAAAAAAAAGAAAAAAAAAAGGTACTCATGCAGGCAGTAGTGCAGTGCACTTATTGATTCGGGCTGAAATAATAAGTTTATTATTTAAAAAGCCATTCTTAACATGGGGAGGGGGAAGGTGTTCTGTACCTATTCTGTATTTTTAACCTTACAATTGAATAAAAAACAAACAAACAAACATATAAAACTTTAATTAAACTTGGAAATACAATTTAAAAAATAGCGCGGATCAGTAAGTGCATTAGCACACCATACACACACACACACACAAAGAAATTAATTTAATAACTTTTAAGAAGGGGGTTCACTTTCTCGTTATAACGTTCTACTTCATTGCTACCTGACTTACTGTCCATTTCTTTACCACCACGTGATTAGAACGTTATAACGAGAAAGTGACCCCCCACCTTTCTTAAATAATTAAATTTATTTATTTTTTCAATTTTTTTCTAATAATATGATACTTAAGTCTAATCTATGATAATCGTTGGGGAAAAAAATGAAAAAAACCCAACAAAAACGCATGTTTAGGAGGTAGGCACTCGTACGTACAGTGACTGCCTATTATACTGGATAAGTTTTTAGTGTTTTTATTTAATCTGCAATGTTTTTTTTCCGTTCGAAAAACAAGTAATATTGAGCGCTACTTTGAGAACAAGAAAAAATAGCTGTGATATCTTTGAAGTTTCCACAAAGACTTAAAAATAAGAAATAAAACAAAACGATGGTAAAAACCCACCCAATAAATGTTACCGTGACATTTATTGGGTGCGCGCGATAAACAAGTCTACTTCGCAGGGAAGTAGACTTGTTTGTCGCGAGTAAAAACATGGCCACCAAAGAATTACAGTGCATAATATAGGTCTTTATTGTCTCTGCAGAATTTAAATGTGATTTTCGTATTCAGCATAGTCGAAAACCTTTAAAAGTCGTCATTTTAAAGAAAATTGTGGAGGTGGACCGAATGTAAAAAAAGTTTGGGGAAAAATTAGGAAATCGTGACTTCTGGAAAATCTACAACAGTGTAGTAAATAATGGGCAATCAACAATTCCCCCGCTAACCAACAATCACGAGGTTGTTTGCTCAGCAACTGACAAGGCTAATATGCTTGCCAGCTGGTTTGCCTCGAACTCCACACTGGACCCCACCAACCACCACTGCCTGACTTTCCTTTGCGAACAGACGCCACGCTAGACGATCTAAAAATCACCTCTGCTCAGGTACACGCTATCATAAAAAACCTTGACACTTCAAAAGCATGTGGACCTGATCTCATCCCAGCTGTGCTATTAAAAAAGTGCTCAGCTGAAGTAGCTCCAGTTCTCTCCAAACTCTACAACAAATGCCTTAATGAATTATGCTTTCCGGGCTGTTGGAAAACTGCTTCTGTGGTACCAATATTCAAGAATTCTGGCGAAAGAACTGACCCATCAAATTATCGCCCCATTAGCCTCCTACCACTTTTCGCCAAAATATTTGAGACCATAATTAACCATGCTCTAGTCCATCACCTTACAGATGCTAAACTTCTGACTGACAAACAATGTGGATTTAGACACGCCCGTTCCACAGCTGACATCCTCACTGTAATTTCTGAACGTATATACCATTCACTGGACAAAGCGGGGGAGGGCAGAGCGGTAGCTCTAGATATATCTAAGGCTTTTGACAGGGTATGGCACAAGGGTCTCCTCAGGAAAATTAAATCATACGGTATCACTGGTAGAATACTTAACATAATTAAATCCTTCTTAGATAAGAGAAAAATCCAGGTTGTCCTCGACGGTTGTACATCTAAACAGTGTGATATAAATGCGGAAGTGCCTCAGGGGTCTATCCTTGAACCTCTATTGTTCCTAATATTTATTAATGACCTCCCCGACAAAACTGCCTCTGAGATGGGTATATATGCTGATGACACTACACTCTATAACAGGCATGACAAGAAAACAAATGAACACATATCTAAAGAAATGGCAAAAACACTAGAGGATGATCTCCAATCTGTAGTGGAATGGGGACATAAATAGATGGTCACATTCAATGCTGCCAAGACTAAACTCGTTTCCTTCAATAATTACAAGAAACCTTCTCTGCCACCAATAGCAATGGCCAGTGACTCCCTGTATGAGAGTACATCTTTCAAACTGCTTGGCATAATGTTCACAGGAAACATGAGTTGGTACAATTATATTGAAAACATTGCCAGGGCCGCTGTGAAGAAGGTAGGCTCTCTCTACCGTGCTAGAAAACTACTGACACCTGAAAGTATCCTGTACCTCTATAAGGCCACCATTCGCCCATGTATGGAGTATTGTTGTCACATTTGGGCTGGTGCATCTGCTACTAGTCTCTCGCTCCTAGACAAGGTTCAAAAGAGAGTCGCCAATCTGATAGGCCCTGAACTGGCATCTAAGCTTCAGCCTCTGTCCCATCGACGAAACGTTGCATCCCTCTGCCTGTTCTACAAGTATTTTAATGGTGAATGCTCTGACGAATTGCAGACACTTGTGCCCCCATGACGTAGACACCCTCGACAAACCCGACAGGCAGCTAAATCCCACCCCCACACAGTAGAGATCCCTAGATGTAAAAGATCTTTCTACTCCAGTAGTTTCTTCCCCAGAATCGCTAGACTCTGGAATTCCATTCCAAGTTCCTGCTTCCCTAACTGTACTGACATGCAGAAGTTCAAGTGCAACGTGAACCGACATCTTGCTGCCCAAATCCCAACATAGTGCCCCAGTAGTTGCTGCCCCTGATAGTAGCCCCCTACACCAAAGTGGCAATGCGCCTTGTTTGGGGTGAAAATATAATTAAAAAAAAAAAAAAAAAAGTTAAAGATAAAAAAAATATGCAAAATACGGGTTATTATTATGGTACTCATGCAGAGAGTGATCCGGACGTAACTCAGCGCACGCCCGGCTTTCTCCGGAACATGGCGTCAACAGCCGGAGTAAGCCGAGCGTTGCCGAGGAAATTAAGCCAAGCGTCGCCGATGAAAGCATAACAAGAAAAGAAAACCTATCTTTTATTTTTAAGTTTTATTAACTGTAAAAGAAAATATTATAACAATATATATATATATATATATATATATATATATATATATATACATATTTTTTAAAAAATAATGTTAAATTTTTTTTTTTTACCAAGAAAATGTTCAAATGTAAGTCAACTAAATACTTTCAAGGAATTTTGTGTTTAATTTTTTTTTTTTTTGTTCCAGAAAAAAATTATTTTGTGCTTTTTTTTTTTTAGGGAAACCTGAAAAAATAGAAAAGAAACAAAACACTTTTTTTTAAGGAAAAAATAGAAAAACTCCAAAACACTTTTTTTTAAGGAAAAAATAGAAAAAATCCAAAACACTTTTTTTTAAGGAAAAACCTGGAAACTAGAAAAAAAAAGAAAATTGGGTGGAATAATTTTTTTTTTTTTTTCATTTTAAAACAAATGTTGTTGGAGAGCATCTCACGACAGCAAAGTGGACGCAGAGGTGATAGCGGATATGCAAGGAAGCTCGTCATCAACCAGGTAGCTTTCGGCGATGTGAGCTAATATGGAGACAAACGGAGTATTACCAAATGTTTGCCTCCACATAAACTCTGATATGTGTCCAAAAGCTCCCAGTTGGTCACGCATTCTACTTTGTTGCGTTGTTTTGCTTCCTTTCACATTTGCGCCACATGATTCGTCGTAGCCTTCGTTTCGGGATCTACGAAGTGAAGGCTGTGGTTCACTGTCAAATGGCAATACCTCCCTCCACACTTTGTTGTATGCCTTCCAACAGTCTGATACGACCGTGCTCCCCGGCAGGATATATTGTTTTATTAATGGAAGGATGGTTTCGGAATTCCTGTGTGGTACACTCACCAAGAAACCCTCCTTTTCGGTGGGGTCGTATCCACCTAAGGCCTAGACTGGTGTGAGTAATCTGCCGACATTATGCTTTCTACGGTTAAACAAAGCCTCATCTATCTCCACCATATGGCCTGGGCCCCCTATCTGCTGGGGATTCCTTAGAAAATATTCCCCGCAAATATCTCTTAAGAAATTCTTCCAGTCGGTGATGGTATGCATTGAGCGAATTCCACATTTGCGCTGGAGGTCTTTTTTGCGTTGCTCTCTTGAACGCCCACAAGTAGATTAGTTTTTAGTATTATGGCAATTGCTAGCCTAGACTTTGCGAAAAAAGTTCCAGTCCGGATTGAGGTAAACGTTCGGCATTTGCTAAACTGACATCTCCAGGCATAGCCATCGCTTACTTTACTTCTTACAATAAGAGTGCATCTATGTCCACAAGATGTACACGTTTTCGTCCGTTCTAGTAATTTCCTATTCTGACAAAATTCCAGGACTCTCGCTGGTGTTTTCAACTGCTCAGCTAATGCTGTAAAATTCATGGTTTTTACTTTCCTTACGTGAAAGTACGCAAATGGTGTGCTTTTTTTCCTTTTTTTTTTTTTAAAACTAGTTTTCTTTTCTTCCTCTTCATGATTGTCGTCTGCTGCTTTGAATTTTCAACTTGCACAAATGCGCGTCGCGTTGAAAACCATCGTGCTACATTTTCATTGGCTCAGCTTTATGTGACGTCAAATGGCTTAATTTCTTCGGCAATGCTTGGCTTACTCCGGCTGTTGACGCCATATTCCGGGGAAAGCCAGATATGTGCTGAGTTACGTCCGGATCACTTTCTGCATGAGTACCATTATTGTTAGTAGTAGTTTTATACGTAGTTTGGCGTAAGATTGACACGTTTCTGTAAAAAAAAAATGTTAATTACTTTTAAGAATGTTTCTCATAAAAATGTTAACAGTTCTGAGTTACAAGAAATAAATATTACTCGTTTATTATATTCTCATTTTTACTCCTTATAAATAATATACTTATAAATAATATACTTATATAATAATATACTTATATAATAATATACTTATACTTATATAATGATATACTTATATAATAATATACTTATATAATAATATACTTATAAATAATATACTTATATAATAATATACTTAAAAATAATATACTTAAAAATAATATACTTATATAATAATATACTTATATAATAATATACTTATAAATAATATACTTACAAATAATATACTTACAAATAATATACTTAAAAATAATATACTTATATAATAATATACTTATAAATAATATACTTATATAATAATATACTTATATAATAATATACTTATATAATAATATACTTATATAATAATATACTTATAAATAATATACTTATATAATAATATACTTATATAATAATACACTTAAAAATAATATACTTATATAATAATATACTTATATAATAATATACTTATAAATAATATACTTATATAATAATATACTTGTATAATAATATACTTATAAATAATATACTTATAAATAATATACTTACAAATAATATACTTATATAATAATATACTTATAAATAATATACTTATATAATAATATACTTATAAATAATATACTTATAAATAATATACTTACAAATAATATACTTATATAATAATATACTTATAAATAATATACTTATAAATAATATACTTATAAATAATATACTTATATAATAATATACTTGTATAATAATATACTTATAAATAATATACTTATAAATAATATACTTATAAATAATATACTTACAAATAATATACTTATAAATAATATACTTACAAATAATATACTTATATAATAATATACTTATAAATAATATACTTATAAATAATATACTTACAAATAATATACTTGTATAATAATATACTTATAAATAATATACTTATAAATAATATACTTATATAATAATATACGTATAAATAATATACTTACAAATAATATACTTATATAATAATATACTTATAAATAATATACTTATATAATAATATACTTATAAACAATATACTTGTATGATAATATACTTATAAATAATATACTTATATTTTTATTTATTTATTTTTTTTTAATTCAATTTTCACCCCAAACAAGGCAAGTGCCACTTTGGGGGCTACTATTAGGGATTTAATTAGCGGGGTCATTATGAAGCTAGATGAGTAGAAGATGTTTGTTGACATTACACTTGAACTTCTGCATATCAGTGCAGTTGGGAAAGCAGAATGCCTGAAGGGAGTTCCAAAGACCCGCAGTTCTGGGGAAGAAACTATTGGAGTAAAAGGCTTTCTTGCACCTAGGGATCTCTACTGTAAAGGGATGAGACTTAGTAGCTTGTCGGGTTTGTCGGGGGTAGTTACGTCGGGGAGGCACAAGTGTTTATAAGTTAATAATACAAATACTACTACTAATAATGATGATAATAAGTGTAGCATGCATGGTCCGCCGTGAGTACACAGATAACAAGGCATAAAAAAAATGACTAAGTTCAGCATTTGCCCCCTCCGTCCATTTGGCCCCAAAAGTCTCCAGGGGACATTAAATCCTGGTGAAAATGAACAAACGGTGCAGTTTTAGGCTTTAATATATGTAAATCTGAGTTCTGCACCATGCAAAAAAGAAATAACTAAGTCCATCATGCCCCCCCCCCCAATTTAGCCCCAAAAGTCCCTAAGACCATAACATATTTAAATTTGAGTTCAGCACAATTCAAAACTGCTAAATAAATATACACAGAAAATTTTGGACAAATATGGTAAAATAGTCCCAAAAATGGAGGGTTTTTTTATTAGCCGTAAAAGAGACCCTGGGGCACACTCAAGAGTTATTGTGAAGTATAGATAAACAGAATTATATAGAAATCAGTTAGAACTTTTCAGAAAGTTTTATAAAAATCCAAGGCATCATGTTTTTTTAAGCACAAAAGTGTCAATTTTAGCCATTTTTACCCAAAAGGCACCTGGAGGAGGGGGGCAACTCGAGTTTTCCCGGAAAATCCATTCTGTTACTTTTTTTTACTAATATCATGTTTAATGTTTGTGCAAAATTTCGAAAAATTCTAAGGTGTAGTTATGAAGAAAAGTGCGAACAGACGAATGGGACGAACAGACAAGGGTGAATTTATAGGTCCACCCTCCTTGTTTAGTTTAATCAAGGCATTAAAAAATGTAAAAAAAAAAAAAAAAGAGGCCAGGCACGAACGCAGACCCCACAATTTTATTATACCATCCCTATTTAAGTTAAAACATACTTATCAAAGTATTATTATGTACATCTATATCAAAAACACTTGTAAACGTTTTTTTTTTAATTTTTAAATTTTTTATTTCCATACTTTGTGGACCAGGCGTGAATGCAGACCCCACAATTTTAATGAACCACCGTTCTGCCAGATCAAACCTACCCATTCCTGTGTCTCGATACATCTTCTATCATTATATGTAATCAATTTTTTAAAATAGTCAACCATATAGGAGCCTATTCGTGACCAGACAGACAGACACACATACACACACACACACACACAGCTTTATATTATATATATACTAGCATTTCAGCCCGGCGTTGCCCGGGTGTTTGGAGGTGTATGTTGAGCAAAAAAAAAAAACGTCAATTTTTTTAAAACTTTGACCCCTATTATGACCTCTTAAAATTTATAGTTTCGGGCTCAAATCACTTTATTAAGTTAGATCCAGGTTCAAGGAACCTATATCTAAAATTTCAAGTGTCTAGACCCAAAATTGTCGGAGGAGTTTGGTAGAGTTCTTAAAGGTCAAATTGTTGAAATTTGACCCCTTAACAGCCAAATTTCTGGCTGACACCCGTCACATCGATTTTCCCAAATCTCAGTACCCGGTATTTCAAATTTCGAGTCTATAGACTAAAAATTGACAGAGTTATTGCGTAGGGAAATGTACACAGACAGACAGACACAAAGACACACAGACAGACAGACAGACACGTTCACTTTTATAGATATATATATATATATATATATATAGAGAGAGAGAGAGACATAACTACATAGTTGATAGATCAAGTTCTGAAAGTCATTGAGATAATAATTGAGGAATTCAAGTAATACGATAAGTCTGATTATAATTAAATAAAAAAAAACAGAATTTTTTTTTCAGCACCGCAAAGATGAAATGCAGTTCGATTTTATTGTTGGGCAAAATAGCACTGATGCTGTATTTATCGTGAGGCAGATGCAAGAGAAATACCTTGATAAAAAGAAGAAATTGTATTTTGTTTTTGTGGATCTTAGATAAGAACAGATTACTTTTTAGCGCGTCGCAATGACCCAGGGTTCATTGGGTACCTGGATAATCGAAGAAATATAAGAGCATGTTATTCGCACGTAGTGAAGATACACGTAGCAACACTGCATGCATTACAACAAAATCAATAATAATCCTCTAAGATCAGTCAGATTTGAAGAGCCCCACTGTTAAGTTTTGAGACATTGTGTTGAACAAAGATGGCGGCGTAGTTCAGATCAATAACCAAGATGGCGGGCAAGAATTAAATGCAGTCCGTGATGTAGTAAACGGCGAACTGATTGAATCCAAAATTCGACAATTTTTATAATGATTTTGGGACGTTTTCATTGGTTGTTTAGCACAGCCGTTGGTTATAAAAATGATTGGCGAATCCATTCGTCTCATACCCCCATTAGAAGTCAAAAACGTTTTACATAAATTGGCAAAACAGAAGTGATGTCTCCGAATCTAGTAGACTAGACCGTCTATATTTATGCAGAAATATTGGCATTAATTTTACTCCGAAAAATATTCAATTTTCACACGTGCGAACGCAGTTACAAATCGAGGATAGCAGTCCTTTTTCCTTAGTTACAATCCACAGTTGTGTTACAGTAATTCTCGTTAACCCTATCAGACCTGAGCTACTGAGCCTAATTTGCCCCTGTGCCTGGCAAAATTGTGAAAAAAAGTTAAAGACGTTAGTAATTCTTTACCTTTCATCTACCGCCAGTATACAACCTTCGTGTGCCAGTCCGCCCAACAGGTGGAGTCCTCCTTGATGCACAGGCTCATTTGCATCGTCAGAATTATCATCACTTTCTCCTTCATCGATATATTCATCATCACTAGCGTTACTTGATTCAGAAACAAACTCCTAATCAAATTCGCCTTCGTCTGAATGAGAATTTGTCACTTTATCCAACACTTGTTGAGCCGTGAAACTCCTTGGTCTCGCTCTTTTACCTGTCAAAGTGCTTGGTTTGTCTTCATGGCTACTTTAGTCTACAAAACAACCCACAACTCTGCCAAAACAAAGGAAGCCATTTGCAGAATGTTAGGCTTTCTTTTTTTTTTTTTTTACAAAGGCATAACCAGTTATCAAGGCCCAGAGACAACTCGAGGATAAGCGCTAAGAGTGTACAGTAGTCAATTGGACAATATAGTAATCGTTAGTAATGGAAATTCGGTAAATTTGTTAACTTAAGTGGAACGGCTCATCAAGAACTTGTTTACGTTGGACTTGAAGACAACCATATTGTAGTCAGCTGGAAAGCAGGAAAACGGAAGACAATTCCACAGGCGTGTAATTCGTAAGAAAGAAACTTTGTTCATTGAATCTACATTTAGGTTTAGGCACAGATAAAGAGTGGGGGGAATTATTGATAGTGTGTTCAGCTAGACGAGTGTTTCTTGTGAAAGTTTGGCGAGGGGGGACCATAGACTGAAGCTCAGTCGAACACTTTCCATGAAAATAACGATACATCAGAGACAAACTCGCAACATCTCTTCTGTGAGATAGAGGTTGCAGGGAAGAGAAAAGGACATCTCCTACGAGGCCATGAAGTCTATTTTGAACTCTATCAAGGCAGGACAAATCCTTTCTAGCAGCTCCTGCCCAGATGTGGCAACAGTATTCCATCCTTGAATGTACCTGGCTCTTATATAGATAGAGAATTGCATCAGCAGTGAGATATTTACTGGATTGATAGAAGGATCCCACCATTTTTCCAGTGGCCTTGGCAACAGATTTGATGTACATGTTCCATTTAAAATCAGGAGTAATGGTCAGGCCCAGAAGCTTGTCAAAACATGAGGCCTCCGCAAGATGAGAACCATTTGTTTCAATTGATGTGCTAAATTGAGGCTAAGCAGTGATTGGGTAGCTATTTTTAGCTCCCTGACAACACAAAAACAACAACACGTGGTTGGAAAAATACCGGTTTAGCGGTAACTAGGTATATAGCATTTTTGGAAATTATCGGTAACTCGGTCTGGTAGGATTAAAACTCACGTCGTTATTAGCATGATTTATCAGCTTTACTGCTTTCTCTTTGCTGCCAAACACTTAACCCATTCTTCGTCATCATTCGTCCTTCTTATTGCAGCCACTCCTCTCATATGCAAATTATATTTTGAAACCACAATTACTTTGGTAACCTCAAAGCATAGTTAATTATGATTGGCCAATGGTTATTACTTTTAAAATGGGTCAAACGTATGTAGAAACTTGCAAGGGAAACTTTGACACAAACTTTTTTTAGATGAAAGAAATGCAAGTCAGCGACATGTCTTTACGACACGACACAATAGGTTCACTATTTCCTTTCCCTTTCCTGGTCGGATAGCAGTCCTTTGTTTTTAGTTACAATCTGCTGTCATGTTGCAGTAATTCTCGATAAACCACATGAGTCAGCCAGCTTGCTTTCAGAAGGGGTAAGCGGAGGAGATATTGTGTGCTTGTTAAGCACACCTTTCGTATCGCCACATGTTTATTCTTTGCTTTTCTTCCGCCTTTTTCCTTCCATCTGGATGCCTATGTATACATTTCATTCCGTGACGTCACACTCACGGCCTTAATACTGACGCGACATTAACTCAGCATGCGAGTTGTCAATATGTGTACGTATTTAAATGATGCAATTCTTTCACAAAAAAATACTCGACTAGCTACAACCACTATCAATCATTTTCCCCAGTCTCTACCTGTGTCTAATTCTAAACGCAAATTCCATGAACAAAGTTTCTTTCCTAGAACTTCCCGCATGTGGAACAGTGTTCCATTAGTCTGCTTCCCAGTCGATAACAATATGGTAGCCTTCAAGTTCAATGTAATCAAGTTCTTGTTGAGCTGTCCCCTTAAATAATCCAATCTTCACTGTTAATGATTACTAAACTGCCATCTTACATTCAGTAACCCATATCCTCGAGTGGCCTTTGGGCCTTGATCAATGGCGACTCCCTTGTAAAAGAAAAATAATCTGTGACTACGTTACACAAAAATTACACTGGAATTATTTGTAGGTTAAGAGAGGATAACCGGTACGCGTGTAAAAAATTTTAGACAATGACGATGGATGAGAACTCAAATGTGGAGAATGTATATGTTGATGGCGACCTGTGATACATTACCAGACACAAGTGGCCCTCGATACATGGCAAGACACAAGTGGCCCTCGATGCATGGCCAGACACAAGTAGCCCTCGATACATGTGGCCAGACACACTTAGCTTTCGATACATGGCTAGACACAAGTAGCCCTCAATACATGGCCAGACACAAGTAGCCCTCGATACACGGCCAGACACAAGTAGCCCTCGATACATGGCCAGACACACCCACCTCTCGATACATGGCCAGACACAAGTAGCCCTCGATACACGGCCAGACGCAAGTAGCCCTCGATACATGGCCAGACACACCCACCTCTCGATACATGGCCAGACACACCCACCTCTCGATACATGGCCAGACACAAGTAGCCCTCGATACACGGCCAGACACAAGTAGCCCTCGATACATGGCCAGACACACCCACCTCTCGATACATGGCCAGACACAAGTAGCCTTTGATACATGGCCAGACACAAGTAGCCCTCGGTACATGGCTAAACACAACTAGCCCTTGCCCTTCCTGCACAACTATCCCTCTGTACATATCCAGGTATGACTATCCTTCCATACACGGTCAAACACAACTACCCTTTCTAACAGAAAAAGTTTGACTGGAATCATAATTTTATCTTCTCATAACATGACGACGACACTTCTCAAAAATCCGACTCTCAGTTCATGTTATGAAGAAATTTTAAATATAAGACAACAGTCGAATTGTTTACAGTGGTGTTGGCATGCTTTGGAGAATTGTAAATGATGATGTATAAGCAATTCTTCAAAACATGGCTGATGCCATTCTTAAAAATGCGACTCTTGTCTCATATTGAAAACGTCTTCATAACATGATGATTCTAACTTTCAAATAGTCCGACTCTCAACATGGTCACATCAACTTTACTGTTCTCGCCGAAAACTGTGTGTAATATAAACGGAAATTCACAGCACTCCCACGATATTCACATTATTAGCATGATTGCTGAGGTTTGCTGTGTTCGATACCAAACTTTCGACCCATTCTTTGCCACCATTTCTCCTTCTTATTGCATCCACTTCTCTCATATTATTATATTTTGAAACCACAGTTACTTTGGTAACAGCAAAACATAGTTAATTCTGATTGGCTAATGTGTACATAATACTCAATTTCGATTGGCTACCAAAATCAGATTTCAACCAATCAAAAATTTGCCCTGAAAGTTATTTAAGTGATAATCCAAACAAAGTCAGCGATGTGAAACTCAATTTGCCATAAAAAAACCTCATCAGTCACAATGTGGTGTTATCAACTACAGTAGAACCCCGGTATATGGCATTAAAAATTAGTAACAATACAGTCCAGTATATAATACACATGTATATAATCAAATAACATTATAAATAACAACATAAGGTGGGGCAAATACCGTAACCAGGGTCCGGAAAAACATTGTATTCCACATTGTGACCTGAAAAAAATGTATCCTAGGGCCACCGTATCCCTGGGTTTTACTGTACTATTAAACGGTTTATATTATTTTAATTGGAATTCATTATTGAGATGAGTATTATTCTCATCTTTCTTAGTTGTTGTTTCACAACGTTTCAGTAATTGCAGTGAATGCAGTCAGGAGATTTTTTTTTTTTTTTTTTTTTTTTTACACAGTGATCACTTATCAAGGCCCGGAAGCCACTCAGGGATAAGGGTTATTGCAAGTACATTACGTTAGTGTGGAGATTTGATGAAGTGTTTACTTAAGGGGGTGGTTCATTAGGAATTTGTTAACATTGGACTTGAAGACATCCAAGTTGTAGTCTGGTGGGAAGCAGGCAGACGGAACAGAGTTCCACAGGCGTGCAGTTCTAAGAAAGAAGCTTTGTTCATGGAATCCGTGTTTTGATTTAGGCACAGATAAAGAGTGGGGGAAATTTTTCACAGTGGATTCAGCTAGACTGGTGTTTTTCGTGAAAGATTGGCGAGGGGGGGGACCAGAGATTGGAGTTCAGACGAGCACCTGCCATGGAAATAACAATAAAACAAGGATAGGCTCGCAACGTCTCTTCTGTGGGAGAGAGGGTGCAGGCTAGAGAAAAGGGCATCCCCCACTAAGCCACGAAGAAGATTCAGAGTCCTTATCCGCCGCGGTTACCACCTGACGAAGGCCAGAGGAATAGTTGGCCGAAACATCCTGAAACAACATCTAAGAAAGATGAGAATAATAGTCCGCAGTAAATAAATTAATATCAAACTGTTGTTAGAAAATTACTCATACCAGAGAGTATCCTCAAATTTGTTCGAAACCACAATTCACCCATGCATGGAGTATTGTTGCCATGTCTGGGCTAATGCATCTACCACTAGACTCTCCATCTTGGATAGGGCCAAAAAAAGGGTCTCCAATCCAGTCCTTTACTATCGACCATGTTCCAACCCTTATCCTATCGCTCTAATGTTGTATCCTTGTGCCTGTTTTACAAGTACTTTAATTGAATGTGCTCTGATGAATTCATCGTACTTGTGCCCCCTTGATGTACATACTCCTGACTAACCTGACAAGTAGCAAAGCCCCGCCTCTTCACTGTTAAGGTCTCTCCCTGTTTCTTGCTTCCCTGACTACTAACCTACAGAAGTTTAAATGTAATGCGAACAGACATCTTACTACTCAACTCCTCATAGTCCCCTTATTTAGATACAATCCCACATAGTAGCCTATTATATCCAAGTGGCAATATTCCTTGTTTGAGGTGAAAATAGTGTTTAAAAAAAAAAAAAAAGAAAAAATGCCTTGTTAGCTAAAGTAATTCTAGCCTTCAGCAAACAATACTTGAGACCCACAAAAACTCGTTCACAAAAAAAGGAATTCTCTTTCCAAGTAAAATCCACAAATCCAGTTTATAAACAATGAATAGAGATTTATTTTTCTTTGGAGATTAAAATGCTACTTGTTTTCTTCAGTTGAATGACAAACTTGCAAATCATTATCTGGAGACCAGAATAAAATACTCCACAAATGAAAACAGCCAATAAACACGATTATATACAAGTCTACAAGGTAAGCTGTTGCTTTCCAACACCAATATCTTCTGTTAGTCACTTTCTGCTTCCGTTTGGGTAGCAAATATCGTTCAGACTTGCAAAATGAGATTTTTGCCAGATCAAACCAAAATACGAGTCCAGTCAACACTAAGCTAAGAGCCATAAGAACCTACCTTGCCTAGAGAGTTCTTATTTACAATGCCTCCCTATGGGACAGAGTTAGACACCAGGGTCGTTTTTTAACGTGGAAAAAAAGGAACAAAAATTAAAAATTGTCTCAGTCGTGAAGGACTTCTCCTCCACTGATAGAGAACAAGAAATTGAAGTGCAGCATCTGAAGAACAGATACTACACTGTGATCTCGGCCCAAAGGCCAGATTCCGAAGACTTACATCAGCCCAACTACCCGCCAACTCTCAGAAAAAACCAACTGCTTGCGTCATACTCAGAGTGCTGGCTCTAGATACTTCCCTTTCTCGTTCTCATCTCATGGAATCTTTTCACCCCTGAGAAGAAATCTTAGATTGTGATCTTTGTTAGCGGTCACCATTCAACCACCCAGAAACTAACTATTCAAGATATCCACTGACATTTGAAAGGCATATCTGCAAATAATCTCCAATATTTCTTTTCCCAAATGCGTTACTCTCAGTCTGAACCCTATTTATTGAAATACTTATTTTATTTCAAACAAAAAACATTACTTGGGTGGCCAGATTCCAACTAGAGATATTTTCAATTCTTTGTGACCCCTCCCCTTCCACTCCTCCTCTTTTCTTTGGCCAGACATCACCTGCAACGCCTGCGATTCACATGCATCACTAGAACATGCAGCCCAGCGCACGTTTACAGTTGGTTGCAGCTATTAGTTGAAGGTTTTTCCCCTACACTAAAAACAGCAAGACTCAGCAGTCGCATACAAAATCAGGGATGGTTTAGAAATGACCAGAAGATGACGAATCCTGATGTTGGCTCCTGAATTTTCACCAGAGCAAACCTATAAAACAGATGTTAAACTAAATATGATGATGGAAGAATGGATCTGAGTGCTTGGGTTAGTAGATGTAGCACAGTTGAGGTAGCAGGGGTAAGTTGGCAGCAGCAGGCGAAGGAATACATGGGAAGATGTCAAAAGGATGTATTTGGGAGAAAGAAGAGTAAATGAAGACCTGGCCAGAGATAGGTTAATTTAGAAGTAAATTTTTAAAAGCTGTTCAACAAAATATGATGATGATTTTTTTTATTAGATGAGTCGGACTTTTGTAAACAGCTCACAAAGATCGTGCCTCAAGAATATCTGGTCTGCATGAAGTTCTCATTGGTTGCAGCATGGCAGATATCTACCATCAACATTGGCTGATTGTTTATATTACTTGTTTTAATCGACTACTGTTCTCATCTTGAGTGTTATTTATGCAACATTTTGGTCAGATTGGCCTTCGACCGTCTTCAGGAATGTTGGTTGTTGTCCGGAAAAGAAAAGAGAAAAGTTACTGGCTCTGTAGATATTTTCTGAGTTAGTCTCTATTTCATGGCTATATTTTCATATTTAATTAAAATATATTTATGACCAGGCTAATAAAAAAAAATTATGATTTGATTTGGACGTTTTTGAATTTTGGAGATGAGTAATCAGGGCTCTATGGCCAAACTTATCTTTAGTTGACGTTTGACAACAAAATATTTTCGTTTACTAGCCAAATAGAAAAGTTACTAGTCAAACCCACATGATTTTTAGAATATGACATCTTCGTTCGGTGACGAGTATGTACATAATAAAGATTTTTCTGTTTTTTTTTTTAATTAAGTGTAATTCTAAATATACAACAAATTTTATGTTGATACTTGAAGGTATAAACATTCTAATTTCAGATATTTTTTTAAACAGCCTTCGATAAAAGAAAAAAAAATATATTGTTCTATTAAACTTTTATTATTTTAATAATTGAACTTTGTTCATTTTATTAAAAAAAAAACAGTTGAAAAGATATTTTTTCACTCAGTAGTGAGCTTTGGAAGATTGTCAGTGAAAGAAATACAATCGCCAAAAGATTTTTTTTTTTTACATTTTTTTTTTATTCAATTTTCACCCCAAACAAGGCACAGTGCGACTTTGAAGCAGGGGACTACTATCAGGGACTTAATTAGCGGGGTCATTATGAAGGGAGATGAGTAGAAAGATGTTTGTTGACATTACACTTGAGCTTCTGCATATCGTTGCAGTTGGGAAAACAGAATCCTGGAAGGGAGTTCCAAAGACCCGCAGTTCTGGGGAAGAAACTATTGGAGTAAAAGGCTTTCTTGCACCTAGGGATCTCTACTGTAAAGGGATGAGACTTAGTAGCTTGTCGGGGGTAGTTACGTCGGGGAGGTACAAGTGTTTGCAGTTCGTCAGAGCATTCACCATTGAAGTATTTGTAGAACAGGCAGAGGGATGCAACATCTCGTCGATGGGACAGAGGCTGAAGCCTAGATGACAGTTCAGGACCTATCAGGTTGGCGACTCTCTTTTGAACCCTGTCAGGAGCGAGAGACAAGAAGCAGATGCACCAGCCCAGATGTGACAACAGTACTCCATACATGGGCGAATGGTTGCCTTATAGAGATATAGGATACTGTCAGGCGTAAGTAGTTTTCTAGCACGGTAGAGGGAGCCAACCTTCCTTGCAGCAGCCTTGGTAATGCTCTCAATGTATCTATTCCAGTTCATATTCCCTGTAAACGTTAGGCCGAGGAGTTTAAAAGAAGTACTTTCAGGTAATGTGTTCTTGGCCATTGCTATTGGTGGTAGAGAAGGTTTCTTGTAGTTATTGAAGGAAACAAGCTTAGTCTTAGCAGCATTGAATGTGACCAACCATTTTTGTCCCCATTCCACTACGGATTGGAGGTCATCCCCTCATATCTGTTATAGAGAGTGGTGTCATCGGCAAATATACCCATCTCTGAAACAATTTTATCAGGGAGGTCGTTTATGAATATCAGGAATAATAGAGGTCCAAGGATAGACTCCTGAGGTACTCCCGCATTTATGTCGTATTGTTTGGATGTACGACCGTCGAGGACAACTTTGATTTTTCTATTACTTAAGAAGGATTTAATTACATTATGAATTCTTCCAGTGATTCCATATGATTTAATTTTCCTTAGAAGACCATCGTGCCATACCCTGTCAAAAGCCTTAGATATATCAAGGGCCACTGCTCTACCCTCCCCTGTTTTATCCAATGAACGGTATATACGTTCAGAAACTACAGTTAAGATATCTGCTGTTGAACGGGCTTGCCTGAATCCATATTGTTTGTCAGTCAGGAGTTTAGCAGCTGTTAGGTGCTGGACTAGGGCTTGATTAACTAAGGACTCAAATATTTTGGCGAAAAGCGGGAGGAGGCTAATGGGGCGATAATTAAGTGGGTCAGTTCTTTCACCAGAATTCTTGAAGACTGGTACCACAGAGGCGGTTTTCCAGCAGTCGGGAAAACAAGATTCGTTAAGGTATTTATTGTAAAGTTTGGACAGAACTGGAGCAACCTCGGCAGAGCATTTTTTTAATAGCACAGCCGGGATGAGATCTGGTCCACACGCTTTTGAGGTGTCTAGGTTTTTTATAATAGCATGTACCTGAGAAGGGGTGATTTTCAAATCGTCTAGTGAGGCGTCTGTTCGCAGAGGAAAATCAGGGAGTGAGTGGTGTACCGAGTTCAGTGTGGAGTTTGAGGCAAACCGACTGGCAAGCAGATTAGCCTTGTCAGTTGCCGTGCAAGCAACCTCATGATCGTTTGATAGTGGGGGAATAGTTGACTGTCCATTATTTACTACGCTGTTGTAGATTTTCCAAAAATCCCGGGTTCCTAATTTCTGTGCTTCGATGCGTTTTCTGGTGGTTTCAGAGTAATCTGTCTTAGCTGTGTCTATCACTCTCTTACAATTATTTCTAGCTTCTATAAATTTCTGTTTATTTGAGCTGGACTTATGTCGGTTGAATCTGTGGAATGCATGCTGCCTTTGACAAATGGCAGCTGCACAAGCAGAAGTAAACCATTGGGGGGAGTGGGGCTTGCTATAGAATTTCCGTGCGGGAACATGTGCTTCAATAGCAGTTTTGAACCATTCGTGGTCTCATTTGCACACTGTTCCGCTGGAAGAGTAAAGATATTTTGCCATGGGGCATCTCTGATGAGCTCCCTGATGGCTTCCCAATCAGCCTTTTTGTAATACCTTGTTGTTTTGAGTAGTGGGTCTTCAGTTTTAGGGCGAGAATTTAGGCTGATTTCTACCATTATCACAGCGTGATCAGCATTCCCGAGTGGGCTGTGGGCATTTGTTGTACAGTCATTGGGAACCGTTGTCAGAAAGAGATCTAGAAGTGAGGCATGTTGATCTTGCTGGTCTGGGAAACGTGTCGGAAATGTAACCAACTGAGATAGGGAATGGGATATAGAGAAGCTATGTGTTGCGCTACCAGCTATGTCGTTTTCTAGTCGCCACTTTGAAAAATCACTTGTAAATGCGACTATTTCACTCGCAATATAGAGCCCTGTCTAATGACTTGTTCATAAATTCAATGCAAATCTGAAATATTTTGATGATTTTCGTATATTATATATTTATATTCATCTTAAAACCTTGTAAAATATTCTAAAAACTTGAAACATGGGGAATCTGTATATATATAAAAGGCAAAAGTGGGGCGCGCGTTTTTTTATGTCCGGCAAAGGTTTTTTCGGGGGAGGGGGTGTTCTCGAGAGGGTTATTATTTTTTACAACTTTTTATATACTCCCTTGATTATATCTACGATTTGCGAAGTGACTTTGTGTCTAGATTTATTTTGATCGACTTTTATAAAATTCACGCTATTCCATCCTCTCGCGTGTTTGTTGATCTTTTTCGTATAAATAAAGCGAAACTCACAGATGCAAAGCTGTCAGCGGCATTTCGTGCCGGGACGTCTTGAAAGCAATTAGCTTTGATCAATGTGGGGAAAGCCCTTCATATCAGACAATTGCTATTCATTTGAGAGTCCCCCTTTTTTGGGGGTGCTTGGTTTCCCCAACATTGTGGGGAAACAAATGAAACGGCGGAAAGCTTAACTGACCTTAAATCACCCGCAAATGCGACTGTTTCACTCGCAATGTAGAGCCCTGGTATTGGTTATTCATATTTGGATTACTGTTCTCATCTTAATCCACCTGAAGAAGGCCAAAACGTTGTGCGAATCACATTCAAGATGAGAGCAGTAGTCCGATAAATCCAAAGAATACGAATGATTTGATTTTGTTCTTTTTTTTCTCTGATTACCATTTTTTTTGTTTATTCGTAGGTTTCTTAGCATGGGGTCCATGACTTCAATTCCAGCCACTTTACAGTCAATGGCTGCACCAGTCCCCAAATCAAGTGAGCCAACTCCTTCATCTTATACTAAAGAACAGTTAGGGACAGTGGCGCCACCTAGTGAATGTCCAATGCATAATAAAATCGCTGCACAACCGGAGCTTCCAAATGATGCAATACACAAAGGATATTCAGCGCATCATCATAAAACCAATTTGTCATCTGAAAGTGTGAATGCGTCCATCCCAAGTGAGTGTCCGATGCACAAGAAAGATTCTGTACAATCGAAACCTGTCAGCATCCCGAGTGAATGCCCTATGCATCAAGCAGATACAACAACGAAAACTCCTGTGCCAGATGTGAATGCAAACACTCAGTACCCAAGTGAGTGTCCGATGCATCAGGGTAGTGCACCCTACACATCAGAATGCCCGTCGGCGGATAGCGAAAAGATAGACCCCACAAATATGGTAAGTTGTATATTTTTCTTTTTCTACGCTAACCCTAACCCTGACCTAAAATGCACCAAACATTGATGTTGTTTGGATTCATCGATGTAACTTCTGTCTTTCTTCAGGTGTATCTTGTCAAACTTGTGTTGGTTGGTCGGCACTAACCCTATTCAAGTTTAATTGACTTCCTCCAAAAGAGGAAGTTCCGTGAGAGCATGGATTCACAAGTGATCTCCAGTTGCATGTATATCTCCGTTAGGGAAGATGACGATGTTAGGATTTTTGCAACTCTTGCAGGGAGGTGTCGACGTCCTCCTACTGGAATTCCCAAATTAGTCACCCGTTTTAGTAATGAGCAGGCTGAATGTTGCTTAACTTCAGTGATCTGATAGGAACTTGTGTGTGTATGGCGTATATTGTCATTTTGAGAAAAGGAAAATTGTTGTCTTGTTTTTAAATTTGCAGAATATGACCGAGTTTTGCAAAGGGGAAGGAAACAAAACAAAACAATAAACAAACAACAAAACAATAAACAAACAACAAAACAAAACAATAAACAAACAACAAAACAATAAACAAACAACAAAACAAAACAAAACAAAACAAAACAATAAACAAACAACAAAACAATAAACAAACAACAAAACAAAACAAAACAATAAACAAACAACAAAACAATAAACAAACAACAAAACAAAACAAAACAATAAACAAACAACAAAACAATAAACAAACAGCAAAACAAAACAAAACAATAAACAAACAACAAAACAATAAACAAACAACAAAACAATAAACAAACAACAAAACAAAACAAAACAATAAACAATAAACAAACAACAAAACAAAACAAAACAATAAACAAACAACAAAACAATAAACAAACAACAAAACAAAACAAAACAATAAACAAACAACAAAACAATAAACAAACAACAAAACAAAACAATAACATCAATTTTATGCTTCTGAATTTTTGAGATGAGGATTGATTATACGTAATATTCGGATTCATCTTGAGTGTCATTTTCACAACGTTTTGTTCAGCGTAAGCTGTGACCTTTTGCAGTTGTCTCTTGTCAAACTCTGGAATGTTTCTGTTGAATACCTGAAGAAGGTCGGAGGTTACATCGACCGAAACGTTGTGAAAAACGACACTCAAAATGAGAACAATAGTCCGATGAATCCAAATAATACGACTAACCAATCCTCATCTCAAAAATTCAGAAACGTCTTAAAAAAATCATTTCGATGTAAAGACTAAAAAAATTTTTTTATTACAAGATATAAAAAAAAACATTTCAAAGTGAAGACTATTTTTTATGTAAACTTTTAAAATATATTTTTTATTATATAAAATGATTTGAAAAAAAACAAACAAAAACATTTCAAAGACTAAAAAAAAAAGAAATATTTTTATTATAACAGAGTTTATTAAAAATAAAACCATTCTGAAAAAGAAGCATTTCAAAGTAAAGACTATTTTTTTTATTTTAAAATTAAACTGCAATTACGACGGGCATTCCAAAAGTAAAGCCTCCTAATTTTTTAACTTAAAAAATAGAAGAACTACAAAGATGGGAGTGATACCATTAAAACGAGTGGCCTTTTGTGTGATCTAGAATTTATTTTTCTACATAGTCACCAACATTCTCAATACACTTTTGTCAGGAACTCAATGACACATCTCTATTTCTGATGCACGTCCACGACAGATGATCTCAAACCGTCACCATATGCAACAGATAGATGAAATTTTTTTCTAAGTCAAGAATGCGTAAGTTCAGTCATCATAACAGTACAATTTGCAATGCCCTCTGATCTATCTGGACAGATTAAAAAAAAAAAATAGGAGGTATTACTTTTGGAAAGTTCCTCATACAATAATATTAATCAGAAGGGATTTTCCTCGGTATACACCAGCAAGATTTCCGCTAAACAGAAAGCGGAAATCAAAGCGAAATA
This sequence comes from Euprymna scolopes, assembly GCF_053919585.1. NCBI lineage: Eukaryota > Metazoa > Mollusca > Cephalopoda > Sepiida > Sepiolidae > Euprymna > Euprymna scolopes. The sequence continues at coordinate 15,909,331 of NC_136492.1, read as the reverse complement.
AATTTGTTTAACTCTATCGAACTTTTGGCCTTTTGGACAAGATCAAAGTGTAGTATCTGTTCCGGCAGATACTGCAAGCTATGACTAGCTATGACTAGCAAAGACCAGATGTGGGGGCAACCCCACATGCCTGACCTTTAACCAGCTCCCATTTCCCACCTCTCGGGAGCTGGTCCCCTTTTTCCCTTCCCCCTCCCTTCCCTCCTCACATTAAAAATTGGCCTTGTTCCTAATTTGCTCGGTGGGGGAGCAAATAAATACCATCTGTTCCGGCAGATACTGCAAGCTATGACTAGCAAAGACCAGATGTGGGGGCAACCCCACATGCCTGACCTTTAACCAGCTCCCATTTCCCACCTCTCGGGAGCTGGTCCCCTTTTTCCCTTCCCCCTCCCTTCACTCCTCACATTAAAAATTGGCCTTGTGCCTAATTTGCTCGGTGGGGGAGCAAATAAATACCATCTGTTCCGGCAGATACTGCAAGCAAAGACCATATGTGGGGGCGACTAGCAGTATCAGAATTTTTTGTGAAAATAGCGAATAATTCCACCCCATCTTTCCAAGCTTATAACTCCTCGAAAAATGCAATTCAAGCCCTAATGTTTTTTTTCAATTAAAGGAGCAAGGACCAAGATTTCATTAAAAAAAAAAAAAAACGTGTTTTTTTTTTAAAAAGGTTTTAAACTTCGGACTTTACAGGTAAAATTCGACGAGAACACGATGTCCGTTTTTTTTTAAATTTGAATATATTATGTATTGACCTTTTCTCTTCAATTTGTGAGTAAATAATTATGTACTTATCCGAGTCGAAATTAATTATTATTAGACATTTACAAAATTGGAGGCGTGAATTATTCGACCCCCTGTCTTTCCAAGCTTATAACTCCTCGAAAAATGTAATTCAAGCCCTAATTTTTTTTTCAATTAAAGGAGCAAGGACCAAGGTTCCATTAAAAAAAAAAAAAAGAAAAAAGAAAAAACAAATAACGTGGTTTAAAAAAAGGTTTTAAACTTCAAACTTTACAGGTAAAATTCTACAAGAACACGATGTCCGTTTTTTTTTAAATTTGAATATATTATGTATTGACCTTTTCTCTTCAATTTGTGAGTAAATAATTATGTACTTATCCGGGACTAAATTAAGTATTTTCTTTGTAATAGACACTTAGGGGGGGGGGGGAACCGTGAATAAAAAAAAAAAAACGTTTGTCTAAAATATTATATTCGGTTTATTGGAAAGAACATAAAATTTCACATTGACCCTGAAAATATCGTAAAAATAGAATCAATAGAAAAATTTTGATAGATTTTTAAAATTTAAAAATTTAAAAATATTGAGTTTAAAAATTGAAAAATATTGAGTTCGGAAAATTCATTACTGTTTAAAAAAAAAATAAAAATATTTTTATTACTTTTAAAACAACTGTAATAGTTTATTTTGGAAGTATAATCCATAAAGAAAATAAATAACCCACTTTTAACAGAGAAATTACGAGATTTTTATATTGTATTCGCAGTTTCGTGTTAGGGGTGTCAAAAATTCCTACAAAAATTCTGATAGTGCTAGGGGGCGACCCCACATATAAGACCTTGGTCAATGTAGGGGCAACCCTTCATACCAATTGTCACTATCCAGCTCCCCTACTCCCCGGGGGGTTGGTCTCCATTTCCCCTTCACTCCTCACATTAAAAATCGGCCTTGTGCCTAATTTGCTCAGTGGGGGAGCAAATAAATACCTTAAAGTGTAATATCTGTTCTTCAGATGCTGCACTTCAATTTCTTGTTCTCTGTCAGTGGAGGAGAAATCCTTCACGACTGAGACAATTTTTATTTTTGTTCCTTTTCTCCACATTAAAAAACGACGCTGGTGTCTAATTCTGTCCCGTGGGGAGGCATTGTAAATAGGAACTCTATCGAACTTCGTTCAGTCTTGATGCTTTTTTGTTTAAACAAAGTTATCTCCCTTTGTTCAAAATTGCTTAAAATATCAAGCCGTTAGAGTAGTCTCCCTTAGACGATGCAAGAGTTGCGTCCCCTTAGCGCACGATCACGTTGAAACATCACGTTGAAACATCAAGTTTTCATTATATATTTTTTTACAAAAGTATCACCACTTATCAAGGTTCAGAGGCCACTCAAGGATAAGGATTAATGAGAGTGCAGTGGTCAAAGGGAACACGTCGTAGTAGTGAAAATTTGGTAAATTTGTTAACTTAAGGGAACGGCTCATCAAGAATTTGTTCACGTTGAACTTGAAGACAACCATATTGTAGTCAGCTGGAAAGTAGGTAAATGGAAGAGAGTTTCACAGGTGTGCAGTTCTAAGAAAGAAACTTTGTTCATGGAATCAACGTTTAGGGTTAGGCACTGATAAAGAGTGGGAGAAATTATTGATAGTGTTTTCAGCTAGACGAGTGTTTTTTTGAAAGTCAGGACAGGGGGGACCATAGATCGGAACTCAGACGAGCACTTTCCATGAAAATAACGATAAAGCAGAGACAGGCTCGCAGCGTCTCTTCTGTGAGAAAGCGGTTTCAGGGAAGAGAAAGAAGCTTTGTTCATAGAGGACGGTGACATCCACACTGCAAAAATGTCAAAAGCGAATTGCGAGTAGTAGTGTAAGGTATTGATGCAAGGGAAATAACTCTCGTTGACTAATTTTTTTTTCTTCAAAACAACGAAAATTGAAAGACGCAAATCTACTTAATTTTTATGTCAATTTCAACAAAAAACAATGTTATCTGCTCAATTGTCATGTCGCAATTAGTAGCATATTACTATATTTTTACATAAAACTTGTACTTTTACGATTTCACGATCTATCGAGCACCATAATTTTTGGTGGAAATGTAACAAGATGAACTGCAGTTACGACCATTTACTTTAGTAAATGAGGGTTATGTCCCTTTTCCTTCATTTTTTCATCTCATAGTTTCTGACGATATTTTTTATTATATCAAAACACTAAAAAAAAAAAAAAAAAGCTGCGACAATTTTTTTTTAACATAACAAAGGTGACAACATTAATAATACAAAATGTAGTTTTTACGCGACTATTAAGAGAATTGTTTCTGTTTTCGTAACATAATTTATGACGCTAAAACCAACGATATTTTCATTAGATGGAAGCATTTAAGAAAAGAAGCTGCGGCAACTTTTTTCTACATTTTCTATGACTACTTTTTTTTAATTAAAAAGTAAATCTTAAAATTAAAAAAAAATAGTTAGTCTTTAACCTTAAAAAACACGAAAAATGAAATCTATAAGCATAAAAGCAAAAATGTATGTATGTATGTGTGTTCGCTTTTTCTGTGTGTCTACAAAAGGCTTTTTTCAGAGAAGCGGTCGCTCGCTTCACAACTTTTTAAAACTTTTTATATCACATATAAATCGTAATATCTCACAGTTAACAACGAAGCTCGCCTGTCTATTTAATTTGCTCGATTTCGACATCTTGGGGGGGGGGGGAAGCGTTCAGCAGTAAATGAAATCCCGCAGTCAAACTTGACCTCATTAACTCATTAAAATAGGCACCTGCTAAATCCAAGTAATCAAATAAATTCAAACGTGTTTCCGTTAGCATCTCGTGGTGGGGCAATGGTTAACGTTGCACGTTTTTTTTTTTTTTTTCACACCTTAATTTACAACTTTGCCTCAACAGTTCGGGTTCGATCCTCATACTTGTAATATTAATTACACCAACATCTAGTTTTTAACGTTACAAAAAGTGAAAATGCGACGATAGTTTTAGAGGAATTGTAATTTTTATTAAATGAAAACTGCAATTTATTATTTACTAGCAGGGGATACCCGATGTTGCCCGGGTGTTTTTGGGTGTGTATGGTCGTGCGGGGGTGGGGGGTGTTAATGAAAACCTAAGAATAAGCGAAGTAAAAAAAACAAAAAAACAAACATGAAAAAAAAAACAATGACTTAAATAACCCTGCTCAATATTAGAATTTAAAAAATCGAAAAAAAAAAAAAAGACCTCACACCACAATTCGAACCCAAAATGTTTAGATAATGAGGCCACGCTCTAAGCAACTGCGCTAAGATAACGTCGCCGAAATTGTCACTTTTTCAAATATTTAAAGTAAATCAGGTTACGACGTCCTATGACGCATGCGTAAAAGCGAACTCGTCATGAGAAGACGGTTTTTGCTGACCCCTCCCCCTGTAGAAAACTACTGATTTCAGGGTGAAGGAATTAATTTTTTTGGCCAATTTTTCGATATTTGTCGGGCGAAGGTTGGAAGTTTAAAATGATACCGATCTGGCGAAAATCCGTGACCCGTGTGGAAAGTTTTTTGTGAGACATTTTATAAACAAATTTGATTATTTATAAAATATTTTTATTATTTCTAAAAAAATTTGATTATTTATAAAATAATTTTTATTATTTATTCAAAAAAATTTGATTATTAAAAAAAAAATTTGATTATTTATAAAAAAAAATTTTATTATTAAAAAAAAAATTTTATTATTTATTCAAAAAAATTTGATTATTTATAAAAAAATTTGATTATTTATAAAAAGAATTTGATTATTTAAAAAAAAGATTTGATTATTTATAAAAAAATTTGATTATTTATAAAAATTTTTTATTATTTATAAAAAATTATTATTTATAGAAAAATTTTTATTTATGAAAAAAATTTTTATTATTTATTCAAAAAAAATTTTTTTTTATTATTTATTTAAAAAAAATATTACATATCTCTTTCAGACTTTTTTTCTTTATCAGACCAGTATAATTTTAGATTTTCTTTAAATATCTCATCTGAAAACGCACAATACTGTCTGCACCATTCTTTATATTCTAGTCTGACAATCAGTCAATATTATAACTTTTATGCGGTGTTATCATTGCGTTAAATTTCTTTGTAGTAATATTTTTAATGTCATCTAAAAAATTTTATTATTCATGTGAAATTTTTTATTTATGCAAAACATTTTATAATTTAAAATAATTATAATTTATTTAAAAATTTTATCATTTATTTAAAAAAATTATAATTCAATTAAAAAATTTTATAATGTATTAAAACATTGTAATATTTATTTAGAAAAATTTATGTAAAAAGTTTTATTTATACAAAAAAAAAATTGGTTATCTATTCCAAAATTTTTTTATTATTTATTAAAAATTTATTTATTTATTTAAAACCTTTTTTCTTCATCAGACCAGTATAACTTTAGATTTTCTTTAAATATCTCATCTACACCATTCTTTATATTCTAGTCCGCAAATCCGTCAATATTATAACTTTTATGCGGTGTTATCATTGCGTTAAATTTCTTTTTAATAATATTTTTAACTTAGTAACTATGATTAAAAAATTTTTTTTAACTTAGTAACTATGATTAAAAAAATTTTTGTAACTTAGTAACTATGATTAAAATTTTTTTTTAACTTGGTAACTTAATATTTTAAACTTAGTAACTTAATATTTCTAACTTAGTAACTTAATATTTCTAACTTAGTAACTTAATATTTCTAACTTAGTAACTTAATATTTTTAACTAAGTAACTTAATATTTTTAACTTAGTACGATTAAAAGAATTTGCATTTAACTAAATCAAGTTTTAATATATGTTTTTCCCCCCTTTCTGAAAGATGCCACCACCAAATCAACAACCGGCACCAGATCAACCATTTCTGCTTTCGGTTCATCGAGAAGTTTCTACCATTCCGAAAAGTGGCACAGAAGATGAAACTTGGGTCTATCCTTCACCACAGATGTTTTGGAATGCCATGTTACGTAAAGGTTCGTCATTTAAAAAAAAAAATTTGTTTTTTTATTTATATGTATTTTTTATTTTATATAATTTTATTTTTTATATATTTTTTTCTTTTTGATTTACTATCATTTTTTTATATATGATTTTTAAATTATATTTTATTTAATATTTTTTATGTATAATTTTCATTTTATATAATTTATTTTTATTTTTAAATATAATTTTTATTTCTATTTTTTATTTTATATAACTTTATTTTTTTACATAATTTTAATTTTATATTTTATATACTTTTATTTTATATATAATTTTTGTTTTTATTTTGTATAATTTTATTTTTATATATAATTTTTATATTATATTTTATTTAATATTTTTATGTATAATTTTCATTTTATATAATTTATTTAAATTTTTAAATAAAATTTTTCTATTTTTTATTTATATAACTTTATTTTTTTACATAATTTTATATTTTATATAATTTATTTTATATATAATTTTTGTTTTTATTTTATGTAATTTTATTTTATATATAATTTTTATATTATATTTTATTTAATATTTTTATGTATAATTTTCATTTTATATAATTTATTTAAATTTTTAAATAAAATTTTTCTATTTTTTATTTATATAACTTTATTTTTTTACATAATTTTATATTTTATATAATTTATTTTATATACAATTTTTGTTTTTATTTTATATAACTTTATTTTTATATATAATTTTTATTTTATATTTTATTTAATATTTTTATGTATAATATTCATTTTATATAATTTATTTAAATTTTTAAATAAAATTTTTCTATTTTTTATTTATATAACTGTATTTTTTTACATAATTTTATATTTTATATAATTTATTTTATATATAATTTTTGTTTTTATTTTATATAATTTTATTTTTATATATAATTTTTATATTATATTTTATTTAATATTTTTATGTATAATTTTCATTTTATATAATTTATTTTTATTTTTAAATATAATTTTTATTTCTATTTTTATTTTATATAACTTTATTTTTTTTACATAATTTTAATTTTATATTTCATATACTTTTATTTTATATATAATTTTTTTATTTTATATATTTTATTTTTATATATAATTTTTATTTTTACATAATTTTATTTTATATATAATTTTTATTTTTATTTTATATGATTTTATTTTATATATAATTTTTTATTTTTATTTTCTATAATTTAATTTTTTTTTTTACATAATTAGAAGCCAGATTTTTAGAGGTCACATTAATAAGAAGTTGTGCAGTGAGATGTTTGTTCACATCACATTTAAATTTCTACATGCTGTTATTGTTAGGGAAACGGGGGAACAGGGAGGAAATTTCAAAAGCTAAATTTAAATTCAAGTTTTACAGTTTCTTTTGTTTATTAAACTGCATAAGTATTGAAAAATATTTGAAACATTATAATTAAATATTGTTTTAATATTTCTAGAGCGCACAAGTAGATAATAAAAATAAAAATAAAAAAATAATTCCTTGTTGGAAGTCAGTTTGAACATACATGAATGTTTTGTTTATGAATTTTTTTGTGTGCGTCCTGGTACGCACAAAAATTCTCATATCATTGGCACTCGTCACCATTTCCATTGATGCGTACGTAAAAAGTGTTTAACCAATTTTCTTCAAATTTTAGAACAAAAGAAATTAATATATTGGCTAATAAATAACATTTGAACGAAGTTTCTATCTTTTTTTTTAATTTTTTTACATAGTCATCACCACTTATCAAGGCCAAGAGGCCACTCAAGGATAAGGGTTAAAGAGTTGTCTTAGCTTTGTACTACAAAGCCTCAACTTTTTTTTTTTTTTTTTTTTTTTTTACACAGTGATCACCACTTATCAAGGCCCGGAAGCCACTCAGGGATAAGGGTTATTGCAAGTACATGACGTTAGTGTGGAGATTTGATGAAGTGTTTACTTAAGGGGGCGGTTCATTAGGAATTTGTTAACATTGGACTTGAACACATCCAAGTTGTAGTCCGGTGGGAAGCAGGCAGACAGAACAGAGTTCCACAGGCGTGCAGTTCTAAGAAAGAAGCTTTGTTCATGGAATCCACGTTTTGATCTAGGCACAGATAAAGAGTGGGGGAAATTTTTGACAGTGGATTCAGCTAGACGGGTGTTTTTCGTGAAATGTTCTGACTTTCGACTGGAAAAATGCTTGTGTTTCATTCAAATTCCGTGGCAAAGACATTTCTCTTCCTTGATTGGCTAATAAAAAATATGAAAATTCATCAACTGGTAGAATTTCTATATCCGGTGTTTATGTAAACGGACCTTGACCACATAGTTACAAAAAAATCATCTACTGCTAGCAGGCATGCTATGTCAGCATGTTTTCGCTGTTAATAGTCAGATTTAAATAGCGATTTCTTGGAATATACAAATCACAACAAAAATATTAAAATTCCATTTTAAAGGAAAATTGTGAATACACTCATGTAATTGATTTGACAGTCAGTTTGTGACAATGACTTCCGGAAATAAATAAAAAATGAATTAAACAGACAAAGGAAAGCCTTGTTGAACAGTTGTACATGTTTCTTTTTATCTTCTCCCCTGAAGAAGAGATTCTACTCTCGAAAATTAGGGACACCAACACCTACCATCTTGTACGACACATTATGTTGGTAAATCAACGCAATATCATTGAAAATTATTGAAAATTTCTTCTAATATTGTCATTCTTTTATATGCTAACTTATGTCCAGGGTGTTTCCTACAAACCGCATTGACATAGCCTTCAAACACAACTCTTTTCACAGTTATACAAATTATATTTTGATAGACATAGGAGAAGTCTACTAAATAGAGAAGGTATATATTAGAGAAGAAAGACTATGACTGTTAGATTAAGTAGCAGTATGTGCCTTGTCCAGTGCTGAACGGTATGTTTTCTGGTATTGCTAATGGTAGTGGAAATCCATTTTCCTTGGCAATATCTTCTGTATAGTTGTTTCAAGTCATGTTACCTGTGAATGTTAGAAAGAGAAATTTCAATGATAAACTCTGAAGTAGAGTGCTATTATTCATGGCAACTGATTGGGGATCATTTTCCTTTATAAATTTAATGCAAAATGAGCATTCACTTTCTGTCCACATAGCAGTAAATAGAGACATGTAATTAATTATTTTTTTTTTGGCAATTTTATGGAGGGAACCTAGGAGCTTTGTCTAATCTGCATTTAATGTTACCATCCATTTATATCTGTGTTAGTGATCTTCCTTTAGTGTAGCCTCGTTTTCAAATATTCTAATAATATATAATCATTGGTGCATAATGGTGTAAGAAAAAACTCATTGTTACGATATGCAGTGATTCTTCATCGAAGACAGAAGTTAGCAAAACGTTACATAAAAAAGGAACAGTCAAAAGAAATAGGGCAAAAAAAAAAAAAAACCATTGTGTACCAAGAGTTGCTAGACTGAAGAAGTAAATAAAAGATTGTCTCTTACAATGTAATGTTATTATTTGTATTGAACTATGTAGCACAATATTGCTTTCTGAGTATTTATTAATTTATCTTATTTGGGTCAGTTTTATATGTAAAATATAATGGGCACTTTTCATAGAAATTTTAATAAACTCATATTTGTTGCGTGTGATTGATTTTTCTAAAAAATCAAATTTTTGTTCTCTCCAGAAAGATATAAGCTTTATCAGAACATATTTGTTGATTCAATATATTTCTCATTTCGTGGAATTTTCAATGGGTCCCGCTAGTTAAAAATTAATAATCAATATTATTAAGAAGAAATGACCCTTTCTTTGTCTACCGTAAAAATCATTGTCACTATCAGTTAAAATCTCTACTATTATAGAAAAGTCACTTTGTGTGTGTGTGTGAGTTCCTCATAGGTTCCAAAACGGCTGAGCTTATCTTTTGTAAATTTCACACAAAGGTAATTTATGTTTCTGGCAGTGTTCTTAGATATGTTTTGTGCAAAAATTAATCCGATAAGTATCGAAAATCCAAAACTAGTCTTTTTTCCTCTTATAGAAAAAAAATTTTTTTTACAGAGAAATATTTTACACAACACCAGCCAAGGTTACAACAGTGTGATGTAAAATATTCCTCTGTAAAAATTCTTCTTTTTTATCTATAAGAGGAGAAAGACTAGTTTTAAGATCATCAAACCCAAATATTAGCTGATGTGATATTGTAAACAGACAGAATTTGATGAACAACGTGATCATTTAAAAAAATTTTTTTGTGAATTAGTCCACCAGGCAAATTATTCATCGTAATATATAATATTCAATAGAGGATTGATTCTATGTTAGTACATGTTTTTTTTTTTTTTTTTTTTACTTATCAAGGCCCGGAGGCCACTCGGGGATAAGGGTTATTGTGTGTACAGTAATCAATGAGATAGTATTGTAGTAATCATTAGTATTGGAGATTTGATAGAGTGTCTTACTTAAGGGGGCGGTGTGTCAGGAATTTGTTTATGTTGGACTTGAAGACATCCAAGTTGTAGTCAGGTGGGAAACAGGCAAACAGAAGAGAGTTCCACAATCGTGCACTTCTAAGAAAGAAGCTCTGCTCATGGAATCTACGTTTGGATTTAGGCACAGATAAAGAGTGAGGAAAATTATTGACAGTAGTTTCAGCCAGACGGGTGTTTCTCATGAAAGATTGGCGAGGGAGGACGAGAGATTGGAGCTCAGATGAGCACTTGCCATAGAAATAACGATAAAACAAAGATAGGCTCGCAACGTCTCTTCTGTGGGAGAGAGGCTGCAGGGAAGAGAAAAGGGCATCCCCCACTAAGCTACGAAGTTTATTTTGTACTCTATCAAGGCAGGATAGACTGTTTTTAGCAGCTCCTGCCCAGATGTGGCAGTAGTATTCCATTCTTGGATGTACTTGGCTTTTATACATTTAGAGAATTGCATCAGTAGTGAGATATCTTCTGGAGTGGTAGAAGGATCCCACCATTTTCCCGACGTCCTTGGCAACAGACCTGATGTACGTGTTCCATTTCAGATCAGGAGTAAAGGTCAAACCCAGAAGCTTGTCAAAACATGGAGCCACCCCAAGACGTTAGTACATATGCAATCTGCAAAATTATAATATCCTGTTTAACTGCATTGTATGACCAGGCAACGCCGGGCTTCCAGCTAGTATTCTTTTAAATCAATTCATGTTGCCACTTCACTTCTAGTTGCCCCTCTGCATGTTAAGAATGGCTTTTCTAAATAAAATAATAATGTTTTTATGCTTCTGAATTTTTTTAGATAATATTCATCAATATTTATCAAATATAATATTTATAAGTATTTATCAAATATAATTTCATCAATATTTATTAAATATAATATTTATAAGTATTTATTAAATATAATTTCATCAATATTTATATTTTTATATTTGATAAATATTGATGAATATTATATTTGATAAATATTGATGAATATTATATTTGATAAATATTGATAAATATATTTGATAAATATTGATAAATATTGATGAATATTATATTTGATAAATATTATATTTGATAAATATTATATTTGATGAATATTATATTTGATAAATATTGATGAATATTATATTTGATAAATATTATATTTGATAAATATTGATGAATATTATATTTGATAAATATTATATTTGATAAATATTATATTTGATGAATATTATATTTGATGAATATTGATGAATATTATATTTGATAAATATTATATTTGATAAATATTATATTTGATAAATATTGATAAATATTGATGAATATTATATTTGATAAATATTATATTTGATAAATATTATATTTGATGAATATTATATTTGATAAATATTGATGAATATTATATTTGATAAATATTATATTTGATAAATATTGATGAATATTATATTTGATAAATATTATATTTGATAAATATTATATTTGATGAATATTATATTTGATAAATATTGATGAATATTATATTTGATAAATATTGATAAATATTGATGAATATTATATTTGATAAATATTATATTTGATGAATATTATATTTGATAAATATTATATTTGATAAATATTGATGAATATTATATTTGATAAATATTGATGAATATTATTATACTTGATAAATATTATTATTATATAGGCAAATATTGTCGGAATTTTATCTTGCTTCCAGATAAATTCGACGCTAAAGTAACTAACCTGAAAAAAAAAAAACAGCATGAAACAAAAGAGGGGGGGGGGTAAAGAATAAAATATAATGGTCTTGCTTTGAAACGAAGAAGATGTTTTATTTACAATAATAAGTTGCAAATTTTTCCCTTTGCGGGCATTAAACTTATTAAACGCCAAGGTAACATGTAATGAAAAAAATAACACTGGTTCTTATAAAGAAGATGTTGTATCCATTAACGAATACAATAAGATTCAAAAATAGTATCTCCTAATCACACTCGCATATGAAACAAATTTTAGGAGCATACTCACAAATTGAAAGCCAGTCAGGCACGTGCCTTTTTCTTTTTTTTTTGTTTAAAGTCCTTTTAGAATTTTCTCTCCCTCCATGTTTGTGTGCAAACCGTAGACACACAGATGGATTTCAGAAGCAAGATTGCGTCGCTTGTCCGGGTTCTTTTTTTTTACCAGGTTTTCTTCTTTGTAGGAGATTCCAAAATTCCTTGTCACATAAAAAAAGGTATTTTCTTTAAAATAATTTCACTCCTTCTAAAATACGTGCAAAACTGTAGTCACGTAGATAATTTTCAGAAGTCTGTCTCATCACATACCCGGGGTTCTTGTCGGCTTTTCTTCTTTAAAGGAGGCTCATCAAAATTCCATTTTCAGCGCCGGGCAATGAACCAGTCATCCAATCTCCACGTCCGCGGAATTTCGAAAGAGAAAGAATCTCGCGCTGGGCTTGTGACGTCATCACAGAGCTAGGATTTTCCTTTTCTCAAATTAAAGAGAGTTTCGTACAAATCCAAAATGTACGAAACTAAAAATCATAAAGGATACTAAATACAGAAATTCATATAAGAACCAGATAAAAAATAATAAACGTAAACAGGGGGGGGGGGTGCACTATTATTGATACAAAAAAAAATTCCAACTATTGATAAATATTATTCAGGTAAATATTAATAAACATTATTTTATTTGATGAATATTATTATTATATAAGTAAGTCTCTTGAAGATCTGATGTTGGAAAATATCTATTTTAGGTTGGAGATGGAAAGATGACGACATTGCGCCAAACGACATGGAACACATTGTACAAATCCACAACGCAAACAATGAACAAGCGTGGCGAGAAGTTTTGAAATGGGAAGCTTTCCATGCGCAGTAAGTCTTTTATATTTTCTTGCAATCAATTTTCCATTCTTCTGCAAAAAATTGTCGAACGAGAGAGAGAGTTGTCCTTTATTAAAGGCAGGATATTTATCACCATTCCATGGTGGGAAGATGTGAGACAAGAGTCGGAAAGTGGGATGGAAGAGCCAGCATCCTAAAGGAAAAGACTTTTGGTTTGCAAAAGATGCCTGGGCAGCTCTATTTGCCTTCCTTAGTAAGGGTGTTTCAAAGGAGAAAGCAAAGTCTGGATAAGTGAACCTCCTACAACTGCACAGGACCATCGTTAGCATAAAAAATATAATTTCAGTAATGGCCCAAACTCTAACTCATTGCATTATACATATCTCTCTCTCTCTCTCTTTTTTTTTTACATGGAAGTCACCACTTATCAAGGCCCGGAGGCCACTCAAGGGATAAGGGTTATTGCGTGTACAATTGGAGATTTGATAGAGTGTCTTACTTAAGAATGCGGTTTGTCAGGAATTTGTTTATGTTGGACTTGAAGACATCCAAGTTGTAGTCAGGTGGGAAACAGGCAACGGAAGAGAGTTCCACAGTCGTGCACTTCTAAGAAAGAAGCTTTGTTCATGGAATCTATGTTTGGATTTAGGCACAGATAAAGAGTGAGGAAAATTATTGGCAGTAGTTTCAGCCAGACGGGTGTTTCTCATGAAAGATTGGCGAGGGGGGACGAGGGATTCGAGCTCAGATGAGCACTTGCCATGGAACTAATGATAAAACAAAAACATGCTCGCAACGTCTCTTCTGTGGGAGAGAGGCTGCAGGGAAGAGAAAAGGGCATCCCCCACTAAGCTACGAGGTCTATTTTGTACTCTGTCAAGGCAGGATAGGCTGTTTTTAGCAGCTCCTGCCCAGATGTGGCAGCAGTACTCCATCCTTGGACATACTTGGCTTTTATACATTTAGAGAATTGCATCAGTAGTGAGATATCTTCTGGAGTGGTAGAAGGATCCCACCATTTTCCCAACGTCCTTGGCAACAAACCAGACGTACGTGTTCCATTTCAGATCAGGAGTAAAGGTCAAACCCAGAAGCTTCTCCTCTCCCTCTCTCTACTTTCTTCCCCCTCGTTCTTCTCTTTTCCTCGTTACTACTTCCTCCTCCCTCTCTCTTTCTCTCTGTGTCTTTCTTTCTCTATATATATCATAAATCTGTATTCTGTCTGTTTGTATATATATATATATATATATATATATATATATATATATATATATAAAAAAAATATAAAATGGTGAATTATTCCATGGATTTCGGCCTTTTGGATTATTTTGGACCATCTTCCAATTACGTGATTTCCTTTGATTTTACTTGTGCGAACGGAAATTCAATTAAGTTTCTTGAAGTTATATTTTTGGATTTTAGCGTCATTGGATTATTTACCTTTCACCAGACTATCTATTCACGTGTAATCACCTTTTTCTTCACCATATTCCCTCTGCTTCACTTTTTTGTTATCAAGTAAGATCTTTGACTTACTTGTTGTTTCATCAAATACTTTTGCATGCAAAATCCGATCCTGCATTTTGCTAATTCCTACCCTCTGATGAGAAGGAAAGTATTTCTGTGAAACTTCGCGGATTAAGGACTATCCACATATCAAGTGTTTCCTTTTCAGATTAAATATATTTTAACTCATTTCAAAGTGTTTTTTAACATGTTTTATTAACTGTTTGCTCTTATATATATAAATATATATATATGTTTGCTTGTTTGTCTTCATATTTTCAAACTCTATCTCCATGGAAACTAAATGTCGCAGAGCAGTGCTAAAGGCCTCAAATGATTGGATTTTTTTACGAACCTTTCTTTTATGGGTCTTTAACTGGTTAAAATAGTTTTAAGGGGTCAAAAATGGGTCAAAATTGAAATCGTTATATATTTTGTAAATTCATCTTAGTTTATTTTTCATTTTTTATCAGTTCATACGCGTGTCACGTTGGTACAGTGGTAATGTCACCAGCTTTGAATGCTACAGTTCCGGTTTCGATTCCAGCTGATGGCACCCAAATACTTTTTTTTTAAAACTTTTAAAATCACAACTATAATAATATATATGAAATCTGGACAAATTAAAATATATTAAGTGTATTTTACGACCAGGCAAGGCAAAGATCCCCCCCATTGCTAGTATATATATATATATATATATATATATATATATATATATATATATATATATATATATATATATGGGTTTGTCCATGTCTCTAAATTGTTAGACGACTAATCAGTTTTAAGGGAGGCAATTCTTCTTAAAACTTCTAGGGGAAGTAACTCATTCCGAATATAAGTACCACTAGAAAAATAACATACGACCTCAAGTGTATTAACTTAATTCATTACAAATTGTTTCAACAGAGAGGATGAAAATTATCCGTCCATAAAGTTCATTTGTAAAGCTTTGATATGGATATCGTCTTAGCTCAAATGATAGCAAATAATGCTAGAAAGCTAAATGTTTTGGTTTAGATTCTAGCTGATGGTACCCAATAAATTTTTTAAAACTTTTGAAATCACTACACTGTATTGGGTACAATATAATGATCAATAGAAAATTGGCACTATAATAATGAATATGAAAGTTGCATGAATTAAAATATATTTAAGCATGTTTTACGACAGGGCAACACCAAGTGGCCAGTTAGTGTTGTATAGTGGGTGTTGTTTATATGTCTGTGTATATTAATGCCTCTGTTTAGTCTTGAAAGACGAAGGATACCTCATGTAGCGGCAGCTGCACATGTAATTGTGAGGCAAGGGTTGCGCAAGCATCAACCACGTCTGTCTTGAATCAGCACTGTTTGAATCCAGTGGCAAGGAGAAGTCTGGGATGATTAGAAACAATGCCAAACAAGTGAAGAGCACATGTAGTACCTGGAAGTCTTAAATGGTCACCCATTTAGTACTGACTAGGTTCAACGTTGCTTAACTTAGGTGATCTAATGGGAACCAGTGTGCCGACGTGATTATGTCATATATGTACTTTATTATGTCCTTGTATGTAACCGGGCTCCTTCAGTCTTTGACAGACTATGGATACCCACGAAGGGGTGCCTACGCGTGAAATTTTTGTGGCAGGAGGTGCGCAACCTCCAACCACACCTCTCTTGAGTCGTCATTGTTAAATACCAGAAGGAAGTGAAGTAACTGTGCAGGACGACTGGAAACAAATGCAGAGATAAGCGGAGAGCGCCTAGAATATATATTTAAAAAAAATTTTTTTTTTATTACATTCTCACCCCAAACCAGGCACATTGCCACTTTGATGTAGGGGGCTACTATCAGAGACATAAGCTACAGCGGTACTATGTAGGGAGTTGGGCAGCAAGATGTCTGTTCACATTACACTTGAACTTCTGCATGTCAGTACAGTTGGGGAAGCGGGGACCCAGAAGGGAGTTCCAAAATCTAGCAGTTCTGGGGAAGAATCTACTGGAATAGAAAGCTCTCTTATATCTAAGGATCTTTACTGTGTAGGGGTGGGATTTAGCTGCTAGTTGGGTTTTTAGGGGTGGGGTGGGGAAGTATAAGTGCTTAGAGTTCATCAAAGCATTCACCATTAAAATACTTGTAGAACAGGCAGAGGGATGCAATATTTTCTCGATTCCCAAATGGTCACCTATCTGGTACTAACAAGGCTCAGTGTTGCTTAAGATTGGTGATCTGACGAAAACCGGTGTGCCAACGTGAATGTCTGTTGTATGTATGTATGTATGTTGTGTGTGTATGTATGTATGTGTGTGTTTGTGTATGTATGTGTATATGTATGTGTGTGTGTGTATGTGTGTGTTTGTGTATGTATGTGTATATGTATGTATGTGTGTGTGTGTGTGTATGTGTGTGTTTGTGTATGTATGTGTATATGTATGTATGTATGTGTGTGTGTGTGTGTGTGTGTGTGTGTGTATGTATGTATGTGTAACGGACTGTTGACCTTAGGTCCTTACTGTTTATTTTGTGACCCATGATTCATCTCTTGTATTGGTGTTGATGCATGCTTTTCAGCACAATTACATATAACATGACATAACAACATACCTGTTCTGCTATTGTTTCTTCTGGAAGTTTCTTCAGTCATCTTAGGGAGCTGGATTCTGTTTTAACAAAGGTGCTTCAAGACAGGCCAAGATGCTGTATATATATATATATATATATATATTTATATATATATATACTTTATATCTCCCGTCATAGCAGAGGAGTGATCGACGATCTTGGCTTGAGGTGGTTTTTCTATGTCTCCATTCTGCGACTTCTCTCCCCTCATGAGAAGACCCATATGAGATCATCTTGTTCGTTCGATGTCTTCAATCTAACTCAACGATGCTTCAGCAAATCGAAACACATGACATGCGACACGTCAAGTTCCGGTCACCTGTTCAGATACCTTCCGGTGCAAACTTGATCGGTCACTAAGTTTGACATGTTTTGATAACCTCCTGTCAAAACATAGCTTCACATCTCTTGTCCACACGACTCTAGCTAGATAAATAATTATATAGACAGATAGATATAGATATCGATAGATAAACCCATACATAGATAGATACACAGATAATTAGATAAACAGGTAGATAGAGAGATAGATAGATAGATAAACAGATAGACAGCTAACTTACTGCTTCTGTTCGGCAACTCTATAACATTAGTTTATTGAATAAAAGTATTCTTTTAACTTTCATCAACTTTTCATTCAAACAATTTTGTGCCCTAAATTTCCTTTCCATCCTTAAGGTCCCCATTTTTCAAATTGTAACTTTATGATTTCAGAAAATAGCTCATTGCCTTCCCCCTCCCCCACTCACAACGAACTCATATGATTTCTGTTGTGTAACATTTCTCTAAAGAAAAGAAATCGTCGTTCCATAAAATTTAGTTTCTCTTAAAAAAAACAAAAGCAAAAAAAAAGAACACGATTATTCAAGGGAGACTATTTCAACAAGCAAGAGTCCAAAGTTGCCTCCCTTGATCAAAAGTTTAAATTAACTAATACAAATTAATTTCATTATCAACGAACGGAAAATATAAATAGATGACTAGAAAATGTGTCCCGTTTGGTCATTTATTGAGCTCCAGTTAAATTTTTTTCATGGAGAAAAAGTGAGTTTGTAAGTATTAAAAAATACATGAAATGATAAAAAGACAAAAATAAAAAAAATGCTTTATTCGACTATATAAGGAGAAATATATATTTATATATAGGTATGACACTAAATTTTCACCTCCCCCCCCATAACAAATAATAGCAGTAAAAACTTGTAAAATAAAATTCATTCATTTTTATTTTTTGCAGCATTTCTGAAGAAAAAGAATAATAAAAAAAAAAATTTCATATTTTTTTTTTTTATTCTCTGTAAAACCGGTGAGTTTGCAAAAAGTTCCACAAAAAGCTAAAAATGGGGGAAAAATGGAACCGAATTTAATTTCTATATATTTTGGCATTAACAAATAACGCGATTTTAAAAATTCTCCCAAAAATCAAATAATCGATCAATTTCGTTATTTTTTTTTGCAGACTTATTTAAAAAGAAAAAAAGCTGAACTATATATATATATATATATATATATATATATATATATATATATATATATATATATATATATATAAATTGAAATAAAATAATATACAAAAAAATAATTCTCATATTTTGCCACCCTTCCAATGCGATCTTATCAGAATTTTTTTTTTTTTAGGGGGGGTGGGTGGTTGGGATTCACATCTTTTTTTTTTTTTTTACATATTAAAATATACTGGAATGATGAAATATAATAAATTTAATTTTGGGTCACAATTGTTGCCGATTTATATGATTTTCGGAAAAAAAGAAGTTGGAAAATATATTAAAATTATTTAAGTTTTACAAAATTTAAAAAAATTATTTATTACTTACATTTAAAAGTTTTCACGTATGTAATTTCAAACGATTTCCGAATTATTTTCTTTTTTTTTAATGATTGAATTTTTCGAGGTTTGTGAAAAAAAATGTGGAAGATTCATTCTTAAAACTTATTATGAATAAACAGACAATCTTACTGTTAATAATCTAATTTATAAAACTCACTGTTTGTCTGTCTGTCTCCATATTTTCAAACTCTATCTCCTCTGAAACTAAAAGTCGCAGAGCGGTGCTAGAGGCCTCAAATGATTAGTCCCCCCCCCCATTCCCAGTTTAAAAATAAAATTTATTTTTTAAATCGATGCTGTTTTTAAATAATGAATAATTAAAAAATATATTTATAAAATGAATGTGAATAATTTTTTTCTATGGAAGGCTGATGACACAATAATCTGTTCACACTTTGCTGATGAATATCCTAGCGTTACTTGTTTCTTTTATCAGGACTAAAATGTAATTTCTAAACTAAGTAACTGAAACAATTATGATTTAAGAGTTAATTAGATTTCTTTGTTCACGGCATGTTTTACAGTCTGTTAATATTAAATAAAAATGTGACTTTTAGTTTATATCCATACAAAATAAGTTTCTAATAAAGTTAATTAAAGGATTTAGTTAAGATTTAAAAAAAGTTTAGTTTTAGGAATTTAAAATTGATATTTCTTAGAATAAGAGGAATTTATAAAATTAATTTAAATATGACTTTTTTTCAGGCTACAAATTACAATATCTATATATTATACGATAGCGTGTGTGTGTGTGTTCTTTTGTGTGTAACGCTTACCGGCAAATTTCATTGGTTGAGATTTAATTCATTTTTTTATTGTTTCAGAGAGAGAGAGAGAGGAGAGAGAGAGACTGGTACAAAAATTCTTCATAATTTTTAGTTTTGGTTTTAATCATAGCTATTTTTTTTAAAATCATTATTTTATATTTTACCCAATATAATATATCTTATCTCCTTATCGTATCTTATCTATATATTAATACGATAGCGTGTGTTATTTTGTGTGTCACGCTTACATTTTTTTCTTCCGAGTGACTGTCGTTTGATTATTATGACCTTCCATTTCTTGTAATAAATAATTATACTAAGAATTCTCCATAAGTTTTAATAACCGAAGGAACTCAAGTTATATATATATATATATATATATATATATATATATATATATATATATATATATATATATATATATATATACTAGCAAAAGTACCGTCGTATACTGGGTTCAAAAATAGCCCACAGAAAATGGACACTGATTTATGAAAGTATGATAGGTTATGAAAAGGAAGGGTTGTAAGTTTGGGGGTATTAAAACCAAAGCAAAATATGATGAAAGTAAAAATAAAATAGATAAACCCCATAATATATTTATTATATCATACCTGTTCACACTTTAATAATGATTGAACAAAAACTTTAAAAAGATATAATATTTATTTGCAATAAGTTTTTTTTCCTATATTTTTAATGTTTTATAAGATGCCATGTTAATTTCTCATTTTTTTATCTTTTGATTATTTTGTGTGACGTTCAAATCAAATTTCGTCCATTTTATAAAATGTAAAATAAAGAATGTTTATATGCAATTTAAACCCTGATCCTTTCTCTTCAATACAGAGTAAAAATTACGATGAATTAATTCAATTTTACTAGTTTTTACTTGTATTTTTTATGGGTGTTGAAAATTAGTGTCATACCTACTTTATGCTTTACTAGCAGGTGTACCCCGCGTTGTGTGTAAAGGTGGGGGGGGGGTAAAGTGAATTAAAAAAAACGATGCTAATTTCTTAGAAAAAAATCGGCAAAACAAAAACAAAAAGAAAACAGCGGACAAAGGTTAAACTTCTTTCAAAAAGAAATCGGAAAAACAAAAAGCAAAAATCATGGAAAAACATGTTCGGAAAACCAAAAAAAAAAAAGCACAGCAAAAAGCAAAAAAAAAAAAATGGCATAAGTAACCCTTCGATTCGGTTAATTCCAGTTTTTTGAAGCAACTACAAAGTAAAGAAAACTCAAATCGGTGTTCCTTTTATAACTGTTCCTTATGAACGATCCCGCAATGGTGTTAAGTGGTGGTGGGGAAAGGAGGAATTTATTAGAGAGAAGAGATTTTACCACTTCCATTGATTATAACCGATTTTGGCCGTGAACTCTTAGCAGGAAAAATATAAGAATCTACGATTATCGAGGAAGTGGAGAGGTAATGGGCCTATAACACACCTCAGATATTCTGCTGCAGTTTGTGCACATTACATTTGCATGAAATGTCTTGAATTTTAATCCTATTAAGGTCAAAATTACAGGGGAAAAATGAGTTCATTTTATGTATATAGGGAAGAAAAAGTTAGTTTGTTAAAAAATACTTGAAATAATAAACTGACAAAAATAAAAAAAAATGTCTTATTCTGCTATATGAGGAGAAATATATATGTGAAAAATTTTTTAGCATATGGCTTTTAGATTATTCTGCTAATAGATGTTTTTCCTCTGATGAGAAGAATTTGCATTCTTTGAAACTCCGCGGATTAAGGAGCACCTAGCTTCCAGTTTTGGAGTATTCTGACGAATAATAAAAACTTTTTGTAAATTTCTACTTTACATCTCTGTTCTTATATACACACACTTGTGAGCAAAAAAAAAAAAAATGGGCCAAAGAAATTTTATACATTTTATTGCACTAAAAGCTTTATTGAACAAAGAACAGTTGATCAAGGAAACTTAAACGAGACTAATAACACAGAACAAGACATTTACTTTAATAAATGCTGAGGGTGGAATCGCATTCCCTTTTGATTTCTTTAAAAGATCAATCCTTTTAGACATGCTCTCAACCAAAGTGGAACACTGTGAAGAAGAGATGCTATTCCATTCGCTTTGTACAGCTTCCCACAGTTTGTCATTATTCAAAAAGTTCTTCTGGCCAATGCATGAGCTATATGGACCAAATATTCTCGATTGGGTTTAAATCGGGTCTTTGACCTGGCCAAAATATCACATCAATTGAGTTATCAGAAAACCATTTTTTTGTGACTTTAGCAGTGTGTTCAGGGTCATTATCATGTTGAAAAATAATGTTCTGGGATATTCCCAACTTCTGTATACTTGGTAACAGTCCTGTTTCTAATATTCGAATGTATTCCTTTGCATTGATTGACTTCACACATCTAATATGTTCCCCAACTCCTGCTGCAATAAAAGTTCCTCATACCATTATCCCTCCATTCCTGTATTTAACTGTCGTTTTTATGCAACTTGGTGAAAATCTTTCTCCAGTTCTTCAATTTCACCGTTCGGGAGCATCACTAACAAGACAAAATCTTGATTCATCTAACCAGGAAACATTCCTGAATCAGTCTGTATCTTTCTTGCCATAACATGAGAAAAATCTCTTTCTATCATTGATCTTCTTCTTAGATAAAAATGGCTTCTTTGCACACGTTTTAGAAGAAAATCCCATTTCTTTCATTCGTCTAGATATTGTATATCTAGAAAAAGAATTTCCAGCTTTGTTTTGAATTATTTGCTATGGTCAACATAAGTTTTCTTTCGATCCTTCAAAACAACTAATTTAATCCTATGGTCGTCCTTCAAAGTGGATGCTCTAGGGAGACCAGATCCAGATTTCCCTTCAAGCGTTCGACTTCGAACCTTTGACCAATTCGCTTCACTACAGAAAGAGATGTTTTCACATTTTCTTTTCTTAAAATATAAAAAATCTGCTTGTAAATCATTTTCCACTGCCTTAATCCTGCAATTCGTTTTTTTATATCCTCACCAAGATGCGGTCTTACCATTTTTAGGATTAATTTTTCCACTTATTATTATATGCTATAATAATAATGATCTGCAAAATAGAAATTTTTAGTTAAAATTAACAAAAATTCATGGAAAAATATTGAAAAATCGATTTCTTCCTTCTTTCACGCTTGACCCATTTTTTTTGCTCATGAGTGTGTATATATATATATATATATATATATATATATATATATATTTTTTTTTTCACCCCATGCAAAGCATAGTGCCACTTTGATGTAGAGGGCTACTATCGGAGACATAAGTTGCAGGGATACTATATAGGGAGTTGAGCATTACACTTGAACTTCTGCATGTCAGTAAAGTTAGGAAAACAGGAACCCAGAAAGAAGTTTCAGAGTCTAGCAGTTCTGTGGAAGAAACTATTAAAGTAGAAGTCTTTCTTACATCTAGGGATCTCTACTGTGTAGGGGTGGGATTTTGCTGGGTGTCGGGTTTGTCGAAGGTATTTATGTTGAGGGGGTACAACGGCTTGTAGTTCGTCAGAACATCTATCATTAAACTACTTGTAGAACAGGCAGAGGGACACAGCATTTCATCGATGGGTCAGAGGTTGAAGCTAGGATGACAGTTCAGGACATCTCAGGTTGGCGACTCTTTTTTGAACTCTATCCAGAAGCGAGAGACTTGTAACAGATGCACCAGCCCAAATGTGACAACAATACTCCATACATGGGCGAATGGTGGCTTTATAGAAGTAGAGGATATTTTCAGGCGTAAGTAATTTTCTAGCACGATAGAGAGAGCTCACCTTCTTTGCAACGGCCCTGGCAATCCTCTCAATGTATTTGTTCCAACTTATGTTCCCTGTGAATGTTAAGCCGAGGAGTTTGAAAGAAGTATTTTCAGCTAATGTATTTTTAGCCATAGCTATTGGTGGTAGAGAAGGTTTCTTGTAGTTATTGAAGGAAACAAGCTTAGTAGTATTGAACATAACCATTCATTTTTGTCCCCATTCCACTACAGATTAGAGGTTTTCCTCTAGTGTTTCTGCCATTTCCTTAGATATGTGTTCATTTATTTTCTCTTCGTGCCTGTTATATATGTGTCATCATATATATATATATATATATATATATATATCATAAAATGAAATGAGACAGAATGAACGTTGATGCAAACGAAAACACTCAATCTTTCATTTATTGTTGTTGTCTTTCCATGTTTATTTTTTCCTTTTTTATCTTTTTGTATATTAGATTTTTAATGTGAGATTATATATAATTATCTTTACAATCAGACAGTGCCGCAGCCCACACAAACTATGAAAGCTAGAAACCTGATCCCTAGACTTGAGTTTCACTCTCCTTTGGATTCATCAGTAGGGTACATCTGAACTTGAGTCACTTACAGAGAACTCGCCTCGCATACAAATGACTCCAGTTTCGAACCCTGAGTTGAATGAACCCAAACCACGTATGACAGTTCACAGCAGTTTAAATAGTTATAGGCAACCAGACCCGTGGACTGGAGCTAAG
This sequence comes from Euprymna scolopes, assembly GCF_053919585.1. NCBI lineage: Eukaryota > Metazoa > Mollusca > Cephalopoda > Sepiida > Sepiolidae > Euprymna > Euprymna scolopes. Next base: position 15,885,019 of record NC_136492.1, on the reverse strand, counting down.
TTCGGCGGCGGCTTTGATGGTGTGTAGCCATGTCTCCAGCTGGCTTCCCAGGAATTTTCATCAATCTTGGGAGTGGTTCGTGAATTATTGATTCATGGATGAACTCCTCTGTGTTGCGGCGCACAGCGTGGCCAAACCAACAAAGTCTCCTCTTTAAAAGTGCTTGGTTAAAGGGGAATGATTTTGCATCACGTCCAGATTTGTGTATTGGAGATAAAATGATGCCAGTAATTTTCTGCCCTTCCCACTCATTGTTTCTGGTTTTCTCATGGTGGCAATCCTCGTCTATTGAATACCCCTCTCACTGTGCATTGATAAGTTAACACCGTCCTCTATTCTGGTATTGCTTCTCACCCATCTTTCTTTGGTCACGTGAAATATACAGTTGATCTGGGTTTTATCAGAGTAAAAAATAGCTCGTCTCGTTTAATTCTGTTAAGACTCAGCCCCTTTTCAATCGTAGGTGTGTCCGTTTTCTTCCTGAGATTCTTATGGATGGCTCTGCTCTCGCTGAGAAATCGACTCTAAAACTTCTTGGCCTTTTTTTCTCATCAAATCTGTTTTGGAGTTCATACATTAGATCCATTGTTCCTTCTGCTTCTCGTAAAATCCGTTCTCTTCATCGCTTTAAACATTTTCTCACACCCGCGGCTATTCTTTATCTTTGCAAATTTACTATCAGACCATGTATGGAATACTGTCGTCATATTTGAGCTGGTGATTCTGTGGCCCATTTGAAGGTTCTTGATAAATTGTAGAAATGTATTTGTAATTTGATCGGCGCCACGCTTTCTTCTTCACGGCAACCTCTCTCTCGCAGACGTGATGTCGCTAGTCTCAGTCTTTTCTACAAATACTATAATGGGATTTGTTTCTCAGAATTGTCTGATCTATTCCTTGCTTCCTTTGTTCCAGCTCGTTTGACTTGTTGGTCTAGTGGTCTTCATCAATTTGTTGTTTTAATACCTCATTCCAGTAGATTCTTTCCAAGTACTGCGCGGTTGGGGAACTCTCTTCCTGCTCACTGTTTTCTTTCTGCTTACAACCTTGGAATTTTCAAGACTAAGGTCAATAGGCATCTCCTGTCTTTGCAATAATCAACTTTCGTTCTTGTTAACTTCTTACATTAAGTAGCTTCATACCTTGTCTTGAGCAATTTACATTAAAAAAAAGCAGTGGTCCATGAGCAAATTAAAAAGAAGATATTCTAAAGTGCGTACATACGTAGATTGGAATAAGAGTAACTGGTGGAGTTCATCTTGTTAATAGTTGTTTAATTACTACGACTTGATTACAAATTTAATGCAAATCTGAAATATTGTGGTAATTTTCATATATTATTCACCTTAAAACCTTGTAAAATATTCCAAAAAGTTGAAACGTGGGAAATATTTATTAATTGATGAATACTGATTGTTCAAATTAAAAAAAAGAAGTTATTTGAATTTTCAAAACCAGCATCCATCATCATTTTGCATGAAACAAATATAAACCACATTATGCACACTTAAGCCTAGTAGCCGTTTCAAAATACATAATGATAGGTTGATTAGTTTATAGGTGAATCCTATACAAATATATGAACATAAATACAGAGCTAACTTTATAGAAATAGATTGCATTTGTAGTTAATATTTCATCAACAACAAAAAAATCTTTATTTTTATAGTGGGGCAGGTTATCTCAATATTCCATAAGAATCTTTCACTTAGTGATGCAATTACCAAAATTGGCACAAATGACGTCCAGAACATACGTTTTAAGAAACGAATGTTAGCCATCAGAAAATTCAAGATGGCTGCTAGTTTTCAAGATGGCTGCAGAAGCAAACCTGACAAATTTCAATTTTGGTGCTTGTATCACCAAGTGAAAGATTGTTTCAGCAATCTGCCACACTATTAAAAAGTTTAAAGGTTTTATGCTTTTTCCTTTAACTATATTAAAATTGTGTCCTTTTTGCAACTACGAGAATTAAATATTTTTATTTACTATTAACTGATTATATATATTGAAATAAAAAATGCAATAGCATAAAATAAAATTAAAAATTATATTAAAAAATTAAATTTACCATTTCAGTTTCTTTGTAAACAAGTCAGCCATTTTAATCCTTCGTTAATAATTGGAAAAGGAAAAAGCTTGGACTTTTGTGATTTTTAAAAATGTTAAAGGAATTTGATTACTCTCTAACAGGGCTCTATGGACAAACTTATCTTTAGATGACCTTTGACAACTAAATGTTTTCGTTTATTAGCCAAACAGAAAAGTCACTAGCCAGACCCACATGATTTTTAGAATATGACATCTTTGTTCTATGATGACTATCTACATCATAAATATTTTTCTGTATATTTTTAAATAAGTGCAATTCTAAATATACAACACATTTTATGTTGATACTTGAAGGTATAAACATTCTAATTTCTTCAGATATATATATTCTTTTTTTTCTTTTAACGAACGTTGTTTAAACCTTCGTTAAAAGAAAAAAAAGAATGTATTGTTCTATTAAACTTTTATTGTTTAAATAATTTAATTTTTTTTGTTTTATAAAAAAAAAGTTGAAAAGATATTTTCATTCAGTAATGAGCTTTGGAAGATTGTCGGTGAAAGAAATACAATCGCCAAAAGATGAGCGTTTTATTATTTCTAGTTGCCACTTTGAAAAATCACTTGTAAATGCGACTGTTTCACTCGCAATATAGAGCCCTGTCTAATGACTTGTTCATAAATTCAATGCAAATCTGAAATATTTTGATGATTTTCATATATTATATATTTATATTCATCTTAAAACCTTGTAAAATATTCTAAAAACTTGAAACTTCCTTGATTATATCTACGATTTGCGAAGTGACTTTGTGTCTAGATTTATTTTGATTGACTTTTATAAAATTCACGCTATTCCATCCTCTCGCGTGTTTGTTGATCTTTTTCGTATAAATAAAGCGAAACTCACAGATGCAAAGCCGTCAGCACCATTTTGTGCCGGGACGTCTTGAAAGCAATTAGCTTTGATCAATGTGGGGAAAGCCCTTCATATCAGACAACTGCTATTCATTTGAGAGTTCCCCCTTTTTCGGGGGTGCTTGGTTTCCCCAACATCGTGGGGAAACAAATGAAACGGCGGAAAGCTTAACTGACCTTCAGCCAACATTAATTTCTGCATTCACTTAGCAAGTCAACTTTTTGATTGACATCGCTAAATCTCCGCGCTTTTCACTTCCTATGGCTTCGTAGCATGGCGGTAAAAGTTCACGTTATTTTCCACTTTCTTTTCCGCCTTCGGGTTCGAGCCTCCCTCCCTACGAACACTTTTTTTTTTTTTTACATCTTCAAACACCCGGGCAATACTGGGTACTCCTGCTAGTATATATTAATTGATGAATTGTTAAAATTTGAAAATAAAAGCAAATTAAAGAAAAAAAAAAGAGGTATTTAAATTTTCAAAAATGGCTTCTATTTCTTTTTAAAGGTTTAAAGCTGTATGCATTTCCTTTAACTATATTAAAATTGTGTCTTTTTTGCAACTGTGAGAATCAAATCTGTGCTGAAATTTTATGAAAGTCCATGTGTTACACAGGAAGGGCTGTCCCCTTCTCATGTAAGTAAGAAGGCAGACTAGATAAGTGAAAATGATATTAGGAAAAGGCTAGAATTGAACCCTGTATGCAAGTGTTAAAAGATAATGGATGATTGAAATCCTAGGAATGCAGATGGTTGTTAATTCTTTTAGGAATAACTAAATATTATTTATGTCAGAAAAAGAGCGATTGTCCATTCTTTTAGAAATAACTGGATATTAAATATGTCAGTTAAAAGAATGGACAACACAAGTCTATATATAATGATTAAAAATAGGTTAGATACTGAACAATTAAAATTGGGAATTCTTTGTTTGCCAAAAGTGTGTTTGGACAGACATATGTAAAATCCACATGAAAATTTAGTCACGTTGGTTAACAGCACACTTCTGACGTCATAAACAAAGTAAATTCTCAATATATTGAGATGGGGTTCGAGGTGATAGTCAGTGATAGTCAGTTAGAGACGAGAGTTGGGAGCGACAATGGAGCTGATCCCCTTAGAGGCGAAGGGAGGAGAATAGTAGATCATGTAGTCGAAAAGGCTTGAATTCCTGACATCATCAATTGACCGACAGATGAATAAAGAAATTATTTAATGTTTTGTAACTTTGTGTCGTTCTTACAACCGAAAAAGGTAAACGTGTTTTGTCATCATCTTTGATGAACTTTGTATGTGTCCCCCCCCTCAAGTAACGTCTCTCCCCTCCTCTGTTTTAACAAGAACTGTATAAATGTCCCAGCATCCGTAATAATAATATAATGAAAGAATTATCATCACAGTCGTCATGGTGTACCAAGAATATAAATGTCATTACCATCCTCTGTTCTGTGTCCCCCGTAATCCTTGTCGATATGAGTCTCCCGTTATACATCTTGTCGATATGAACCCCCGACCCGATAACGCAACACATGTACGAATGCTGATAGCTTGGATCGACTGGCAGGGAAGTACAAACTCTACAAAGGTCATGTCCTTGCTGATTGATCAGGGTACCTGGCAGTCACTAACAATGGACGGAACTCGCCTAGATAATGTGGATTATTTTGTCTATCTTGGCTCTACTATCATGCCCACTGGGCAGACAGTAGCTAAGATTGGACAGCGAATACGATCAGTACAGTCCGCATTCTTCCATCTCAATCAATCTGTTGTCCCGACAGGAAACAGGCTTGGTCATGTAGGAAGGTGAAGTCACCCTCAATGTGAGTAGAAGAATGATGTAAAATGGTCGCTTGGTCTTCCGTCCAAGAATGAATACACAAATTTGCCGAAATTATAATTTACAACTGATATACATTTTTTTTTTAAATTTTTTATTTTTATATGATGGTCACCACTTATCAAGGCCCGGAGGCCACTCAGGGATAAGGGTTAGTGCGTGTACAGCAATCAATGGGGATACTCATGCAAAGAGTGATCCGGACGTAACTCAGCGCACGCCCGGCTTTCCCCGGAACATGACGTCAACAGCCGGAGTAAGCCGAGCGTTGCTGAGGAGATTAAGCCGTTTGACATAACATAAAGCTGTGCCAACGACAATGTAGTGTGTTCGCGCAAGTTAAAAAGTCAAAGCAGCAGATGACAATCATGAAAGGGAAGAAAAGAAAACAAGTTAGTTTAGAAAAAGATAAAAAACACACCATTTGCGTACTTTTCCGTAAGGAAGAAAACATGAATTTTACAGAATTATCTGAGCAGTTAAAAACAGCAGCGGGAGTCCTGGAATTTTGTCAGGATAGGAGATTGCTTGCACGAACAAAAACGTGTGTATCTCTTGTGGACATAGCTGCGCTTTTATTGCAAGAAGCAAAGTAAGCGATGGCTATACCTGGAGGTGCCAGGCTGGCAAATGCCGAACATTCACTTCTATCCGAACAGGAACTTTTTTCACAAAATCTAGGCTATAACTATTATAACCTCCCCTCAAAGTAGTAATATAATAAACTCTAAAAATGAACTGATCTCCTACTACTAAAACTGAGCTATTTGTGGGCGTTCGAGAGAGCAACGCAAAAAGACCTCCAACGCGAATGTGGAATTAGCTTGACGCACACCATCACCGACTGGAAGAATTTCTTAAGAGACATTTGCGGGGAATATTTTCTAAGGAATCCCTGACAGATAGGGGGCCCAGGTCATATGGTGGAGGTAGATGAGGCTTTGTTTAAGCGTAGAAAGCATAACGTTGGCAGATTACTCACACCGGTCTGGGTCTCGGTGGATACGACCTCGCCAAAAAGGAGGGTTTCTTGGTGAGTGTACCAAACCGGAATGCCGAAACCCTCCTTCCATTAATCAAACAATATATCCTGCCGGGGACCATGGTCGTATCAGACTGTTGGAAGGCATACAACAAAGTGGGGGGGAGAAGGGTATCGCCATTTGACAGTGAACTACAGCCTTCACTTCGTAGATCCCGAAACGAAAGCTATGACGAATCATGTGGAGCGAATGTGAAAGGAAGCTAAACAACGCAGCAACGTAGAATGCGGGACCAACCGGGAGCTTTTGGACACATGTTTCCTAGAGTTTATGTGGAGGCGAACATTTGGTAAAGCTCTGTTTGTCTCCATATTAGCTCACATTGCGGAAAGCTACCTGGTTGATGACGAGCTTCCTTACATGTCCGCTATCACCTCTGCTTTTGACACATTCAACAAACACTGACAAAATGGGTATCCTTTGAAAGGTTAATCTCTTGGATGACAAATATCCAAAAATTGGGGTCCTGGATATGACCTTAAACTATATCCGATGGTGAGGCCCCAGCTTGCGGGTGTTTGGGAGTGTGGAGCCACCCTTTAATTGCCATTGCTCCCAAGTCCACTCTGACCCGGAGTGGTAGTACCTGTTAGGGTCCCAACTATGGGTTAAATAGAAACCGATTTGAAAAAAACAAATATATTCTATTAAAAAATTATTCTTCAAAATCACTGGATTCGGCATTAAATAACCTGAAAAGGGTTGATATGGCGTAAAACAAAAACAACCAACCAACCAAAAAATTGGCCGCAAAAATTAATTCTTTGACTGTCAACTGGGCCGTTTTTACAGGGAGGGGGTCAGTTTTTGCGTCAACATTTTTACAAAATCATCATATGCCTTGCAATGACTAAGCTTATTTTGAACGCCTGCGACGTCATATGCTGTGGTGGGTGTAGGGTCTAGGCAGTTGGCTGTTTTTCGCCTTCTTTTCATCCTTCACATTACAGGTTGAAGCCTACCTGCCTACCTAATACTTTCTTTTTTTTTTTCCCACACCTCTCTCCACTTGAGCTGCCTATTGTGTCTGATTTTTTGTTTTTTTCAATATCCTTACTACATCACCTCTCCGCACCTGGGCAACGTCAGGTACGCCCGCTAGTTTAAAAAGAAAAATACAACTTTGTTATATATTCTTTTAAACATTCATTTTAATTAATTCTCTATGAGTTTTCAGAGTTATCTCCTTTTTTGTTTGACATTTCTTAGCCCCCCCCCTTTTTGACGAGACGTACGTTTATTTTATTTTAAAATTTTTATTTATATTTTTAGATATTAAAAAATGTTTTTGCATAATATCCATGAACATATATACATATATCTATACTCCTATTATTTGCTTTTTTTGTGTATTGATATTCATATTAAAATCCCCTTTTTTCTATTTATTTAAAAACAAGATGCAACTTCGTTATATATGGGTCATGGAATTGCGTTCATCTGCAAAAGATCTAGCTAATTTGCATATTCTTTTAAACATTCATTTGAATTAATTCCCTGTTAGTTTTTTTTTTCTGTTTTCTTATGGGATGATCATCTTTAGTTAACTATTACGTGTAATTATATTCATCCAGATATTCTAAATGATTTATACTTGCGTAATATTTGCGTAAAAAGGTTATAGTAAACACAAACCTCTTTCTATATATATTTATGTATGCATATATATTTTTGTTTAAAAAATTTTGCCTACCAAACTCCTTTGTCAGTTTTTGGTCTACAGACATGCAGCTTCATACATAGAGTATTCAAACCCATGCAATACTTTATATAATGATTTTATTATAATCTCAAGTATAGTAACTTAATTCATTACAAATTGTTTCAATAGACAGGATAAAAATTATCCGTCCATATTGTCAGATGATTCAAGTTAAAATAAAAAGGAAAGATATGTTTTTATGATTATATATGGATATCAAAAGCCAAGAGAATGGAAGAGAGAGAAAGAGGAAAATAGAAAAGAGGGGGAAAAAAGAGGGGGGAAACAATAAAAAATATGTAAATTAAATTAAAAATTAAATTAAAAAAAGTTGTAAAATTATAAAGATAAGACAAGAGAGGTGGGGTGAAAGAAGATGAGAATAAAAGAAAGAAGGGAAATAGAAAATTGAGCGTGTCAAAAAAAGTTTGTTGGGTTCTGGATGATGATGATGATGATGATTCTGATTCTTTATAAATCTCTAAATATTGAACTAAAAAAATGTTATTTTGTCTCGATTACTGTAAAAACACATCTTAAATCTGCCTTTATTTTCTTAGACATAAAAACACACTTGGGAAGGTTTGATCTAGAGATTATAATTTTACTAAAAGTTTAAATCAATAAATATTTATTATTTTATCATTGCTACGAGTGATGCATTCCGCAGCGTTCTCCGGTTTAAACAGACGCAAAGAACTTGTAGAAAAATAAAATGTCTTTATTTCTTTTTCACAATGCTAAATTCAATTGTTGCATGTAATCAGTGAGAGCTGGTTCGTCATAGGACAGAGGGGGTGGGTAGTGGGTGCCGGTGGACAAGCAAGCGGCAAGTCAGCCGCATGTATCTGCCGTCTTTGTTCTTCTGCTCTCTGACTGTCGACAAGCTAACTGTCTTGTTTATATAAATCCGTCTGGCTCTCAATGCACCTGGGTGTCAACGATTTTAACCTGTGACCCCATCAACGAGTACATCCGCCTCTGTTGCCGCTGACAGTTCACACCTCCGTTTCCCGCACGATGCACTCTGCAACACCAGCAGTGGAAGATGTTTCTTAAATCAGAATCAAATAAAAAAAAAGATAATTTAAGGAATTGGTTTTGGCATCGGAAAATGGGCTCAATTTTTTCTGATGCCGATTCAGATACCTAAAAAAAAGCTCCGATTTTTTCCGATTCCGATTAATCGTCCCAACACTAATATATATATATATATATATATATATATCATAAAATATTACCTTCAAGAACTATTTTGTGATCTGATAGTTTGCATATGAAATAATGTAAATGTACAGATGCATAAAAAAAAGCTGAAATACCTTTGGTACTAGATTGATAAGAGGAAGGAAACGTAGCCATACAAATGTAAAATAACCAATATAGTCAAAGAACCTTTGAAATATATATATATATATATATATATATATATATATATATATATATATATATATATATACGATCTGAGATTTATCCTTTAAACATACCTTGCACACACACACACACAGACACACACACACACACACACTCACGTGTGTGTATTTATATATATATATATATATATAGTGATGATATATGTATGCATATAAGGAGAAAGATATATGAATGAATATCGCTGAAAGACAAAATGTTTTAAAAAGATGCAAAGTGATAAACTTTTCTTGGAACTCCATCAAAAGAGCAAGCCGCTTTGAAAAAAATTTTATTGTGACATATAAGGCAAAAAAGTCGGTAAGTATTAAGTGTTTCGTCACTTGAGAAAGTTTTTGAAGATCAGAAAAGGATTTCATGTCAGGATAAAAAAGAAAAAAAGAAAACTGAACGAAAAAGGAAAGAAGCGGAACACTTAACAGGTTATCATATTTTTTGTTTTGTACACAAAATGTGTTTTTTTTTTTTTTTTTTAAATTATTTGTCGCATAAACTGTATGGCGAACACCTTAATAGAAATCTTTTACCATCTTTGAGAACTTTCCTACGACTAACCACTTCATATTCGATTAATTTTTTTGCCTATATATATATTTTTTTTTCATAACATTTTCTAAAAGTTACCTTTTTTTTGACAAAGTTTAGAGTGGAAATTAAATAGGATCTTCAGAAAAGTTTTTATTTTTCCGCACCATTTTTTTTTTTTTCACAAATTTCATCCATCACAAAAGCCGTACTTGATGAACTCTTTACATAAAAAATTGTATAAAAAAGTTTTTTTAATTTCAAAAAAAAATTTTTTTCCAATTTAATTTACGAACAACAATTTTTATTAAATGATTTCTACATATATCTTGATCCAAAATTTAAGACCACTTGAAAATCTTTAAAATAGAAACCATTTTTTTTTTATTAAGGATAGATTTTAATCTCCTCCCACTTAAGGTTATCAATACCTAAAACCTAAAAAGTTATGGGGGAGGGGAGTTGCTTTTTTTTGCAAAGTTCAGGGAGTAAATTAAATAGGGTCTTCAGAAAAGTTTTTGTTTTACAAATTTCATCCATCATAAAAGCCGCACTTGATGAACTCTTGAGTGTCTTGAGGTAAATCAAAATTCCGGTGGGGGGATGTTAAATAATAATAAAAAAAAATGTTTTGGTAGGTGAGTATGAGGATCGAACCCGTACCCTTGAGTTGGAAATTATTTAATTATTTTTATTTTCCAAACAAATTTTTTCCAATTTAATTTACTAACAACAATTTTTTTTAGATGATCTCTACATATATATATATATATATACTCCTGATCCAAAATTTAAGAGCACTTGAAAATCTTTAAAAAGAAACCATTTTTTTTTTTTAAGGATAGATTTTAAACTCCTCTCACTTAAGGTTACCAATACTTCAAGCTAAAAGGTTATGAGGGGGGGGGGCATAGTCGAATGAGAGACTCCTACTTATTCGATGTTTCACAAGTTCACAGGGTGAAAACATGAAAATATAGTGAAATTTGCTTCAGTTTCAAGTTGTGACATTTCGTTTATGTACCTAAAATAGCCTGGGTGCCTGGCATTACCCGGTTATTTGAAAGTGTGTGTTGAGCAAAAAAAGAAAATAAAAATAATAATAATAGTAGGTAGGCTCGAACCTGTGACGCGAAGGTGGAAAAGAAAGCGGAAGTGTGTGTAAGGGTGTTGGCCGAGAAAAAAAAAAAAAAAAAGAAGGAAAATTGCGAACACAAAAAAAAAGAAAGGAAAATTGTGAACACACACAAAAACAAAGAAGGAAAATTGGGAACACAAAAAAAAAGGAAAATTGGGAACACAAAAAAAAAAAGGAAAATTGGGAACACAAAAAAAAAGGAAAATTGCGAACACAAAAAAAAGGAAAATTGCGAACACAAAAAGAAGAAGGAAAATTGCGAACACAAAAAAAAGGAAAATTGGGAACACAAAAAAAAGGAAAATTGCAAACACAAAAAAAAAAAAGGAAACTTCCAGACACACAAAAAAAAAGGAAAATTGGGAACACAAAAAAAAAAGGAAAATTGCGAACACAAAAAAAAAGGAAAATTGCGAACACGAAAAAAAAAAAGGAAAATTGCGAGCACAAAAAAAAAAGGAAACTTCCAGACACACACAAAAAAAGGAAAATTGGGAACACAAAAAAAAAAGGAAAATTGCGAACACAAAAAAAAAAGGAAACTTCCAGACGCACACAAAAAAAGGAAAATTGGGAACACAAAAAAAAAAGGAAAATTGCAAACACAAAAAAAAAAGGAAACTTCCAGACACACACAAAAAAAGGAAAATTGGGAACACAAAAAAAAAAGGAAAATTGCGAACACAAAAAAAAAGGAAAATTGCGAACACGAAAAAAAAAAGGAAAATTGCGAGCACAAAAAAAAAAGGAAAATTGCGAACACACACACAAAAAAAAGGAAAATTGGGAACACAAAAAAAAGAAGGAAAATTGGGAACACAAAAAAAAAAGAAGGAAAATTGGGAACACAAAAAAAAAAAAAAATAGGAGTAGTAAGCAGGCTCACATCCGTACCGTGCCAAAGGAAAAAGAGGCGAAAAAAACAAAAAAAAACACTCTTATCGATGTGCGTACCGTGGTTGTGACATCACCGGCAGTTGAAATAATGCCTTTTATGTGATATCGTTTATGCGAGGTTTGAATGAAAACCGCCCAATTGGGGGTGAAGAAATTAATGTTTTTGGCCAATTTTTCAATATTTGTTGTTCGAAGGATTGAACTTCAAAAGGATACCGATCTCGTGAAAATCCGTCACCTCTGTCAAAAGTTTTAGGCAGACATACAAACATACATATATACATACATACATTTAAACAGACAGGTGAGATTTATATTAGAGATGAATAAATGCTTTTTTCCATCCATCCTAACTGTTAACATTAAAATGGCTTCTTTACTTCTATAATTCAACATAAGATTCTGTAACCTCCGACCTTCTTCAGGTGTATCTTGTCGAACTCAGAAATTTGGATGGAATTTCGAGCGGAACCCTTTATTTACTTCATGGGGGTAGCATGCTCTCGTTCTGTCAGCCATGACTGGATATAGGTTCTAAGTAATTCGCAATTGTATTTTTCGCTTGCCCACACTGAGGATTGAACCTTTAACTTTCAGGAGAATATCACAATATTTCGACAGAAACGTTTCAGAGTTCGACAAGATACATCTGATGAAGGTCGGAGGTTACATCGACCGAAATGTTGTGAAAATCACACTCAGGATGAGAACAGTAGTCTGAAGAATCCAAATAATATGAAAAAGCATTTATTCCAACAATTTCCAACAATGCACTGCACTCGCGCATCAAATTGATGTGTCGAGATGCTCTTTCATGCACATGCCTTTTTGCTTTTTTTCAACCACACGGCGCATTTTCTCTCTCCGTACACGAGTCAAGGCACGTCCGATCACGTCCTTTGTTCAACCACGTGTGGCCCTTTTTTTTCTGCATTTTTTCTCCTCTTTCCCATGACAGCAACGTGTGCACACTTGCTTAATTTGCATATGTGCTAAGATGGCTGTTGCAACTTATATTTTCACTAGTCAGCTATCATAGGCTGCTGCTGATTTTGTCACACATGCCCATACGCGCTTTGTTACAATAGTAGACTGCAAATACCCACAAACATTTAATGCCTTCTTCGTATGCATATTGATTTTATAAACAACTTCTTATAAATTAATATTCTGTAATTTGGCATTGTTTTATATTTTCTTTATATATACATATATATATATATATATATATACACACAAAATATTGAGTAGTAATCTATGTATATATAAAACTTAAAACACTATTTATTACCGTCCATGACAGACAGTTAAAGTTCTTTGGCTATTTAATGTGGGCGTACGACTTGGAAAAAACTCACCCGAAATAATAGCAGAGGAAGATAACAAACCAAGTTCGTCTTTACGTTGTCTCTTCGGGATCATTGGAAACGCAACTATATATCCCATTAGAAATACCGAATGCAGAGGAGATTTGAGAGCCATGGTCATTGATGTCTACAATAATAGAACATCTGATGATACTGAAAACAGATACTACACTTTGAAAAATTTATTTCAGAAAATTTTATGATAATCATTAAACTAATTAGGCACAAGGCCATTTAAAAGTGTGTCTGTGGCATCCTTGTCATTTTACCTCAGATTTGTCAATCACTTTCCTAACTAGAATCCTCAATTACCAAAATACCACATTCACTCCAAGGGGGTGCCCTACTTTAAATTCTCAAATCGATTCCTCCTCTTTTAACAAACACATATCTCACACCCTAATAAAACAAAGCAACCCTAATAAAACCATAATTGGTAAAATAGTAGCAAATGAAAGGAACCAAGGAAATCTCAGATTGAAAGAATCGATATTGATAAAAAAATTAAAACCCAAAAATTAATAATAAGACAGAAATATCCAATATCTTCCTAATAAAGCCACAAGCAGATTAATTCTTTCCTTAGACGGGTTACAGTATTGGTTTCCCAAAAATAAAAAGTGGGAACTTTAGATTAGAAAACTTGGAACGAATTACAAAATTACTTCCTTTAGATTAGAAAATTTGTTTAAAAAAAAAATAGAATTATTTCCCCTAAACAACTAACGTAATTTTAAACTTAAAAATAGCGTTCCAAAACAAAATTAAATTTAATGGACGATTTTAAATTAAATTAGAAATGACAGCATAAAGAGTGGACATATATTTTCTACCTCTTGAAAATGGGTGTTGCACCCGAAAATATTTGAGGAATTTACCATCTACAGTCAGGTAATAAAATAGATGAATATTTATTTAAACAATTGAATTATTATTTATTTATTTATCTATTTACAATAACTTAATAATTCCTGCATTGACAAGCCTTCAAACACACTTTTTAAGCAGTAAACATTGCTTCAAGCGAACTATGACATACTTCTTAATGATAATGTTGTTCATCAAATTCCGTTTGTGTTTGTTTACAATATCACGTCAGCTGATATTTGGGCTTGACAATGAATGCACCGGAAAAATCACTTTTGATTAATGTTTAGTTTTAAAATATGGAAATGAAGAAATGATTTGTGGCGATTTTAAATGATATCTCTTCTTTTTTTTTTTTATCGTAAATTGAAATCATTAATGAGAACAAATTAAAATAAAACGGTGAGATACATCCAGGCTTGAACAGGGGATCATTCGATCTGTAGTCGAATGATCTAACATTGAGCTATATCTCCAGATTATTATAAATTTGTTTTTTTTAAGAAGAAATGATTTGTTGAAATTTTATTATCTCCCTTGCCGGTATAACGTAAAATATTCATTTGTAAAAATTATTCTTTTTTTATCTATAAGAGAGAAAAGCTATTTTTATTTTCAATTTTCTGTACTTATCGGATGCATTTCTGTCCAAAACATGTCTAAGAACACTGCCAGACATTTAAATTAGTTTTGTGTGAAATTTGCAAAAGATGAACTCAGCCATTTCGGAACCTATAAGGAAGGAAGAAAGGAACACACACACACACACACACACACACACACACACAAAGTGACTTTTATATTATTGTAGAGATATGGAGAAAATAAGTAAAATTAAACGCCAATTTCTATACGAAAGTAGGGCGGTCACAAAGAGGGATCATTGAAGTTAAAACATGCTATCAGCTGGAACTCGAAAGTAACCGAATATTTTCAAACGAAACTTTTTTTAATCTATAGCAACGAAATAAAGTCCCCTTTTTTGACTTGCCGAGGTTTTATTTTTGTTTGGATCAGCCATTTTTCTTCTTCTTTTTTTTTTTTGCTGACATAATTTTTCCTTTTACTTTTTTTTCGTCTTAGTTTTGCCGCTCTGCCCTTATCGTGCTGACCTGGTTTAATTAACCGGTGGCCATTTGTCTGCATTTAATCATAATTTGATGACGTCACATGTTTTTGTAAGGAACTTCCTTCCCCCATTCCTTCCGGCTGAGCTTAAGAGGCTAAAAGAGGAAATTAACCGACAGTTAAAAAAAACATGGTGAATTATTGTCGGCTAGATTTGGCGTTACTAATGACGTGTAATCAGTAAATGTTGTTGGAAGGAGTGAAATTATTTACCTTACGCGGCTTTATTTCAACTGTTCTGGGGACTGAATGACCTACATCTCTTTCCTTCCTTTCTCTTTTTCCCTTTCTTTCCTTTTCTCTTCCTCTATATCTCAATCTCCCCCTCTCTGTCTCTCCTCTCCTGCTGTCTTTCCATCTCCTCCTTTCTCTGTTTCTCCATCCCCTCTTCTCTCTCTCTCTCTCCTGCTCCACCTTTCTCTGTAACTCCCTTTCTTCCTCTCTGTCACGCCATCTCCTCCTCTCTGTCTCCCCATCTCCTACTCCTCTCTCTATTTTGCTCTCTTCCTCCTCTCTTTCCTTGTCTCTTTTCCCGTCACTTTCTTTCTCTAAATAAATGAAGTTAATCACTCTCTCTCTCTCTCTCTCTCTCTCTCTCTCTCTCTCTCTCTCTCTCTCTCTCTATATATATATATATATATATATATATATATATATATATATAATTTGTAGTCATCGACATACAGTCCTGTTTCGTTGTATCACAACTCATCAGTGCTGCTAGACTAGCATCTCTCCCAAGCCAAGGATTGAATCTAGAACCGTCGTGTTGACAGTCGGCAGTTCCCACTCGACCATGGAGTCGACGCCTGTCAATAACTCGTCTATTTAAATAGACACCGCCACCATTTTTATAGTGCTCAAATCGCCTATCCGTAAACAAACAAACAACGAGCTTCGCATTTTCAGCCAATTAAGTAGCGGGTGAGATTATTTACGACAGTGCTCTACCCAAAGAGGGGTGCTTAAAATATATTTGTAGTCATCGACATAAGTCCTGTTTCGTTGTATCACAACTCATCAGTGCCGCTAGGCTAGCATCTCCCTCAAGCCAAGGATTGAACCTAGAACCGTCGTGTTGACAGTCAGCAGATATCCCACTCGACCATGGAGTCGACGCCCGTAAATAACTCGTCGGAATGTCTATTTAAATAGACACCCGCCACCACTTTTATAGTGCTCAAATCGCCTATCCGTAAACAAACAAACAACGAGCTATATAATAATAAATATATATATATTTATTACGACACTATATATACATATTTCAAAGTCGTACCATTGGTTTCGTTACGCCGAATCAACCATAAGAAGTTGGACACAGTCAGCGTAATTTCATCAGCGACAATTGAAAAATTGAAAACAATTCAAAGTGAACAGACAGAGAAAAAAAAACGTTGAACGAGCGTTTAAAACTCCAGAGTTTCAAAGTTTAAAAACATAACGTAAATAACGACGCCAAAGATTAGAAAGCGCATGTGTGTGTATAAGTGTGTGTGTGTGTGTGTGTGTGAGAGAGAGAGAGAGAGAGAGAGAGAGAGAGGGTGTAACGAAACCAATGGTGCGACTTTGATATAGTTTTGTAATAAATATTGTATCTTCAGCTCTCACATCCACGATCGAGCACTTTATTGGATTTTTTTAATCGCCTCCTGACACACACACTATATATATATATATATATATATATATATATATGTTCCTATGATTTTTTGTGTATTGATATTCATATTAAAACACTTTTTTCTATTTATTTAAAAAGAAAATACAACTTTGTTATGCATGGGTCGTGGAATTGCATTAATCTGCAAAAGATCTAGCTAATTTGCATATTCTTTTTAAACATTCATTTTCATTTTTTTCGGTTTTCTTAGGGGATGATCATCTTTAGTTAACTATTACGTGTAATTATATTAATGCAGATATTCTACATGATTTATAATTTGCGTAATATTTGCATAAAAAGCATATAGTAAACACAAACGTTTATATATATATATATATATATATATATATATATATATATATATATATATACACACAGGGTGACCCCCCCCCCAAAAAAAACGTGCCCCAACTCTAATTAGGCCCCATTTCTTAGTGTTTTGTCTGAATGAAATGAAACTTTGGTCATAACTAGTTTATTATATTCAAAACATCACATCAAAACACTAGGATCTTTGGCCTTTTTTTCCTCTGTTGACTGTAAAATGCTCAGAAAAATAATTGAATGTCCTCTGTTTTTTTTTTGGGGGGGGGTCACCCTGTATATATACTAGCATTTAGCTCGGCATTGCTCGGGTGTTTGTATGTGCATGTTGAGCAAAAAAAAAAAAAAAGTGGTAGTAGGAAAGCAGGCTCGAACCTGTACCGCAAAAGAGGAAAAGATCAGTGGAAAAAACTCTGACATCTTTGCTGTTACGACCACCGCCAAACCGGAAGTGACCTATGCATAAATTAAGGCTAGACAATCGAAAGGAGAGAATGACTTTAAAAATTATCGGTGAAAAAAGCCCCCCCCCCACCCCCCGTAGAAAAGTGCCAAGTTGAAGGTGAAAATATTAATGTTTTTAGCCAATTTTTCGATATTTGTCGTTTGAAAGGTCGAACTTCAAAACGATACTGATCTTAGTAAAATCTGCTGCATCTGTCGAAAGTTTTAGGCAGACATGCAAACATACATACATACATGTATATATTGGTAACTAAAAATTTTTGACCCAAACCAATTAAAAAGCTTGCCCTATCTCTGAATACCCTTTATGTCAAATTTCAAATGTTTAAACCAGAAATTTTCTAAGTAATTTGGTAGAGACCGCAGAGGTCAAATTTTTTAAAACTTTGACCCCTATTATGACCCCTGAACATTTATTGTTTTGGGCTCAAATCAAGTTATTAAGTTAGATCCATGTCTAAGGAACCTATATCTAAAATTTCAAGTGTTTAGACCCAAAATTGTGGGAGGAGTTTGATAGAGTTCTCAGAGGTCAAATCGTTGAACTTTGACCCCTTAACAGCCAAATTTCTGTCCGAAAACCGATTACAAAGATTTTCCCAAATCTCAGTACCCTGTATATCAAATTTCGCATCTGTAGTCCGAAAAGTGACAAAGTTATTGTGGTGGAAAATGTACACACACACACACAGACACGTTCACTTATATATATTTGTTAAAAAAATTTTGCCTACTAAACTCCTCTGTCAGTTTTTGGTCTTCAGACATGAAACTTAATATATAGAGTATTCGAACCAACGCAAACCATTATATTTGGATTTTTGCTGGGGAAAATTGTGCAAAAGTGTAAAAATTTAAAATATGGAATTTGCCAGGTGAAGGTTGAATGTCGGCATTACGAATATGCCTGCATAACGTAATAGATATTGGTTCATATTTTAATTTTTAGCTTTGCAGCAAACATGTCTTCATAGGTCAGGTATTAACATCAATGGAAAAAGTAAATCGTAAGCTAAACATCTTAGTTTCGATTCTTGGTGGTGGTGGCAAATTATTTTTATTTTTAATTTTTAAAATCATTGCTATATATTGGGTTTCATATGCAATAATAAATATGAAATCTGCATTAATCAGAAATATCAGATTTAAGCGTATTTTACGACCAGGCAATGCTGGGCGGCCTGCTTATATATATATATATATATATCTATCTATCTATTCTATATATATCTATAAAAACAGAGATGTGTGTGCCACAGACGATTTCTGATTGGTTAATCCAATAATCACATCTCCTAAAAAACTATGGTTCGTAGGCTCTTAATTTTACCATAAAATATTATGGCTTTATTTATTGTCCATCTTGGAAGGGTTTAATTTTTTTCTAACTTGCCATTTACAAATTAGAAAAATACGAAACTAACTTACAATCTAAAAATCGAACCTCCGACTCAACGTCCGCCATTCAGAAAGCAAACGCTGGACAGATTATTAGTACTACTACTACTACAAACAATACAGCACGAAAACACGCGCACACACGCACACACACTCACGTCCACTACCGTCCTTGGCTACGTCACGTTGTTATGGCAACACGATAAATACACAGTAAATTTTATTTTCTTCATTTCTACGCAAATATTACGCAAATGTAAATCATATAGAATATCTGTATGAATATAATTACACGTAATAGTTAAATAAAGATGATCATCGTATAAGAGAACCGAAAAAAAAAACTAATAGGGAATTTGTATAAAGTTGTATTTTCTTTTTAAATAAATAGAAAAAAGGGGTGTTGATAAGACTATCGATACTTATACAGTTTAGTGACGACATTAAAAAATGGAAATATTGAAACAAACATTTTATTGTACGTAACTGTTATAGACTGAAGTTCTCCGAGAAAAAATTTCACTTCATTTGATCAAGTAGTTTGTTCTTACAGCGAAAAACAATTATTTATCACGACGACGTCAACGTGGCCATTTTGGAAATGTACCTAGCAGAATACCTCCATTTTATGCCAAATTTCGCAATCTAGCCTTTTTTTTCTCGCCATATTGAGATGCGCACAACACATCTGCAATTTTTTTACGTTTTTTTTTTTTTTAAATCTGGAATTTTTTTGCGTATTTTTTTTTTTTAAATAAGAATACTATTGAATATGCAAAGAAATTGAAGAATGCAAAGAATTGAAGAATTTTTATACGAGATTATTTTCGAAACATGCCCAGTTGGACACGCATGGATAACTTCGAAACTTCGTTTATTTACTTCTGTTACAAATTAAAAAAAACAAAAAACACTCCAAACATGGCATCTGTCTTCGCAAAAAAAAAAAAAAAAATCTCATTCTGGTGGGGGGGGGGGAAAGGGCTAGATTGGCCTAAAATGGAGGTATTCTGCTATGTGCGGCAGTTACCTGCCCTTGGGGAATTCCTGGGCCTGCAATAACATTTCCAAAATGGCCACGTTGACGTAGCCGTGATAAATCATTGTTTTTCGCTGTAAAAAAAAACTACTTGATCAAATGAAGTGAATTTTTTTTCGAAGAACTTCAGTCTATAACAGTTACGTACAATAAAATTTTTTTTCAATATTTCCATTTTTTAATGTCGTCACTAAACTGTATAAGTACCAGACTATCAATACACACAAAAAAATATAGATTTATTTTTGGGTAAAGTTCCCCTGGGGTTTCCTTTCACTTCAGTAAATAATGGTATTTTGTTATATATATATGGCGTACTATTATCCTTATATATATGATGTTGCTGTTTATATATATGTATAAGTGATAGTGTCTGTGTGTGTCTGTGCGTCTGTGTGCATTTCCCTACGCTAAAACTCTGTCAATTTTAAGCCTACAGATTCGAAATTTGATATACAGGGTACTGAGATTTGGGAAATCGATGTGATAGGTTTTCGACAGAAATTTGGCGATTAAGTGGTCAATATTCAACAACTAGACCTTTGAGAACTCTACCAAACTCCTCCTACAATTTAAGGTCTGAACACGTGATATTTTATATATAGATTCCTTGGACATGAATCTAACTTATTAACTTTACTTGATCCCTAAACAATAAATGTTAAGAGGTCATAATAGGGGTCAAAGTTTAAAAAAATTGACCTTTTTTTTCCTCAGCATACACTTCAAAACACCTGGGCAACGCCGGGCACCGATTGCTAGTATATATATATATATATATTTCTGTGGAAATATATTTTCTTATAATATATACCAATCCTTATTTAAGAAGCTCAATGTAACTACATGACAATATAATGAATAAATGACAAAAGACTATATTCCAAAGTTCATGATGTTGGCCATCTTATAATTTATTCCTTTAATTCAGTTGACTTTTATAATGCTTGACAGTATCTGTTTCGTAGTGCAAAATCAATCACTTAATTATTATATCAATCAGCTAAAGGCAAAATAGATTCACTGATTGATATGATAATTAAGTGATTGAAACAGATACCGTCAAGAATTGTAAATATCAACTGAATTAAAGGAATAAATTATAAGATGGTCAACATCATGAACTTTGGAATATAGTCTTTTGTCATTTATTCACTATATATATATAGAGTGCAAAATTTTGTTGAAAATTCAAAGACTCACGTTTTCTTTTTTATAACCTTCGTTTATTTCCTGGATTTTTTCCATTACAGCTGTTTCATTGATGAGTAGACAATTTTACTTTTTTATATAAGGTTATAAAAAAGAAAACGTGAGTCTTTGAATTTTCAACAAACTTTTACACTATATATGCTCTGCTCCTATTAAATAGATACATGGAGCTTAACTCAAAATTAACGGGGACTGGTTTTTAAAATAACAATATAGACCCGTTAAACGAAAACGGTATACATTGAAAGTAACAATATTTAAAAAAAAAAAAAACCTTTATATATATATATTAGTCAAACTAAACTTCTGTGTCAGGATTCTCAAATTTCCCTCTTCTACATCCATTAAAAAAAAATGGAAACAAAAAATTGGAATTATTTGAATTATTTGGGGCTATCATCATCAACGTTTCAGCCGATGTAATCTCCAACCTTCTTCAGGTGCATCTTTTTTTTGGTCAAACTCGGGAATTTTTATGTCAAATGCGAGAACAGGCACAATTAATCCTTGCTGCTACTTCAGTGTTGATATGATTTGCATCTGTATTTAGATGATCTCAGTATTCGCCATGCGTCTTTTGTTATGATGCGAAAGCTGAGTTGGTTTGGTTGTTTTGCGCCGTATCAACCTTTTTCTTTTTATTAATGCTGAGTCCAGTTATTTTGGAAAATAGTTTTGTGCTTCAAATTTCCCATATCTTCAAATATTTATTCATTGTGTTTGGTTTGCATTTTTTTTTTTGTATAGGAAAATTGTTGGTTTTGTTTTTAACTTTGCAGAACATGATTGAGTTTTCCAAAGTAAAAAAAAAAATAACGTTAGTGTTTGGTGTATTTTATGTCAGAAAGTCAATATCTTCAGATATTCTGATCCGGTAGCCATGTCTAATGCCGAGTTAATCAATATTAGTGTTTCCATGGGGCTTATTTAATCACATAGAACTCAAGCTAAAATATTCCTTAGTTTTTAGATTGAGTTATGTTTGAAAAACTTACATTTAATTTAGTTGAATTAGCCACAATTGTTAAAAGGGATTTTTATTTTATTTATTTTTTTTAGCAAAGACTTATTTCTGCTGAATCCTTCAGTTTTGTCCTATTTTTTTATTTTTTATTTTGCTTAATCTGGAAGAGGGACTGGAAGAGGGAGACATCATCGCCATGTTGGAAAACTGGTGGGGAGGACGTGTGTGTGTGTGTGTGTGTGTGTGTGTGTGTGCCCATTCTCGGTTTGTAAATTCATCTTGATTTCAGCTTTTGGTACAGTTGCATTTTAAGAAATGGATTTTCGTAAATGTCTCTGCTGGAATAAGCAGTGCACTGATCCAGTTAATCAGCCAATCAAAAAGCAATAACAAATGCGGTTATCCAATAAGAAGCAGAGCAGATGACTTTTGATAAATTGGAAGAAAAAGAGTTTTTTTTTTAAATTTTAATGAGTCATCACTAGGGCCATGACAACAGCATATTCTTTTCTTTGTTTTGATTCTCAGGTACATATCCATTGATATCTTATATGTTTTTATGTCGAATGATGTGGTTCACGGTTGATTATGTCTGTGTCGGATCTATACTCAAGAGTCTAAACAACGAAAAGAATATGCTGTTGTCACAGCCCTAGTCATCACAATGGAGCACACGACAAATGAATTTAATGAGCCTAGTTAAAATATTACAGATGTCGGAGCAAGTTTTAAAATATTATCCCGAAAACAAATTAAGGTACAGAATATATAGCAGGATGTGCAGCATACAAAAAAACAAGCTTCGATTAGTGATGGTTTTGCTTGGAGGTGCACAAACCCTAACCCTAACTCTTAACCCTAAACCCTTACCCCAAAACAAAACCTAACCAAAAAATAAAATAACCAGTGTGTAATGTGCAATAGGACCTTAGTTTTTACTTACCATATATACTTTTGTATGAGTCGATGTGTATTTTAAGACCAAAAATTGTGTCATTTTAGGTATTACCTGTGTATAAGTCGACTGTAGATTCTAAACAAGTTAAATGGTCCGTCTCATGGCTCTTTCTTGCACAGATAATTTACTTTTTGGTGTTTTTTTTGGAGGACATATTAAAAATTATTTCTCGGCATCTGCGAGTGATAATGCATGCATTTACGCAAGTGTGGTCTATTCGATTTTTATATTGTCTTTGTTTTATCGTTTATAGAAAATGATCGTCTAAGCTCCAATCTCTGGTCCCCCTCCCCCTCGCCAATCTTTCATGAAAAACACCTGTCTAGCTGAAACCACTGTCAATAATTTTCCTCACTCTACATCTGTGCCTAAATCAAAACGTAGATTCCATGAACAAAGCTTCTTTCTTGGAAGTGTACGCCTGTGGAACTGTCTGTCGTTTGCCTGTTTCCCACCTAACTACAACTTGGATGTCTTCAAGTCCAATATAAACAAGTTCCTCATAACCCGCCCCCTTAAGTAAGACACTTTATCAGATATCCATTACTAACGATTACTATGATATTGTCCCATTGATTACTGTACATGCAATAACCCCTATCCCTGAGTGGCCTCCGGGCCTTGATAAGTGGTGATCACCATGTAAAAAAAAAAAAAATGTATATCCGTTGTAAATTATAATCTCGGCAAATTTGTGTATTCATTTTTGGACGGAAGCCCAAGTGATGCTTATACATCATTTCTCACATAGAGTAGCAATACACATGAAAAAATTTCAATGGCTTAAAATATTTCAATGTTGATATATATAGAAAGAGCTTGATAAGCTAAGAAAGAATCTTTAAAAAATTTTTTAATCCAATTAAAATTAAGGAAGTTATAACTATTTTTATGTCTTGCACGTTTGGATATTTTCCTCTCTTTAAGACCACATGTCATTCAGCATTATTAGCGATATTGAGCAAGATCGGGGCGTAGATTCCATGAACAAAGCTTCTTTCTTGGAAGTGCACACCTGTGGAACTCTCTGCCGTTTGCCTGTTTCCCACCGGACTACAACTTGGATGTCTTCAAGTCCAACATAAACAAATTCCTGATAAACCGTCCCCCTTAAGTAAGACACTTTATCAAATCTCCATTACTAGCGATTACTACAATATTATCCCATTGATTACTGTACACACAATAACTCTTATCCCCGAGTGGCTTCCGGACCTTGATAAGTGGTATCTACCATGTAAAAATATATATATATATATATATATATAACCAATCCACTGCACACTTACATGCAACGAACACAAATGTTGCAAATCAGACTTTTAGATTTTAGGCGCAATTGCTGTTATTAGACATAATTTATGTCACATGCCATAATACCGTAAACGCATACATTGCATGAGCCGTAATATACTGTAATAATCTGAACGCATGCGTTAAGTGCCATTAAATGGTTTCATTCAATAGTTGTCATTAAATTGTTAAAACTTGTTGAACTTAGCGGAGAACGACATATCGTAAACACTACATTTCCTAACCTAGTAAAAAATACATCATATCGAACTTAGGCCTATAGCCACATCTAGAGAGTGAACCTTGTGAGAGCTATTCTAGTTATTATTAAGCCTCCCACTGAAAAACTGCGCATGTGCTTACATGCTGGCAAACATACTGCAGTGGGGTTCAGAATGAGCGTGATTAATTACTAGGATTAACCGTGTATACCGAGCGCACAAACAAAATAGTGTTTTCTATGTTATGATCGAGCGCCGAGTTGCTTTTTAGCAACATTTCCAAAAATATTACCTATGTATAAGTCAACCACCAAAAAATAACCTTAAAATCTTCTCCTAGAAATTTGTTTTTTACACAAGTATATATGGTATATACATAAAAACTAAAAAAATATTTCTTCATGAAACTTACGGTAGGTTTCTGTTATATTTTGTTTTTTCATTTTTTTAAAAATTGTAATTAGTATTCAATAAATGTTATTTTCTGTTTCCTTGCGATTTTAAGATTTGATCGGATGCCTTGGATATTGCCCAATGATCGGATGCCTTGAATATTGCCCAATGATGCATCTTGCTATAATGATGATCGAACCCTAACCGTGGTGCCAAAGGTTTCACGTGAAGTGGGGATCATAAAAAACAAATGAGAAAGTCTAAAAAAAGTGAGAATGTTAATGTTGCAAGAAAAATATTAAAATATGAAATTTTTATTTCTAAAATATGGTGTAATTCTTCCCCCTTTGTCAGAAACACCTATCATGGAATACGAGGACTAGACGACAAAATAAGAGAAGTGATAATTATGAGGCTGCCGAAAGTAAACCCAAGGTCCAATTTCTACTCTCTTTAAAGATGTAGGGGAGAGTGCAACTTCTTTCACTTTTTTGCTCCACTTACTCTTGATCCCACTATGTAATGCTAAGTGTTTTAGGAAGTAGACATCAATTATCATTTTTCGAATCTTTGATATGACTTGACCGAGAATTGAACTCTGGTGTCCCTGCAGAGTTTCGAACGTTAACCATAATGCCAAAGTTTCAAATTTAGCACATTTTATGAAAACAGATGAGAAAGCTTAAAATAATCTATATATATAAAAGCGAAGATGTGTGTATGTATGTATGTTCGCTTTTTGTGTATGTCTTCAAAAGGCTTTTTTCCGGCGGATTCTCGAGGTTGTCGCTCATTCTTAAAACTTTTTATATCATGTCTAAATGATAATTTCTATGACTTAACAAGGGGGATCGCTTCTCTATTTAATTTGCCGGACTTTGAAACATTAAATATTCGATATTTTCAGATCGGCACGTGTTGCTTTCGTTTTTCGGTATAAAGAAAGCGAAACTCGATTCGAATCACTGCCCCCCCCTGGCCCTCCGTGGCCCGGGTGACAAGATCAAAGTGTTCCGGCAGATACTGCAAGCAAAGACCATATGTGGGGGCAACCCCACATATAAGACCTTGGTCAATGTAGGGGCAACCCCTCATACCAATTGTCACTATCCAGCTCCCCTACTCCCTGGCGAGTTGGCGCCCATTTCCCCTTCACTCCTCACATTAAAAATCTGCCTTGTGCCTAATTTGCTTGGTGGGGGAGCAAATAAATACCAACCCCACATATCAGACCTTGGTCAATGTAGGGGCAACCCTTCATACCAATTGTCACTATCCAGCTCCCATTTCCCACCCATCGGGAGCTGGTCCCCTTTTCCCTCTCCCTTCCCTCTCCACATTAAAAAACGGCCTTGTGCCTAATTTGCTCAGTGGGGAAGCAAATAAATACAACTGACCCTCTAGATAGCGATGTAACGTTTGGTCAATGTCGGCTTACCGTCGTCATATCAGACGGTTGCTTTCATTTCAAGACGAGCTACTACCCTAATAAACGGGGGTGCTGTTTTTCCCCAAAATTAGGTAAAAACAAACAAACTCGGTTATTGACCTTCCTTAAAAACTGTCCCGCAGAAAATGTTCACTGCTGAATAGCTATTGCTTACGTTGTCGTTTCGTACTTCCACTTGACGTCATTTAGTGCGGGCTGCACTCAAAGTTGACGTCATTAACGCGGCAAAAATGTGTACCTGGCAAGTCGCACGTTTTTTTTTCCACATTTTATTATTTTCCAACTGCGCGTCAAGGCTTCGTTTTTTTCTTTTAAAAAAACAACCAACGATTTTTGTTTTCATTTACCCAAAAACACACACACCTACAAACACCCGGGCAACATATATTTAAAAACATACAGCGTCTTGTGTCCATTTTGCATGCATCTTTGATCCTCCCAGAAGAGGTGTCAGCAGAAGACAGGTATGTCGTAATGTATATTCGAATTATATGTTCTGACACACACACACATTCAGAGATAAGACGAGCACGCCGTTAAAATAGACATTAACTAGGCGGTCACAGGCCTGATAAAAAGAATTAAACAAGACAGTTAAATAAAAGAAAACAGTTAAAGAAGTTAGAGAACGCACATTCAGCTAGATAAGACCAATCTCCTCTCATTACATAAGTTAACATCAGTAGACGTCGCCTTGTGTTGCCTTTCTTCATTGGAAAGAGTGACGATGAAGAGGATAAACAAAGAGTTGTATAAACACCCACATGCATGTATAAAAGCTTTTATTTGGCTTATTGATTACTCATTACTGAAAACATTACAATTCAGATTTTGACTCTGACTCCGTAATTCTTTGTATTTATTAGCACGGATATGCTAGATGTGAGTGAGTCATGTGTAACTCTACAAAACCAAATACAAATAAACAATGCACGGGCAAAACAAATTGCGTTCAATACGCCACGACATGACATTTAAGGTCAGCGCTGATAAATCAGTGTGTCGTCTCTTGAAAAGATTCAATTGAAACCCGGATCCGACATCGGATTGTGAGCACGTTAAGCACCTGTCGTTGGCATCAAAATATTAAAGCTGGCGAGGTGGAGAGAGCGGAATTTACAGATCCGATTTCCTTACAATAAGTAAATGGACGAACAGTGTTTCCTGGATCCATAACTCATTATGTTCACCATTTCATATATATCATTTGACGGATGAAGAACTCTCTCTCTCTCTCTCCCACTCCTTTCTCTTTCTCACACACTCTCTCTCTCTCTCTCTCTTTCTACTACCTTTTCCATCTATAACTCAATCATCCATCTTCCCCCTCTTCTCTCTTCCTACCCTCTTTATCATGAATCCCGTTACATTCGGTCTATTTTGTATAATGATAAGAGTGTTTGTTAATGGAGACAGGCGTTCAATCCTTGGTAGCGTCATATCAAAGACTTTACAGGGTGGAACGATAAATTTGTTGCCCTAAGAAAAACAACACTACAGCTTTATTTTAACACATTTATTGATAAAAACAATTCAAGTAACTTAATTTTGTAGTAGAGCTGACATCTATTCAATGTAGCCGCCTTCAGCCTCAATCACCGCCTCGATACAGATCTGGAACTAGTTGGTCAGTTGTGTACAAATCCCAAGAGCGATAAGAGCCTTGTATCATGTCTAAAAGTGACACAATGTTCGACGAGCGAGATCGGAGATGCGCTGCTGTACAACTCCTGCTGTCTATCTATCCAAGTTATGACAACAGGACCATTGCCAGCACCCTCAAAATGCAAATCTAGATGGTTCAATGCTTGAGGGCATAGCTCATCACATTGGATGACCTTTTTCGGGCACAGTTATGGTCTTTGGTGTTGTTTCAAGTGAGGGTCATATCATGCCACCTCACATCTTCGAAGTCGGCTTAAAAGTCAACACTAAAGTGTACCTGGATGTGCTGAAGAGTGTGGTGATCCCCTGATGCATTCAAGTGGTCACTGGCAGATCCTGGTTGTGGCAGCAAGACTTGACGCCGGCTTACAAGTTCAAAGAGACCCAGGCTTGGCTTCAGAAAGAGTGCTATGACTATGCACCCTTCTCTCACTGCCTCTCCTCCCTCAACCTGGACTACTTCATTTGGTCATACGTCTAGAGCATAATCTCCCGCAACACCAAAGCCAACCTAATTGCCGCCATCTGTTGAGTATTTGCTGAGCTTACGTCAGCACTTGTGGAAAAGGTCTGCTCCCAGTTCTGGGCCTGTAACTGAGGCAGTGATTAAGGCTGAAGGTGGCTACATTGAAATAGATGTAAGCTCTACTACATAAGTTACCTGAATTGATTTTTTTCAATAAAAGTTTTAAAATAAAGGTGTAGTGTTTTGTTTAGGGCGACAACTTTATCATTCTCTCCTGTAGTAGAGAGAGGCGAGACTTTTTCTGTGCGGAACAGGCTGCAGAAAAGAGAACAGATCATCCTTCACGAGATTGTGAGGTCAGTTTGTTAAAAAAAAAAAGTGCTCTGATCGGAACTTGTCCAGATATGGTGACGGCGCCTGTTTTGACGATTGTAAACAAATGTTAAAATTTGTCTTTTAACTTTTTCTTCTTTTTTGTCGAACGTGAAAAAGTTAAAACGGCAGCGATAACTAATTTGTAAAACTTGTGCGAACAAAAAAAAAAGAAAGTCAAACAGAATAAAACCTTTGCTAATCATAATCAAATTATGGAATTCGACTGCACATGTTTCATCGTGATCAATAGACGTGGTTATCGATTGATTTAATGCACAAAACTGAGAAAAACGTTTATTATTATTTTTTAAAAAAACTTTTTATTGATATTGTTTGTATTATTGATAATGTCGATATCGTTGTTGGTTGTTGATATTGATATTTTGGTTGATGTTGTTGCTGTAGATGTGTTTTCTCGGTCATTATTTGCAAGAAAAATTAAAAATTCAAAAAGGTTGAAGACCGTTTTAAATTTTAGAGGAGATATACTTTGCTATGACTGGCGTGGAGCGAGGTTAAACATCTTATGGATTTAGAATTAATTGCAAAAAGTCAAATTTTGTTTGAAGAAGGGGAGGTAAAAAGATGTTTTTGGGAAAGAATTAGAGAGGGTGATATGAGGGGAAGTATAACATAAATATAGAGAGGGGTATGAATTCCCTAAGAGATAGAAATGGAGAAGGGAGGAGAGAGAATAGTTTACATGCAATGAACGAAGATATTAGAGAACAATATCAGTTAAACTGGTGATTAGGAGCTAACATGGTCAATAATTAAGACCTGCACGCACGCACGCACGCACGCACACACACACACACACACACACACACACACACACACACACACACACACACACACACAAGCAGAATAAACAGATCCAAATACAAGATTACAAACAGATCAGTATATACTTCTCCGTATGAATTATGTACATATGGATATAGAAGTTGCATGGTGTAGTGCTTTGTTTGAATTCTAATGGGCTTGCTACTCAGGTTTACATAGTATTAAAGCATCTATACCTCTATCTCTGCTATTATATAAAATGAACTGCATGCGTGAGTGAGTTCATTCCCTATGGACTCGAAAACGGCTGGGCCAATTTTTATGAAATTTCACACGGAGGTACTTTATGTATCTGGCAGTGTTCTTAGATAGGTTTTGAATCGGAATGTCTTCAATAAGTATCAATAATCGAAATAATCTGATGAAGGAAGGAACAGACGATTTTGACCAAAGTTAACGCCCTACACAGCCTAACATCACGAGTGCATTTGAAAAGTTTTATTACCACACAAGCCGAAAGTCCCGTCATATAAAATCAACAGTCGGCTCTTTTTAATATGACAGGGGCACATTTGAAATGATTGTTTCTGTTTAAAGCATTTTGCGGTAATTGGGGAAAAATAACAAATCTATTGTTAAATATTAAGAGATTTATAAAGAATCGGAATTGGGATCCATAATTGTATTGTAATTGGGAATTTAGTAAGGAATTGGTAATTGTATAGTATTTGGGAAAAATATTGGAATTGTCCCATATGTCAGGGGTGTGAGTTCTGTTATAGAAGTGTTGATTTAATTTGAATAAAATGAAATACGCATCAAGTACACTTGAAAGCCAAATTACAACGCAATATTACGAAAATAAACAAATATTTTATTTGTTTAAACTTTATAATTTATAATAAACAAATATTTTATTTGTTTGAAATTTATAATTTATAATAAACAAATATTTTATTTGTTTAAACTTTATAATTTATAATAAACAAATATTTTATTTGTTTGAAATTTATAATTTATAATAAACAAATATTTTATTTGTTTGAAATTTATAATTTATAATAAACAAATATTTTATTTGTTTAAACTTTATAATTTATAATAAACAAATATTTTATTTGTTTAAACTTTATAATTTATAATAAACAAATATTTTATTTGTTTGAAATTTATAATTTATAATAAACAAATATTTTATTTGTTTGAAATTTATAATTTATAATAAACAAATATTTTATTTGTTTGAAATTTATAATTTATAATAAACAAATATTTTATTTGTTTGAAATTTATAATTTATAATAAACAAATATTTTATTTGTTTAAACTTTATAATTTATAATAAACAAATATTTTATTTGTTTAAACTTTATAATTTATAATAAACAAATATTTTATTTGTTTGAAATTTATAATTTATAATAAACAAATATTTTATTTGTTTGAAATTTATAATTTATAATAAACAAATATTTTATTTGTTTGAAATTTATAATTTATAATAAACAAATATTTTATTTGTTTGAAATTTATAATTTATAATAAACAAATATTTTATTCGTTTGAAATTTATAATTTAAAATAAAAAAATATTTTATTTGTTTGAAATTTATAATTTATAATAAACAAATATTTTATTTGTTTGAAATTTATAATTTATAATAAACAAATATTTTATTCGTTTGAAATTTATAATTTAAAATAAACAAATATTTTATTTGTTTGAAATTTATAATTTATAATAAACAAATATTTTATTTGTTTGAAATTTATAATTTATAATAAACAAATATTTTATTTGTTTGAAATTTATAATTTATAATAAACAAATATTTTATTCGTTTGAAATTTATAATTTAAAATAAACAAATATTTTATTTGTTTGAAATTTATAATTTATAATAAACAAATATTTTATTTGTTTGAAATTTATAATTTATAATAAACAAATATTTTATTTGTTTGAAATTTATAATTTATAATAAACAAATATTTTATTTGTTTGAAATTTATAATTTATAATAAACAAATATTTTATTCGTTTGAAATTTATAATTTAAAATAAACAAATATTTTATTTGTTTGAAATTTATAATTTATAATAAACAAATATTTTATTTGTTTGAAATTTATAATTTATAATAAACAAATATTTTATTTGTTTGAAATTTATAATTTATAATAAACAAATATTTTATTTGTTTGAAATTTATAATTTAAAATAAACAAATATTTTATTTGTTTGAAATTTATAATTTATAATAAACAAATATTTTATTTGTTTGAAATTTATAATTTATAATAAACAAATATTTTATTTGTTTGAAATTTATAATTTATAATAAACAAATATTTTATTTGTTTGAAATTTATAATTTATAATAAACAAATATTTTATTTGTTTGAAATTTATAATTTATAATAAACAAATAAAATATTTGTTTATTTTCGTAATATTGCGTTGTAATTTGGCTTTCAAGTGCACCTGATGTGTATTTCATTTTATATATATGTGTGTGTGTGTGTGTGTGTGTGTGTGTGTATTTCCACAGCCAGACAACGTCGCAGCTCACAAGAGTTGCGACGTCGTCTGGCTGTGGAAATAATTGTATCTTCTCTCACATTCTGAAGGTTATATATATATATATATATATATATATATATATATATATATATATTATATATATATATATATATACATATATATATTTTTTTTTTTTTTTAGTATTCTTTATGTAAATACAGTCATATCTTGCTACGATGTACAGACCGTTTCGATCACAATAGATCTCATCAGGCAAGAAAAATTAAAAATTCAAAAAGGTTGAAGACCGTTTTAAATTTTAGAGCAGATATACTTTGCTATGACTGGCGTGGAGCGAGGTTAAACATCTTATGGATTTAGAATTAATTGAAAAAATAACTTTTTATTTGAAGAAGGGGAGGTAAAAAGATGTTTTTGGGAAACAATTAAAGAGGGTGATATGAGGGGAAGTATAACATAAATATAGAGAGGGGTATGAATTCCCTAAGAGATAGAAATGGAGAAGGGAGGAGAGAGAATAGTTGACATGCAATGAACGAAGATATTAGAGAACAATATTAATGGTTTTATAAATCAAGAGATTAAACCTGTCTAGGCTATGGAAATATATATATATATACTAGCAAAAGTACCCGTCGTTGACTGGATTCAAAAACAGCCTACAGAAAATGAACTCTGATTTATGAAAGTATGATAGGCTATGAAAAGGAAGAGTTGTAAAGGGATAGCTTCGAATTTGAGGGTATCAAAAACAAAGCAAAATATGATGAAAGTAAAAATAAAATAGATAAACCCCATAATTTATTATACCATACCTGTTCACACTGAAACACTTATCACAATATTCTGTGGATCTATATTAAAAAACCTTGTTAAACTTTGTGACATATTTTCATCTACGGAGGTCAGGCGCGAACGAACACCCCATAATTTTATTATACCATATTTCTTCAAACTGAAACATAATTATCAAAGTATACTTACGCGGATAGATATGAAAAGTCTTTATTGAAGTTTGTGTCTATTTCCATTCTATGGAGGCCAGGTGCAAACGCAGACCCCGCAATTTTATTATACCATCCCTATTTAAGTTAAAACATACTTATCAAAGTATTCTTATGTACATCTATATCAAAAACACTTGTAAACGTTTTTTTTTAATTTTTAAATTTTTTATTTCCATACTTTGTGGACCATGAGCGAACGCAAACCCCACAATTTTAATGAATCATCATTATGCCAGATCAAACATACCCATTCCTGTGTCTCGATACATCTTCTATCATTATATGTGATCAGTTTTCTATAATAGTCAACCATATAGGAGCCTATTCGTGGCCAGACACACACAGACATTCGGCTTTATATTATCTATATAAATGCTAGTATATCTATAAAAGTGAAAGTGTCTGTCTGTCTGTGTATCTGTGTGTGTACATTTCCCTACGCAATAGCTCTGTCAATTTTAAGTCTACAGACTCGAAATTTGATATATAGGGTACTGAGATTTGGGAAAATCGATGTGATCGGTTTTCGGCCAGAAATTAGTCGGTTAAGGGGTCAACGTTTAACGATTTGACCTTTGAGAACTCTACTAAACTCCTCTGCTAATATACAATTGAAATTTTAGATATAGGTTCCTTGGACATGGATCTAACTTAATAACTTGATTTGAACCTCAAGCAATAAATGCTAAGAGGTCATAATAGAGGTCAAAATTAAAAAAAAAATTGACCTCTGCAGTCTCTACAAAATTACTCAGGCAATTTCTGGTCTAAACATTTGAAATTTTACATAAATGGATATTCAGAGATAGGGTAAGCTTTTTAATCAGTTTGGGTCGAAAATTTGAGCTACCAATATATAAATGTATGTATGTATGTTTTCATGTCTGCCTAAAACTTTCGACAGAGGCGACGGATTTTCACAAGATCAGTATTGTTTTGAAGCTCGACCCTTCAGACGACAAATACCAGAAAAATTGGCTAAAAACATTACTTTCCTCACCCTCAACTGGGCACTTTTTTACAGAGAAGGGTCGCTTTTTTCACCGATATTTTCGAAAGTCATCCCCTCTTTTCGATTGTCTAGCCTTAATTTAAACCTGCGTCACTTCTGGTTCGGCAGTTGTCGTAGCAGCAAAGAAGTCACATTTTTTCCCCGTTCTTTTCCTCCTTCGCGGTATGGGTTCGAGCCTGCCTTCCTACTACCACTTTTTTTTTTTTTTTGCTCAACACACACCTCCAAACACCCAGGCAACGCCGGCCACCCATGCTAGTATATATATATATATAATAATTCTCCGAGTCCCAAATATCAAATTTTTTCAGTTGGTTGTTTCCAGTTCATTGCCGGAAACTTCATTAAGCTGTGCCCTCAAGCATTGAACCGTCTGGATTTGCATTCTGAGAGTGCTGGCAATGATCCTGTTTTCATAATCTGGATTGGTAGAGAGCATGAGTTGTATAGGGACGCATCTTCGCTCGTTGAAAATTGTGTCACTTTCATACATGATAGATTGATAGATGGATCCTGTCGTCCTTGGATTTGTATACAATTGGCCAACTAGTAGATGATCTGCAACAAAAAAAGAAAACTGGTTTTTATCAAACGGAAATGGAATCATGTCGTCTTTTCTAGGGTGACAATTTTATCATTCCATCCTGTTGTAGACATGAAATGTCTTTTTTTTTTTTTTAAACAAAACATATATATATATTACATATCCAATATTTTTTCATTTTTATATTTGGCAATTTATAACTACAATAAATTGCAGTTTCACTTAATGCCTTAACTAGCAAATTCTAGCATTGCTACAAATATAATTTGCTGATTTCTTTATGTCCTCTGATGAGAAGAATAATAAGAATAGCATTCTTTGAAACTCCGTAGAATAAGGATTTTGTAAATTGTTTTTTGGAGTATTTAGTCCAGCAATAAATTTTGATTGTAAAGTTCAACTTACAGTTTTAATTTGCTTTCTCTTATATATATATATATATATATATATATATATATATATATATATATAGACAAATAAAGAATATATATATATATATATATATATATATTCTTTATTTGTCTTTTCTTGGGTGACAGTTTTATCGTTCCACCCTATAAAATGATAAAATGAATTCCGGGCAACAGCGAGTATACATACATGCACATGTGCACTATGTGCACATTTATTATTGACTACCATTTATGTTGTTATGTGTGTGTATTACCTCATTGCGTATTGTTGGTGTTGTGTGCATTTGATATGCTTTTGTTTATCAGCATGTTGCGTCGTTTTTATGAGTAGTAATTAATGTAATTAAACGGACATTATATCCCTTCTTGCAAAATTCCTCATCTTGATTTGGACAAATTATCTTCCACAGTGAAAATAATTGGAGACTGAAACCAGTTTTAATTAAATTAATAGAATCCGTGTTATTTTTTCATCATCATCATCATCATCATCATCATCATCATCATCATCATCATCGTTGTTATTAAAATTATAATAAATAATATCTTCATCCAGCAAGAATATAAAAAATAGAAGCCTAGGTTTAAAAACATTAGCATTGTGGGAGGAAATTGACTGAAAATCAAAGATTATATAACAAGAAAATATTTAAAATGAGTGAGATCTGTGGAAATTCCGCTGTTGTATCCTTCCTCCAATATTGCGTAGTGGGGAGAACTCATACATAACAGTGTCTATTGACAGGTACGTATCCGGGACGACATGTAACGGAAGAATGAGACATTTATATAAAGGTGTACACGGCGACTACGGTGATGACGATTCTTGGGGACTTCATATTTATAGTAGACTTGCCTGGGTGCCTGGTGTTGCCCGGTGGTTGTGAGGTGTGTGTTGAGCAAAAAAAAAAAAAAAAAAGTGGTAGTAGGCAGGCAGGCTTGAATCCGTGACGCGAAGAAAGTGGAGGTATGTGTAAGAGTGTTGGTTGAGTAAAAAAAAAAAAAAGAAAGAAAAAAAAAAAAGAAAGAAAAATTGCGAATCCGTACTGTGAAGAAGGAAAAGAATGTGTAACCCCCCCCCCCCCCAAAAAAAACGTGACGTCTTTGCTGTTGCATCCATCACCAAACCGGAAGTGGTGAAGGTTTAAATTAAGGCTAGTCACTGGAAAAGAGCGGACGACTTTTGAAAATATCGGCGAAAAAAGCGACCCCCCTCCTTTTAGAGAAGTGCCCAGTTGTGGGTGAAGGAATTAATGTTTTTAGCCATTTTTTTTATATTTGTCGTCCGAAGGGTCGAGCTTCAAAACAATACCAATCTCATGAAAATCTGTTGCCTCTGTCAAAAGTTTTAGGCAAACATACAAACATACATACATACAAACATACATACATTTAAACAGACAGGTGAGATTTATATTATAGAAGGCTGATATAAATGTGAAGAGGATAAAGTTATAGACAGTTCTTTTCACAGAGAGAAGATTCATTATTCATGAGGGGCGACCGTTAGCACTTAATAACGTTCAATAATAACGTGATTAAATTTACCTCTATAAAGTTTGTAAAGCATTTATAATATAGACATATTGTTCATGTCAAAATGTAGAAAAAACTTATGTTTACAATAAGCGAGATACCCGTGTTGAACTTAAAGATTTTCTTTTAGTTAGAGGGTGTGTGTCAGTCTAGAAAATAATACAGTCATAAAAAAAGAAGGGGACGTCCCGTCATAAAGGTAAAGTAAAATAAAAGCCCCAAAACTAGCGTCGTCGTTAACTACCTTGCCTGAAAACTTCAATTAGATATTAGTCTTTTTAAAACGCAAATAGGTCACAAATGTGTAGGTAAACCGAAATGATTTTTTAAAAATAATTTCGCAACTGTAGTTTCTATAAAATAATTGGGTTTCATACAAAGTTCTTTTACAAGACGAATCACAAAAACACATTACCTTGCGGTTGAAATGATGATGAAGACAAACGCTTACAAATTACATGATGACATTTATTATTCCAGCTTGTTTCTTCTCGGCATTACATAAAACAATGTAAATTATTCAGATATCTCCATTTAATCTAAATTAGTGATCTAAATTCTATTTCTAAGGTAAACATGATCGAACGACTTCGGAACGGACAAAGAGGGACTTTTATATTTATTTGAGAGAACACATAAGGAGACTGGAAAGCGTCCAACAGAGACACCTGAGAAGGATCATGAAGATCAAATGCAGTGACTACGTATCAGAAGAGCTACCTTTGCGTCTATGCACAACTTACATGATGATCTTTATTCATTCCAACTGGATGAGATGATGCTGAGGGATTTGATTGCTTTTCAGAATTACATTGACTTGCCTCCCTTTCTGGTTCACTTCGAAAAGGGGTTCGGCTAACTCACTCTTCCAACTCTAACTGTCAACTCAACTCTCTAACTGCTGAATATATTGTTTCTATCTTTCTTTGTGACGTCAGAACGTGCTCAGACACGTGAATATTTTTTTTCACATGGGTTTTACATATTACATATGTCTCCAACACGTTTTTGTGGCAACACAAAGAAAATTCCTAAACTGATTTCCATTGTTTTAACTCTGACCTCTAGTTGTATCGTTATTCTAACACAATGGACAATGCTCCACATTCCTAGGATTGCATCTAAATTGCAATATGTATTCTTTTCAACTTCTGAATACTTGGTTCGGTTCTAGCCTTTTCTTATGAAGAGACTTTTACAGCACATCCAGCAACACTAAGTTGTCATATTTATGATCTGATCTGCAGATCTAAAAGTAGCCTGATAGGACATTCGAGGATTCACAATATTATCATGCGATCACCTTTATAAGAAGGAAAGTTTTTTTTTATGTCACTTATGTGTACTTCTATGTAGGACTAAAGTTGGATTAAAAAGTCACCTACATGCACACAGATGCACAACACTTAATTGAACAGATGGCAAACTTCTGTCAAGAAGTAGTAATCATCATATATATGCCATAATCACGTTGATACACCGGTTCTCGTCAGATCGCAAAGTTAAGCAATGTTGAACCTGGTTAGTACCAGATGGGTGACCATTTGGGAATTCTAGGTGCTTATGTCGGCATTGTTTCCAGTCTTTCTGAACTTCCACTTGCCACTGGTATTTAGCACTGTTGATTCAGGAGACGTGTAGTTGGAGATTGTGCAACTGTTGCCACAAAAATTTC
Source organism: Euprymna scolopes (assembly GCF_053919585.1). Taxonomy (NCBI): domain Eukaryota; kingdom Metazoa; phylum Mollusca; class Cephalopoda; order Sepiida; family Sepiolidae; genus Euprymna; species Euprymna scolopes. The sequence goes on along the minus strand of NC_136492.1, from coordinate 15,846,707 downwards.
ACACGCAGCCACCCTTACAGTTGGTATCGATAGTCTGTCAATACCGAAGGAAGCTACCATGTGTATGTGTGTATATGTATGCATGTGTATATATATATTTTTGCTCCATTTTACTTCAGTCACAGTTCTCAAAAATCAAGGGGACCCCCTTCCTGGGTCTTCCGTTTGATTTCCATATTCGAATATTCCATTAAAGTTCTCCTTTATCTCTTAAACACGGTGTGAATAAAAATAAAAGCTGGTGCGGGTTAGACATACCGAGGAGATTTATGTCGGTTGTGAATACGATGTGATTTTGAATATTTAGTCAGGGTTTACTTCTAGGGAAACGTATCCTTATGCCAGGTTGTAAAACTTTGAAGATCTTATTGTACATTGTTTAGATTGAGGCAACTAAGTGATTCGGGATATAGAGCAGTGAATGAGCACAGTTTAGGACAATATGTCAGAGGAGCGAAAAGACTAGGAAGATGTCCGTTAACATCAAGTATGCGATTAAGCTTGCCAACAATCTGTTTTTTTTTTGTTGTTTTTTTTGTTGTTGTTTTTTTTTTTTTTTTTTCACTGTTTTCACCCCAAACTAAACATATTGTAACTTGAAACGTAAGGTTCTACCATTCAGGATCACATCTTTCAGATGAGTCTTGGGTGTTGAGTATCAAGATGACTGTTAACATTACATTTCAGCGTAGAGACAGGAAAGCAGAAAATATGTAAGTGAATTTCAATATTTAGCAGTTCGAGAGGAGAAACTATAAGAATAGAAGTCTTTCTCATATATAGGGACCTAAACAGTATAAAGATTTGGATATCGTTGTACGTCGAGAACCTTAGACATTCAGGGATAGTGTCTAGTAGGCATTCAAGTTCTCTCATGCATATATATATATATATGTTATATAGGGAGGTGGATTTGATATTATAAAACAGTTATACAGGGTGCCCCCCCCCAAAAAAAAATGGGCCCCAACTCTAATTAGACCCCGTTTCTTAGTGTTTTGTCTGAATGAAATGAAACTTTGGTCATAATTAGTTTATTATATTCAAAACATCACATCAAAACACTAGGGTCTTTGACCTTTTTTTCTCTGTTGACTGTAAAATGCTCAGAAAAAGAATTGAATGTCCTTTGTTTTTTTTGGGGTCACCCTGTATATATACTAGCATTTAGCCCGGCGTTGCCCGGGTGTTTGTATGTGCATGTTGAGCAAAAAAAAAAAAAAAAGTGGTAGCAGGAAAGCAGGCTCGAACCCGTACCGCGAAGAAGGAAAAGAACGGGGGAAAAAACCTTGACATCTTTGCTGTTACGACCACCGCCAAACCGGAAGTGACCTATGCATAAATTAAGGCTAGACAATCGAAAGGAGAGAATGACTTTAAAAATTATCGGTGAAAAAAGCAACCCGGCCTCCCTGTAGAAAAGTGCCATTGAGAGCGGCACGGAGATATTTTGTTCTTATAGCATCTCTCGTTATAAACGTATAAATTGTATGGATTGTTGTTTAGCCAGGGGATATGATATCAACGTATAAACTGAGGCATGATGTATCAAAGAGTTATCACACGGGTATATATTACAGTTCATATTTACAATTTAAGGTATCATTTTTTTATAAGAGGAATGATATGTTTCATGCCTTTCTTTCTTCAAGAGTTCTTCTATCTTCATTTCTGAGCTCCGTGATAAAACATGAAATAACCAACACCATAACCAATTGAGACCTCTGTTCTTCCTTCTTTTGTGAAACCACAGAACACCACTTTACGTTTTTATGATATAAATTTATTTCAGTTGTCTCAAATGGTCTTCACAAAGAGGCTGCTTACGTGTCTACATGCTTGTTCTTACAGCCTCGCTTTCTGGCTTGAAGTACGTCTATTTCACCTGCGTGACTAGACTCCAACTCTCGACTCGAAACTTCCTGACCTCTTGACCTCAGTTCCGTTATGTCATCATTTAAAAAGCAAACGTATCTCTTAAGTGTGGCCTTTCCACGTCTGCCTGCCCAAGGTTATTTTGTTTATATTTAACCTAGCTAATTTATATAAATATCTCAGCTAAAACCCATTGCTACGCTTTATTCTATAAAAAAAAAAAGTAAAAAAGATTTTTGGGTGCCATCAGCTGGAATCGAAACCGAAACTCTAGCATCCAAAGCTGGTTCCGTTACTACTATACCAACGTGACACGCATATAAACTGATTAAAAGTTAAAAATAAACTAAGATGAATGTACAAAATGTATAACGATTTTTTTCATTTTTGACCCCTTAAAAACTATTTTAACCGGCTAAAGATCCATAAAAGAATGGTTCGTTAAAAATCCAATCATTTGTGGCTCCTAGTGCCGCTCTGCGACTTTTAGTTTCAGAGGAGATAAAGTTTGAAAATATGGAGACCGACAGACAGACATATAGCCTTTATATATATTAAATATATTAGTATTCGGATAATGAATTGGAATTGAGAATCAGAAAAATTGGAACATTTGGGGATATCGGAATCGGAAAAATGTGTGCCTCTTTTCTGATGCCAAAACGATTCATTTGTCTTTTTTATTTGATTTTGTTTCAAACAAAATCTTCCACTGTTGGTATTGATAATAAAACGATAAATATTTATTGATTTCAAACAACCAGTAAAACTAAAATCTATAGATCATCCTCTTTTTGAGTTTGAGAAAATATCTGCTCATTTAAAATATGTCTTTATGGAAATATGTGGAAAAATAACAACTCTATAGTCAAATATTTAGAGATTTATAAAGAATCAGAATCAGTAATTGTATCGGAATTGAGAATTTAGTGCGGAATCGGTAATTGTATCGGAATCGGGGAAAAATATTGGAATCGTCCCACCACTAATAGATACATATAATGTGTCTATGTATGTGTATATATGTATCGTGTTTCTCTCTTTTTTTTTTTTTTTCATTTTTCTTAAACTTTTTCTTCTAGGGGATGGGACATCCAACCAGATGTCTGATATTTACCCCTATTTTAGTGAGTCCAACCAAGAGATCTTTTCAGGATTCTAGCCGTCCCTTTCAGTGCAATCGTTTGTATTTCACTTGCACTTGGTTCACCGGGTATGCTTGCTATGTACTTTTTAAAATTCTTTTTCATAAGCCCAGTTGCTCCTATGATGACTGGTATAATTGAAACGTCTTTGTATGAATATATTTTAATGTGTGTGTGTATATATTTTAATAATGTGTGTATGTATGTGTGTATATATTTATAATTTGCGTGCATATATGTATCTATATTTATAATGGGCATGCATATATATGTGTATGCGTGTATATATGTGTGCGTATATATATGTGTATATACACGTGTATGACTATGTGTGTGTATTTAATGTACTATTTATAATTATTGTTTTTCATATTGTATTGAATTTGTAATCTCATTAAAAATTTAATGAGATATATTTTCCAATTAACCTAATTGAATGAAATGAATATATGCTTTAACATGGTTTACTCAGAATTACAACAGGTATTGTCTACTTACCTCCCACCATGGGAAGATGCGACACAAGGCCATATGGTGGAGATGATAGGCCAGCATACTTTGGTACCGTAAAAATATATCTTATTAATGAAGTAATAATAATATTACGAGTAATACTAAAATAATAATATTAGTATCAATAATAAAGTCATATTATTATTAATAATAAAATAATAATATTAATAAAATAATATATATCTATAAAAGTGAAATTGTCTGTGTGTGTGTCTGTGTGTGTACATTTCCCCTACCAAACTACTCTGTCATTTTTCAATCTATAGACTCAACATTTTACATAAGGGGTTTTGAGATTTGGGAAAATCTTTTTAATCGGTTTTCGGCCAGACATTTGGCTGTCAAGGGGTCAAAGTTCAATGATTTGACCTTTGAAAACTTTGCCAAACTCCTTTGCCAATTTTGGGTCTAAACACTTGAAATTTTAGATGTAGGTTATTTGGACATGGATCAGACCTTTTAATTTGATTTCAGCCCAAAATAAATGTTAAAATTGGGATCAAAGTTAAAAAGAATTTGATCTCTGCGTCCGCTACCAAATTACTATTAAACCAATTTTTGGTCTAAACATTTGAAATTTTACATAAAGTGTATTCAGACATGCAGCAAGCTTTTTAATCGGATTTTGGCTGAAAATTTGGCGGCCAAGGGGTCAAAGTTAAAAAGATTTACGTTTTTTTTACGATTTTGAACACCAGTAAAATCCATCATAACTTTTGTTTTACTAAACGAAAATTGAAAATTTTATTTTTACAATATAGCTGAGAAGGTGATCTGTAAACTGTAATAATATTTAAAATTTGGTTGAAAAATGAGTGAGTGGTGAAGTTTTAAAGCAGTTCTAAACGACTAAAACTGCCATTTAACCATATATTCAAACACAGTAGTGTTTGAATAATATTATATTAGATTATAGCTGAAGGAACTCAAGTTATATATAATAGAACTTGAGTTCGTTCAGTTATAATCCAAATCGAAACCAAAACTTATGAAAAGTTCTTGGTAAAATTATTTATTACAAGGAATGGAAGTACATAATTAAACGACAGTCACTCAGAAAGAAAAAGATGTAAGCTTGACACACAAAATAACACGCACACTATTGCTATCATATTAGTATATAGATAATGTGTATACTTGTACACCCACTTTTTTTTGTGCATGCATGCGTGTGTATGTCACTATAAACTAATGCCACACCAAATAATCGAGGAGGGTCAAGGAGGACGGAAAAACCGAGGAAGAAAGAAAGCACTAGTCAGATCTCTGTTGGATGAGTGCAAGGAGGATTGGGACCTTAGGGAGGCTCATTGCCATCCAAATTCCAGTCAATGGTCGTTGCCAATGAGAAATCAATGGTAAGCGGCTGTTTTGATAATGTAAATTCATCTGCAAAGGTTATCGAAAAAAGTGGAGAGTACTGGAAATCTGGGGAGACTCAGGAGAACGCCACAAGGTGTTCTCAAAGAGAAATTTTCGATGATGGCCTGTGTGACTATTAATAAATAATAATAACAAAAAAAAAATAAATAAAAAAAATAAAATAATAAAAATAATACTTTGCTGTTGCAGCTGATCACATGGTGAATATCAAAGAAAAGGAGAAACGGAGCAAATACACAGAGCTAGCCAGAATGCTGAAAGGGATATGGAAGATGAAGAAAATCAAAATAATACCTATAATAGTAGGAGTGCTAGGAACAATCCCGAAAAACTTTGAAAAAAGAATGGGAGAAATTGGAATCAAAGGCATTACTGGAAAAATACAACGAACAACAATAATGAAAACAGATGAAATATTAAGGAAACCCTTGAATGTGGAAACTAACACACAGGAGCAACAAGTGCGGGTCAGACAAACTGCTGCAAACGCAAAACATGAAACACTACATGGAACCAAGAACACTGAAACCGCATATCTATAAGTTCTCTAACCCAACCCTACCCCCATTGCCACATCACTGTTCCCCCCCCCCCAAAGAGCAAGACCAAATAACCAAGTAGAGTCAAGGAGGAAGGAAAGACCGATGAACTGACCAGACCTCAGCCAAATAAGTGCAAAGAGAACTGGGACCTTGGGGAGGCTTATTGCCACTCAAATCCCAGCAAAGACCAACAGCTGCTGCCAACGAGAAATCAATGGCAAGCAGCTGTTGCGATAATGCAAATTTATTTGCAAATGCTATCGAAAGAGGTGGAGAGTACTGGAAACCTGGGGAGACTTGTTGTCACTCAGCTTCCAGGGAACACCACAGGCTGTTTTCAGGGAAAGATCTCTGAGGACCTGTGTGAAAGCTCCTTGTGAGCCAATAATAATAATAATAATGATGATAATAAAGAAAATAAAAATAGGGTTAAATAGGATGGAAGGATCGAGGAGAGAGAGCACTAACCAGACCTCCATTGGAAGAGTGCAGAAAATACAAGGACTTTTGCTTGGCAAATCCCAGTGAATCCCAATGGTTGTTGGCAATGAGAAATCAATGGTAAGTGGTTGTTGCTATAATGCAGAGTCATTTGTAATCCAAAAAGTTTTTTATTATCGGAACAAGTGGAGAGCACTAGATATCTGGGGGAACTTGTCACTTGGAATCCAGTGAGCGATCACTACTGATGGCCTATGTGAGAACTCCTAGTGAGTAAATAATAATAATAATAAACGTCAGCAGAAGCAATTGAACTAAACAGCTGGGAACCCCTCCCTCCCAACCGTTTCTGATGCTGCTGCCTTTCAGTGGTATCAGTTGTATAATAAAATTCCTGACCCAGAATGCAAAACTGGCATTTAATAGGCCATTATATACCCTAACACACGCACTGGAAAAAGTAAAAAAAAAAAAAAAAAAAAAGAAAAAAAAAAATTGCTGAGTCGATAAGAAGAAAAAGAAAAAAAAAAGTTTGAGAATTTTGTCTGTAGACTTGAGAACTTTTTTGGTATTTTTCTTTTCTAAATTTTGTCTCAGAAATAAATTCTTCAATTATTTCTTCGTGGAATGCAAAACTTCTTGCTTTTATAGAACAGAGAATAAAAGGAAACTTTCAGACTTGATTTATATACCAACTTGATGTTCGTGTATGTGTGTGTATATATATAGATGTGGCATGTGTGTATTTGTACATCCGTGTGGTTTGTGTACGTATATAGATCAAAGAGTTGCACATATCTGTATGTATATATAAACTAGCTGGCTGGCGACCCGGCATTGCCCGGCCATACAATACACTTAAACCTGATATTTTAATTTATGCAGATTGCATATATTATTATATAATCAATCGCTAGCCTGGGTGCCTGGCGTTGCCCGGCTGTTTGTAAGTGTGTGTTGAGCAAAAAAAAAAAAAAAAAGTTGTAGTAGGCAGACAGGCTCGAACCTGTGACACAAAGACGGAAAAGAAAGTGGTGGTGTGTGTAAGGGTGTTGGTTGAGCAAAAAAAAAAGAAAAAAAAAAGAAGGAAAATTGCAAGCGAAAAAAAAAGAAAAAGAAAAGTGGTTGTAGGCAGATAGGCTTGAACCCGTACTGTTAAGGGGGAAAAGAAAGTGGGGGAAAAAAAAAAAAAAAAGTGACGCGTTAGCTGTTGCACTCATCACCAAACCGGAAGTGACGTAGGTTTAAATTAAGTTAGACAATCGAAAAGAGGTGATGACTTTCGAAAATATTGACGAAAAAAGCGAGCCCTCCTTGTAGAAAAGTGCCCAGTTGAGATTGAAGGAATTAATGTTTTGGGCTAATTTTTCGATATTTGTCGTCCGAAGGGTCAAGCTTCAAAATGATACCGATCTTGTGAAAATCCGTCGCCTCTGTTGAAAGTTTTTGCGAAACATACATACATACATTTAAACAGACGGATGAGATTTACATTGTAGATTATATATTATGAGGAATAATTTGCCTGTTGGACTAATTTGCGAATAAAAATATAATGATAAATAAATAAAAACAAATAAATATTAAATAAATAAATGAATAAAAAAAAAAAAATAATGATAACGTCGTTCATCAAATTCCGTCTGTGTTTGTTTACTATATCATGTCAGCTGATATTTGGGCTTGACGATGAATGCCCTGGAAAAGTCACTTCTGATTAATGTTTAGTTTTAAAATATGCAAACGAAGAAATGATTTGCAGCAATGTTAAATGGTGCCTATTCTTTTATTGTAAATTGAACTCATTAATAAGAAAAAATTAAAATAAAATAGTGAGGTACATCTGGGCTTGAACAGGGAATCATTCGATCTGTAATCAAATGCTCTACCACTGAGCTATGTTTCCAGATGACAATAGATCTTTTTTTCTTTTTAGGAAGAAATGATTTGCTGAGATTTTATTATTTCTCTTGGTCGGTGTAATGTAAAATATTCCCTGTAAAATTTTTTCTTTTTTATCTATAAGAGAAGAAAAACTATTTTTAAGATCGAATTTTTTGGATTTTTGATAATTATCGAATAAATTTCTGTACAAAACATATCTAAGAACACTACCAGACATATAAATTAGCTTTGTGTGAAATTTGCAAAAGATAGACTCAGCCGTTTCGGAACTTATGAGGAAGGAACTCACACACAAAGTGATTTTTATATCATAGTAGAGATAGAGATATATAGGTTTGTGTGTGTATATAATACTAGCATGGAGACCCAATGTTGCCCGGGATTGACTGATGATCAATGAATGATCCATACTTCTATTATTTTTATTGTCATCGAAATCAATAAAATCGCCCATTTTTCAATCAAATAAATTGATTGTTTGCTCTAGTCGGGAACCCACTGTGGTGCACTGGGAGGAAGCTTTGCATGCCCCCCCCCCACAGTAACTTAATCCACAATACATTGTAGTCTACATTGCACTGTAGAGAACCTACTATTGATTTTATAAAATTATTTTTATATAATGGCTTGAATAAAAGTTTAAAAGGCAAAGTATTATCGTTTAATCTAAATGAACACATTGAACATGCCTGTCTTACCAAAGAACCTGCTGTTGATTTTATACACTGAGCTTTTCTGCTTGTGTGATGATAAAACTTCTAAAATGCACTCGTGATGTTAGGCTGTATAAGTGTGTTAGCTTTGGTTAAAATACGCATTTTTTTCACATAAGCGTATTTTATGTGTCTGGAAGTGTTCTTAGATAGATTTTTATATCGGAATGTCTCTTGTCAAAGATGAAATAACCAAGGCCCAGACATGAATGTGTTATGAGATAAAACTTTATTATAGCAAGCGCTAACACGTGCGACTGGTCTCAAAGGGAAAATCTAACTGACTAGTCGCATCCGGGGTTTTACCCTTGGCGGCCCTCTCCTCATATAAGGGGAGATAATCACTCTTTCCTGGGGCAGGATAAATGGGATGGGATGTTAACACTTCCCCGCTTTCCTTTCTTGTGCTGATGAAAGTTTTCAGGAGACATCATCAAAGGGTTATCTGCAGGGAAAGGGAAAGAAAAAGAAGAATTTAACAAAATTATGTGACACTGTGTTTTAAGGATTAGAGAGATTGTTCCTTGGGTTCAGATGTGAATCCTAGAATTTTAAAAGAGGGGACTCCCTTTTTTGTTAAGCCATCAGCAATTTGTTTGTCAGTGGGTATCCAGGATATCTCTGCAATTTCTCCTCTGTCAACCATTTCTCTAAGAATGGCCATTTCAATTCTTAGTCTTTTATCGAGGATTTGTGTGGTAGAATGCACTGCATCATACAAACAGGAATTGTCTGTTTTGCATGTTATCTTGATGTTTGTAGTGTGATCTTTCATTTGCAGAAAATCCAGTATCAATTTTCTGTAATAATGGCAGGCTTCAGTAAGATCAACCATCGCCAGAGTCTCCGCAGCAAGCGTGCTTTTGACTATTCTTTTGATGCGTTTAGATTGTCAGGCTATTGGCATGTATTGGTTATTACTACCAACCAGAAAAATAATTTAGCCACCTTGTGATCCACCGTCAGTTAGGTTAGCAAAGGATGCATCACTGTATGCTATAATTTGAAGCAATTTAGGGTTTACAAGATTGGGAATATGGATTTGGGATTTCTCCTTTTTTGCCTTTTTGATAGTCCTATTTATTTGTTTTATACATTCCACATTTTCTTGTTTTAATATGGAACTCAATGCACTGACATCAAAACTGAGGTCAGGTCTAGTTTGAGTGGCTAGCCAGTTGAGTTGACCGATTAGCTGTCTGGCCTCGGAGATCTCAGTGAATGTCAGCTTGTCTTCCAGCCTTCTTCCATTCTGCAGCGGAATGTGTCTGAGTTTCTTTGTGTATTCATCTTGTCCAATATTAATGTTACTATTGGATTTTTTTATTTCTAATCCAATATATTGGAACTTGGCAACTTCTTCAGATTTCACTTTGAAAAGTTTACGAAGTTCATTAATGACTTTGTTCTCAAAGGTTTCTGAACCAGCAAAGCAGAAATCATCGACATGAGTGGCAATTATGCCTTGAAGCTTGTTTTTGAAATGCCAAGTGAAAATAGCGTGGTCATATTTTGATGGTGTGGCCCCTAGCTTTACTAGTTTCTCTCTAAGTGTTAGGTACCAGGATCGAGATGCATCTGTTAGACCGTAAACACATTTGGATAATTTCCAGATGTAACCAGGGGATACATTGGCTTCTTTGGGAGGAAGAAGGTAGACGGGTCGATCTAATTGCTTGCTTTGTAAAAAGGCAGTTTTGATGTCCATGGATTTGCATACCCAACCACTTGCTGATATAACTCCTAAGACTGATCGTAAACTTTCTTTTGAACATGTTGGGGAGTCATTTCTAACATTGCAGGCATCTTTATCTTGAAAGCCTTTCGCAACAAGTCTGGCCTTAAAGGTTTGTTTTCCATTCAACTCCTTGTTGGTGTAGACCCATCTTGTGCATATTTTTGGTTGGCCCTGATCTAATACTTGTGTGTAGACTTTGTGTTCAACCCAACTTTGGAGTTCTCTCTTTTTGGCCTTATCATATTGGTCATTAGAGGAGTCAGTCATTAGATTTACCTCTGTGGCTTCATTAGTGAGGGGTTGGTCATCTTTGTTTGTCTCCCATTCCAAGACCCCATTCTCAAAATCTAGCCAGAATGGGTCACCTTCCTCCATAGCAACGTTCATTAAATATTTATTTTTGCCATTGGCTTTACCAGCTCTACTGATCACATTCAATTTTCTCCATTCTTGGTCTTCATCATTGGTGAATTTGCATATTATAGTTTGGCCTGGTTTAGGCAGTTGTACAGATTTGGTGGCCACTTTGAGTAACGTGTCACATTCATTGGCCTCATTCTGCTCAGGGTCATCAATTTCACTGCCCTCATCTATTGGCACATAACCACTTGTGGTGGCATTGTTGTGCCTCTGAGGTTTTGTTTGTACACTGGTGTCTTGGTGTTCAGAGGTGTTGTGGTATGTGTCAGGATATGGAATTAAGCGTGAAGGATGCACTCTAACGTATGTGGCTCCATGTTTGACTAGTACTTGTTTATGTTCCCAGCCTATGACAGCACCGGGACCAAGCCATCGATCAGATTCATTTCTTTTAAAAAGGACAAGGTCACCATTCTTGTATTGATCAATTACACTGGTTCTCACCTGATGACGGAGAGCTCGTCTCAATTTTTCAGAGGCTTCACACTCTATGAAACCTTTTCTTGCAGCATGCATGGCATTGAGGTTGTCAGCAACAATTTGACTAGTACTCACACCTTCTAGTGCAGGAAGTTGATCATTCAGGAGAGAAGGCAGGTTGGGATTTTTTCCAAAAACCAGTTGGTTAGGGCTATAGCCGTGTGAATTGTGAAGTGCATTCTTGGCATTGACCGCCCATGAGAGAGCAACATCAAAGTTACACCGAGCATCTTCTAAAGTCTTCTTGACCATTTCTCCCAGAACACCATTGTGCCTTTCATTCAATCCATTACTCCAGGGGGATTGTGCAGCAGTGGTACGGACTACGATATTCAAGTTTTGAGCCATGTCTCGGAAGAATTGATTGTCAAATTCCCGGCCATTATCAGTAAGAAAAGCTGCTGGAGCACCAAAATATGCAATCCAGCGTTTGAAGATGGCAGTGAGTATATCAGAGCTCTCCTTACTTGTAAGCCTAACAGCGACACTATATCTGGTTGCATGGTCCACCAAGTGTAGTACTTTATGTCCATTTCTAGTACAGCAGCGCGAGACTGTCCGGTGAGCGAAAGAAATACAGCGGGAGCTTGTTTTGAAGGCGGAATGTTCGTTGCTATCTTCCATAGTTCAATTTCTCGTTTCCATGAATCGTAAAATTCCGGGTTTAGTCGTGGTGGTTCAAATATTCTGGAACTCATTAAGTTTTTTTTTTTTTTTTTTTTTTTTTTTATTTTTTTTTTTATCTTCGTACGCTCTGCTACCAGATGTCAAAGATGAAATAACCAAGGCCCAGACATGAATGTGTTATGAGATAAAACTTTATTATAGCAAGCGCTAACACGTGCGACTGGTCTCAAAGGGAAAATCTAACTGACTAGTCGCATCCGGGGTTTTACCCTTGGCGGCCCTCTCCTCATATAAGGGGAGATAATCACTCTTTCCTGGGGCAGGATAAATGGGATGGGATGTTAACATCTCTGATAAGTATGGAAAATCGATAATTGAAAAAATTTGATTAAAGAAGGAACAATCTAACAACCCTTGCATCACAATTACTCGTGCTGCTACACTTACAGGAGGTGTCCATTGTCACTTGAGACTGAACGGAGGCATCATTGAGAAACTTGCATCAGGAGTACACTTTTTTTATTTTTAGCCGACTCTCCACCTAAAGGTAAAAGTAATGTTTGATTGTGAAAGAGAGCTGCTGACAGGTATATGTATGCCTAACAAATGAAGTAGAAATCTTTCTAGATTGAGGCAATTTTTGTTAATGGATACCTCCTGTAAGAGTAGCAGCGCAAGTAATTGTGATGCAAGGGTTGTGCAATCACCAGCTAGACCTCTACTGAATTCTTGAGTTCAGTGGCAAGGAGGAGTGCTAGAGGATTGGAAACAATGCTGAGATAAGCGGAGAGCACACACAGCACCTGGAATTCCCAAATGGTCACCCATTTTAGTACTGACCAGGCTCAGCGTTGCTTAACTTTTGTGATCTAACAAGAGCCGGTGTGTCAACATATTGACACGCAAGTTTAGAAAAAGGAAAAAAGATGCAGAAGTTTCTGATATTCGATTCGATTATGTCTTAAAATTGTTGCCTCCTACACCTCTCGCTCTACGTGTTTTAATCGGCGCAATAAAATATCCGAAATTGGTTCCGTGTCAGTTTTAATATTTCAGATTGAAAATAATCCGAATAAAATATCATCTAATTTTCCCCCCTCTCTCTTTTTTCCTCACTCTCTCTCTCTCTCTTTCCTCTGTCTCGCCCCGCCTGTCCCTCTCTTCCCCCATCCGCTTCTCTTTTTCCTCTTTCTCTTATTCCTCTACATCTCTTTTCTTTTCTCTTCCTCTTTCTTTCCTTTTTTTTTCTCCCTCTCCAATTCTTTCTTCTTGCCCTCCTTTCTTCCCCTTCTCTCACTTTCTTTCACCCTTTCTTTCCTTATTTTTCCCTCGCTTTCTCCCCCCTTCCTCTTTCTCCCCCTCTTTCTTTTCCTTTCTTTACCTCCCTTGCTAATGCTTTCCTCTCTCTTCCTTTCTCTCCCATCTTTCGCTTTCTTTGTCCCTTTCTTTTCTTCTCTTTCTCGCTTTATCCTCTTATTTCTCCCTTGCTTTATATCCTCTCTTCCTCTTTCTTTTCTTTTCTTTGTTTCCCCCTCCAATTCTTCCTTTCTTGCCCACTTTCTCTCTTCCTTTCTCCCCCTTTTCTCCCTTCTTTTCTTTCCCTCTCTCCCTAGCTTTTTCCCTTTTCCTCCCTCCCTTTCTCTCCCTCTTCTTCTTTTTCTTCTCTCTTCCCTCGTTTCCCCATTTCACTTATCTCTTTCACCCTCTTCCCTTTTCTCTCTCTCTACCTCTCCACCCCGTCTATTCTCTGTATCACTCCCCATCTCCTCTATCCCTCCACTTCTTCCCCTCTCTCTTTACAGATGAGGTAGAAAAAGCAACTTTTGAAACCGACAGGAAATTTCAAATGATAGATCATTCATTTGATGGTCTTTAATTTGATGATATTAAAGACAAAAAAATAAAACGGCCAAAAAAAAAAAAAAAAAAAAAAAAAAGAAAAAAAAAGTAAGGTCTCCATTTTTTTTTTTTTTACTCATTTTGGAATCTGTTTTTCTTTCCTCCATTTTTATTTTCTATAATTTTCCCCCAAATTTGATTGTAGTTAAAATTGTCTCTTTACCGAAGCCAACTGACATAAATCAGGTTTTTAATAATTTCCGTTTTGATCTGTTTTATCAATTGTTCAAGAATTGCTAGGGTATTTTCGGTGTTGGCGGCGGATATTTTTGGTTTATAGATTACAACCTTTACCCCCACCACCTTCTTCCGGAGCACTGGAAGAATTATTGGTTTATCTTTAGCAGGAGGCGGGACTGAAAGCAATGAAGCCATTGATTAATAACTCAATCAAAGCACACAAGAGTTCGATTGAATAAATAATAATAAAGCAAATCTGTAAAAATTAAAAAAAAAAAATTGATCAGAAAATAAATAGATGAAATGACATTTTTCCCCATTGAATTTCAATCTGTTCCCTTCATTCGCCGATTTGAAAATAGAAAAATCCGAATTTTTAATCTTGACGCGCAAAGAGCAGTCTACAACAGGGGTCTCCAAAGTTTCGAATGGAGAAGGAGGAAGGGGCATATTGCTGACCTTTTAGGGCTATGTGGGCGAAAATTAAAAAAAATAAAATGGCCAAGAAACAGTGTACATCTATAAATGTAAAAGCGAAAATGTGTGTCTGTGTATATGTGTATATGTGTATCTATGTATATGTGTATATATGTGTATATGTGTATCTGTGTATATGTGTATATGTATATGTGTATATATGTGTATATGTGTATATATGTATATGTGTATCTATGTATATATGTATATATGTATATGTGTGTATATGTGTATATATGTGTATCTATGTATATGTGTATATATGTGTATATATGTGTATATATGTATATGTGTATATATGTATATGTGTATATATGTATATATGTGTATCTATGTATATATGTATCTATGTATATGTGTATATGCACTTTTTCTGTATGTCCACAAAAGGCTTTTTTCCAGGGGCTGCTCGCTCGGTTCCCTCATTCTTAAAACATTTTATATCACGTCTATATCATAATATCTACGAGTTAACTACGGGGGTCGCCTGTAATTTGCCCGACTTTGAAACGTTAAGTATTTCACTTTTTTGGATCACTGCATGTTGCTTTCATTTTTCGGTATAATAAAAAAAAAAAAAGCGAAACTCGATTCGATTGGTCAATGTCGACTTCACCGTCATATCAGATAATTGCTTATTACTCCTCCCCTAACCCTACCAAATTTCTTTTCTTTCTTTTACACTCGGGCAACCCCGCCAGTATAACTATAAAACATGGTTAATTTATTTTCTAAAGTCTGAATCAGTGCAGAATTTTTAGTTAAAAAATTAACATTTGAAAATCTTTTTAACTCTGCCATTATTTGTTAAGTCCAAAATGGCTGAGCAGCAGCTTAGTTCCCACCAGTTTTGGCAAATAGCAAACAGGATCCTGAACAGAAACGTGTGCTCTATCCCAACCATCATCAATGGACCTGAGGTAATCTCATCAGCATCAGACAAAGCCAAACTCTTTACCAAGAACTTTGCAGCTAATTCTACCCTATGGAACCAAGGTCACCATTCCTCCTTTATAAGAAAACATGCTATGCGACATACAAATAAATATCTGTGCGTGATGTCGGCAAGCTAATCAAAAACTTTGATTCCAGTAAAGTAACCGGCCCTGACAGCATTCCAATTATAGTGCTCAAAAAGCTCCAACCAGAACTAGCTTCCATACTTACGAAGCTATTTAAGCGTTGTCTTAAGGAGAATTGCTTCTCAACACCCTGGAAAATCTCATCAGTATGCTCTGTATTACAGAATTCAGATGATCGGTCATCTCCCTCTCAGCACAGACTAATAAGTCTCCTGTGCGTCATGAGTAAGTTACTGGAATCTGTGTTAAATAGAGAAGTAGTCAACTACCTCAATAAAAATAACCTTAGTGACATGCAAGATCGTTTCCGTTTTGCTAGATTTACAGCAGATGTGCTTAAAGTTATATCTCATAGGATTAGCGAATCTCTTGGTGGAGGCTTCCTTTCTAGGGCAATTGCTCTTGACATAACAAATGCCCTTGTTAGGGTATGGCATAGAGGTCTATTTCACAAGATCTCCAGCTGTACCATAGCTGGAAATGACTTTTCAATTATTTAATCATTTCTCTCTGATAGGTTCATAATAGTAGTGGTTGATGGGCAGAAATCAGAAGTTCATAGTATTAATACTGGAATCTCTCAGGGGTTCATTCTGGATCCAACTCTCTTCCTGATCTACATCAATGATCTTCCAAATCACATCCTTAGATCATTCGTAGGCATTTATGTTGATGATGGAAGCACATCAAAGGCTGTAAACGACTAAGTTCTCTCTGATTCTCTCTCCTCTGTTCTTGTGGTACGATGGGGAAAGAGTGGCTAGCTACTTCTATCTTTACATCATCAATGCTCTGATCCCAATCTGGCATCAACTGAAATGAATGGCTCTTGTCTTGGGAGAGGCTTCATGTTTTGACAAGCTTCTGGGCTTGACCTTTACTCCTGATCTGAAATGGAACACGTACATCAAATCTGTTGCCAAGGTCGCTGGAAAAATGGTGGGATCCTCCTATCGATCCAGTAGCTATCTACCTGCTGATGCAATTCTCTACCTATATAAGAGTCAGGTACGTCCAAGGATGGAGTATTGTTGTCATATCTGGGCAGGAGCTGTTAGATCTTATTCTGCCATGACAGAGTTCAAAATAGACTTTGTAGCCTAGTGGGGGATGCCCTTTTCTCTTCCCTGCAACCTCTTTCACAACATTGCGAGTCTGTCCCTGCTTATCGTTGTTTTCATGGAAAGTGCTTGCCTGAGCTCCAATCTGTGGTCCCCCCCCCTCGCCAAACATTCACGAGAAACACTTGTCTGGTTGAAAACACTATCCATAGTTTCCCCCACTTTTCATCTGTGCCTAGAATTAAATGTGGATTCCATGAACAGAGCTTCTTTCTTAGAACTGCACACCTGTGGAACTCCCTTCCGTTTGCCTGCTTTCCAGCTGACTACAATATGATTGTCTTCAAATCCAATGTAAACAAGTTCTTGATAAGCTGTTCTCCTTAAGTAATCCAATTTACCAAATTTACACTTCTAATGATTACTGTGATACTTTGGCTACAGTACACTATGTAACCCTTATCCTTGAGTGGCCTCCGGGCCTTGATAAGTAGTGATTCCTTTGTAAAAAAAAAATATGATTATAACTAGCGGGGGGGGGGGAGCATCCGACTTTGCCCAGTCATAAAATATGCTTAAATATAAGTATTTTTTATAAGTATCTAGCCATCAACTAGAATCAGAACTGAAACTGTAGCATTCAAAGCTGGTGACGTTACCACTGTACCAACGTCTGCCTGACTACAACTTGGATGCCTTCAAGTCTAACATTAATAAATTCCTAATGAACCGCCCCCTTAAGTAAACACCTCATCAAATCTCCACACTAACGTACTGTGCTTGCAATAACCCTTATCCCTGAGTGGCTTCCGGGCCTTGATAAGTGGTGACCACCGTGTAAAAAAACAAAAAGCAAAAAAAAAAAAAAACGTGACACGCATATGCACTTATTAAAAATTAAAAATAAACTAAGATGAATGTACAAAATGTATAACGATTTTTTTCAATTTTGACCCCTTAAAAACAATTTTAATATGTTAAAGACCCATAAAAAAAAACGGTCCATAAAAAATCTAATCATTTGAGGCCCCTAGCGTTGCTCTGCCACTTTTAGTTTCGGAAGAGATAGAGTTTGAAAATATGGAGACAGACAGACATATAGCCTTTTATATATTAGATTTATTTTATTAATTTACAAGCATGAAATTGGTGCATTTCTGATATAATCATATGGGAGGGGGAGGGGACCGTCATAAATAGTACTATTGCAGTCATTTGTCAACTTTATTAAGTAAGCCCCAACCATTTTTTTTTTTTTTTAATAAAAAAAACTTGTCTCAGATGCAATACGCAGGCGCAGAAGACACATGAAAATGAGCGCCGGCAGTGGGAAATCAAGATAAAGATGAAGAAAACATACCCATACAAAATGATATTTTTAATGTTGTTTTGCTTTTTAATGAAACTGATTCTTCAAAACTTCTTTTAATCTTTTTTTTTTTTTTTTCTAAACAAAAAGAAAAACTATCGCATTATTTTCACATATTTCAATAAAAAATTGTTTTCTGAATATTTTTTACATTTTCCATACGAGCTCTGCAGGCCGGATTAAAGAATTTGACAGGCCGGATCTGCCCGTGTTCTACAACGTTGAATTAATTCTTTCTCTTTTCCCTCTTCCTCTTTTCCCTCTACCTCTCTTTTCTTCTCTCTCTTCTTCCTCTTTTTCCTCTATCTCTCTTTTCTCTCTCTTTTCTCTCTACCTCTCTTTCCTTCTCTCTCTTCCTTTTTCTCTTTTCCCTCTTCCTCTTTTCCCTCTACCTCTCTTCCTCTTCTCCTCTTTCTCTTTTCCCTTTACCTCTCTCTTTTCTTCTCTCTCTTCTTCTTTCTCTTTTCCCTCTACCTCTCTTTTCTCCTCTCTCTTCCTCTTTCTCTTTTCTCTCTATCTCTCTTTTCTTCTCTCTCTTCCTCTTTCTCTTTTCCCTCTTCCTCTTTTCCCTCTACCTCTCTTTTCTTCTTTCTCTCCTTTCTCTTTTCTCTCTACCTCTTCTTCTTTCTCTTTTCTCTCTACCTCTCTTTTCCTCTCTCTCTTCCTCTTTCTCTTTTCCCTCTTCCTCTTTTCCCTCTACCTCTCTTCCTCTTCTCTCTTTTCCTCTTTCTCTTTTCCCTCTACCTCTCTTTTCTTCTCTCTCTTCTTCTTTCTCTTTTCCCTCTACCTCTCTTTTCTTCTCTCTCTTCCTCTTTCTCTTTTCCACCTCTATTTTTTCTTTTTCTCTGCCTCTCCCTCCCTTTCTTTCCCTCTCTCTCTCTATCCTTATTTTTCCCTCACTTTCTCTCCCTACCTCTTTCCTTCCCCCTCTCTTTTCTTCTCTCCCTCTTTCTTTCCCTTTCTTTGCCCCCCCCCCTCTCCAATGCTTTCCTTTCTCTTCCTTTTCCCCCTTCTTTCCAATTTATTTATTGAGTAAAAACCAATAATTGACTTCTATCATTTACATGTTCCATAAATACTTTGGAGACCCCTGTTCTATAACGTTGAATTAAGGAAACATGTGCATTCTCGGGTTAGAGTTAATAAAGTCACCATTGCCCCCTGCATTGAGTGTTGTCGGGCTGATGCATCTACCATAAGGATTCTAAACATAAGATTTAGTTATTGGTATTCTTCTTTTGGTTCGTCAAACTACTGTTCTCATCTTGAGTGCTATTTTCACAACATTTCGGTCGATGTAACCTCCGACCTTCTTCAGGTGTATCTTGTCGAACTCAGGAATTTGGATGGAATTTCGAGCGGAACCCTTTATTTACTTCATGGGGGTAGCATGCTCTCGTTCTATCAGCCATGACTGGATAGAGGTCCTAAGTAATTCGTAATTGTATTTTTCGGTCGCCCACACTGAGAATTGAACATTCAACCTTCAGGAGAATATCACTCTCACAGTTGATTTTTTCAAATATTCTAACCACTGCGCCATGGGGCCTTGCAAAAATAAAAAAAAGACGAATAACCAATCCTCATTTTAAAAATTGAGAAACGTAATTAGATTTAGGATCTTCATATTTTGATTTTAATCTTCATAAAGAAAGATAAAAATGGTGCAGAGCGTCTCTGTTCCAGGAATTACTGATCTGGGACAAACATTTTTCTCTCTACTAAAAAAGAACACAGTAAAAAATAAAAATTAAATAAAGGTTCGAATTTAAGCTGGGCTCCCTATACCTTGCTAGAAAATTCCTCCAACCAGAGCGTATACTATATCTTACAAAGTCACAATTCGCCCATGCATGGAGTATTGTTGCCACACCTAGGCTGGTGCATCTACCATTAGTCTCTGCCTCTAAGACAGAGTCACAAAAAAGAGTCTCAACTCTAATAGTTCTCACACTATCAGCCAACTGTTTTGCAAGTACTTTGATGAAATGTGCTCTGATGAACTCGTAGTACTTGTGTCTCTTCGACGTACATACTCCCAACTAACTCGACAAGCAGCAAAATCTCACCCCTTCACTGTTAAGATCCATAGATGCTGGAAAAATTTCTAATTTAATAGCTTATACTCTCTGACTGCTATATTTTTGAAACTCCCCTCCCTGTTTCCTGCTTTACTGATTGTACTGATCTGCAGAAGTTTAAATGTAATGTGAACAGACATCTTGCTGTTCTACTTCTAACAGTCCCTCATTAGACACGATTCCAAATAGTAGCCCCCTTACTTCCAAGTGCCAATATGCTTGAGGTGTAAAACAAACTCTAATCTCTGATCTGCTTTAGACATATCGTTTTGAACAGTGGAACTTTTTTTTTTTTTTTACTAATGAGTCAACACTTATTAAGGCTCAAAAGCCACTCTGGTATAAGGGTTAATGAGTATCAGGTGGACGGTGAGACACAAAACCTTACTTTAAAGAGGACAATTAGAGACTCCCCCCTCCCCCAAAAGAAGATTCTCAAGCTGCCATTTTAGAGTGATTTTTTTTTGTTGTGTTTTTGACATCCTGTTCTTATCTTTCTTAGCTTTTTTGCTTTGTTTTGTACGTGTTTTTTTATTTTTTTTTATTTAGATGTGTTTGTCTCTGAAGAGCAGTCTATAAAACCAAAAACATTATTTTTGTTGTTGTGAAACGTGCGTAAAAAAAAAAAAATGTAAAAATTATGATCATGGACTGATTCTTTCCATTGTCATTAGGATGCAACTAGTATATTTGCTCTGGAACCGAAAACATGACTTCATTGAGCTTGTTATTTGGGACAATTTGGATCATATTATAAGTACCTAAAACTACATATTTTTTATATAAATTTATGAATATAAATATACAGTAGAATCCCGGGATATGTTTTTTTTTTTCAGGTTACGGTATTTGCACTGCCTTACGTTGTTATTTATAATGTTATTTGATTATGTACATGTATTATATATTGTACTGTATTTTGTTACGGATTTTTAATGTCGTATCCCGGAGTTCTAATGTATATATTATGTATATATAGAGAGAGAATGAAAGAGAGCGATATATATATATATATATATATATATATATATATATATATATATATATATATATTTTGTGTGTATTTAGGCAGCATTCTTTCATTTAAACAAACATTGTTAAAGACAACAGAGGGCATCCATTTGATTAGACCTTTTTCTGTTTTTTTAATTTTCTGATGATCATTTTAGTGTGTAGATCGAAAGAATTAATATAAGTCTCATGTGTAGTTCAAAAAGTTTATATAAAATGTATGTAGTTTAAGTTATGATCCAAATTCTTTCAAATAACGAGTGAAGTTTCTAGCTTCAGAGCATATACACTAGTTGCATGGTAATGATATATATATATATATATATAATTTGAGGTGGCTATTTTCCAAAGGTAGGGTAACCAGTGAAATATAACGAGGTTCATACAAGAGTGCTCAATACAGAAATAGAGCAGGTTACATTTGTCTTTACATAAGCAGTACATTTGTTTGTAGTTGGAATGTTCTTAAGCGAGGTGTTGAAGTTGATTTTTTCCATTGCTTATGGGTAGGAAAATCCTGCGTTATTGCTGCGGATAGATTTTCGCTCTTCATTTAGAATTCCGTTTTCGAAAATAAGGGTTGTTGCCTGATGAGGTCACTAGTTAGTAAATACTAGTAGACCGAAACATGCTCATGACTGTGTAGCAACAAACTACTGCTTATATAAAGACAAATATAAAAGTGAACGTGTCTATGTGTGTACATTTCCCTACGTAATAACTCTGTCAATTTTCAGTCTACAGACTCGAAATTTGATATACAGGATACTGAGATTTGGGAAAATCTATGTAATCCGTTTTCGGCCAGAGATTTGGCTATTAAGGGGTCAAAATTCAACGATTTGACCTTTGAGAACTCTACCAAACTCCTCCAACAATTTTGGGTCTAAACATTTGAAATTTTAGATATGGGCTCATTGGACATGGATCTAACTTAATAACTTGATTTGAGCCCAAAACAATAAATGGTAAGGGGTCATAATAGGGGTCAAAGTTTTAAAAAATTTGACCTCTGCAGTCTCTACCAAATTACTCAGACAATTTCTGGTCTAAACATTTGAAATTTTACATAAAGGGTATTCAGAGATAGGGCAAGCTTTTCAATCGATTTGGGTTGAAAATTTTTAGTTACCAATATATAAATGTATGTATGTATGTTTGCATATCTGCCCAACACTTTCGACAGAGGCGACGGATTTTACCAAGATCAGTATCGTTTTGAAGTTCGACTTTTCAGACAACAAATATCAAAAAATTGGCTAAAAACATTAATATCTTCACCTTAAACTGGGCACTTTTCTACGGGGTTGGGGGTTTCGCTTTTTTCGGCGATATTTTTTAAAATCATCCTCTCCTTTTGATTGTGTAGCCTAAATTTTAAAAAAATGTCACTTCCGGTTTGGCGGTGGTCGTAACAGCATAGACATCAGGTTTTACCCCGTTCTTTTCCTCCTTTGCGGTACGGGTTCTGAGCCTGTCTTCCTACTACCACTTTTTTTTTTTTTTTTTTTTGCTCAACATGCACATCCAAACACCCGGGCAACGCCGGGCTGAAATGCTAGTATATCTATAAAAGTGTCTGTGTACATTTCCCTACACAATAACTCTGTAAATTTTTAGTCTACAGACTCGAAATTTGATATACAGGTTACTGAGATTTGGGAAAATCCATGTGATCAGTTTTCGGCCAGAAATTTGGCTGCTAAGGGGTCAAAGTTCAACGATTTGACCTTTGAGAACTCTACCAAACTCCTCCGACAATTTTGGGTCTGAACACTTGAAATTTTAGATATAGGTTCCTTGGACATGGCTCAAACTTAATAACTTAATTTGAGTCCAAAACAATAAATGTTAAGGGGTCATAATAGGGGTCAAAGGTAAAAAAATTGACCGTTTTTTTTTTTTGCTCAGCATACACATTCAAACACCCGGGTAACGCCGGGCACCCATGCTAGTATATATATAAAAGTGTCTGTGTGTGTGTCTGTGTACATTTCCCTACGCAATAACTCTGTCAACTTTCAGTCTACAGACTCGAAATTTGATATACAGGGTACTTAGATTTGGGAAAATCTTTGTAATCCGTTTTCGGCCAAAAATGTGGCTGTTAAGGGGTCAAAGTTCAACAGTTTGACCTTTGAGAACTCTACCAAACTCCTCCGCCAATTTTTGGTCTAAACACTTAGATAAATTTTAGATATAGGTTCCTTGGACATGGATCTAACTTAATAAGTTGATTTGAGCCCCAAAGAATAAATGGTAAGGAGTCATAATAGGTGTCAAAGTTAAAAAAATTGATCGTTTTATTTTTGTTTTTTTTGCTCAACATACACCTCCAAACACCCGGGCAATGCCGAGCTGAAATGCTAGTATATATATACTAGCAAACCACCTGGCTTTGCCTGGTCATAAAATATGCTTAAATATGATACTGTAATTTATGCAGATTTCCTATCGAACCAATTCTCTATTGATTATTATATTGTACCAAATTTTTAACAATTCCAATGAGGGTATCGCTTTGTACAATGACATTATCTTAAGCTCACAAGATACAAAAAACAAAAAAAGTTTAATCAAGAATTCAATAAAAAACAACTTTTTTTTTTGAATTGTGTGAAAAAAAACTTTGTTTTATGACAAATTTTATCTGGATTTTTCTTCTTCTTTCAAACCACACACTAACGCAATTATCCTGAAGAATTCATGCAGGGTTTTAATTAATTCTTCTCTTGCGTATTATTTGGTATTTCTTTCATATGGAGGTGGCTGGATACGCGAAGGAAGGATCTGGTCTCTGAACTCGTACCAAATAAATTAACTTTTCGAAGTTGGAGTTGAGAAAGCGATGGCAGGGATTCTCGACCACCGACCATGGCCGCTAGATTAATTCTATTTTTGCATCGGAACAAGAATATCTGATTTGGGGTTGCATTGTTTTATTTTGCCGTTTAGTTAGCAGAAAAATTATTGAATGCAAAATTTTCATTTTTATTTTTTTATGAATATGCGTTGTTGATGTCATTGTTATGATGATGACGACAACCATCATCATCATCTATATAAATAAATTGTGTATATAAAGGTAATTCAAAGAAGGCAATACAATGCAGATGTGTAACGGATAGTCACAAACTGAAACAAGTTAAGATATGCATATACACCATTATTATATTCAATATATATGTATATGTTTTTTTTATTATTTTATTTTACATGCATCGTGTTCTTATTTACGTCAGCATAGTTAGATGGAAGATTTTGTAATATTTCGAGAAAATTCCCTTCGTCAGCATTGGATAATTAGAAGAAAAACTGGATAAGCATTCTTGGGTTATTAGGTGAAAAACTGCTGAGACAGCAGGTAGAGGAAAGCCAGGATAAACCTGAGAAGAAGTGATAAGGATGCACTTAAGAGAAAGAGGGATATGTAAAGACCTGGACAGAGATAGGCTTGTTTCAAAGTAAAGTTTTAAAAGCTGTCCAATACATGTCAACATTTAGGGTGAAATTTATGCATATTCGTCTTTTATCAATATAATATATATATATATATATATACGAGAAATTCGAGACACGAAATGTCTTCCGAGCAAAAATTCTTGACCTATATATGAGAGAAAATCCAAGCTATGAGAGTTTTCAGATGTTACCACTAGGTGGCCAAGTGGTCGAGACCACCCAGCATTGGTTCGTCCCAGTTAGCATGTGTGTTTCCCGCCAGACAAACCTGATCTCAAACTCTTGTGTTGTGTTGGTTTTATCACATTGTCCCCTGAAAAAAAAAAGAAGAGGATGATGGCGATCAAAACGAAGCAAGAGACAATAGACAAACATGAGCGTGGTGTTCGTGTGAGTGACCCCGTGAAGCAGGACGATTGGTCATCATTGACGATCTCTACAATATTGAAACAGAAAGATGTACTAAAAGCTATAAAACCGACCAAAGGTGTGACTTTTATTTCCAAATTGAAGACTGACATCTACGACGAGGTGGAGAGACTCTCGTGATGAGGAGCTAGCAGGAGATACCGTCACAGAGACCATCATCTCCGAGAAGGTGTTCTCCATTTACAAGGACCTACAATATAAGGCAGCGTCACCAGAGAGGGAGACATTGTCGGATACACTTGGAGTGGATTTCATGGGTGATTTAAGAAATTCAAGACGAGGACTGGTATCCACTCTGTGGTAAGGCATGGTGAATCAGCGAGTGCAGATACCAAAGCTGCGGACGAGTATACGTAGCGCTTCGTTTCACTAATTTCAGAAGGTTATATCCCGCAGCAAGTGTTTAACTCACATAATAAACTTGCATTTCCTTAATATCATCTTCTTTATCTTTTACTTTTATATTTAATTACTATTTGAACATGTTTTTAGTAATCAGAAAGATGTGTCTTATAGTTAATTAGGGTTAACTTGGATGATTTTGAGAGCCAGAAACGGATTAATTGGACCTCAGTTATTTCTTATCAGAAAATTTGTTTGAGATATGAGAAATTCTAGATACGAGTTCCATCCACGAACGAACTAATCTCATGTAGAGAGGCCAATATATATATATATATATATATATATATATATATATATATATATATATATATATATATAGTAGAAATGGTAATTAATAAAAACTGAAGAAAGTGCTCAATACTGTTGTAGAGCAAATCTGAGGAAGCTACAAATGGCCAAAAAACGGCCGGGTAGCTGAAACAATAATGTAACTTAACAGAAAGATACGGTAATAAAAAATAAAACGTGTGTGTATATATATATATAAATTTTTTTTACATTTTCTTTTTTTCTCCATTCCCTCGGCTTCACTATTTTTTAACTTTTACTAAGTAAGCTCTAATTCAAACGGAACTAATTAATTTCCTTCATTAAAACCCAACAATTGTGCCATCTATTTTGAGCATGTTCCAAATTCTATTTACATAATTTTTTCCGAATCTGACCTCAGTTAAAATATTGATAATAGAGAAACTTATACACAAAAACACTCACACACACACATATATATATATATATATATATATATATATATATTACCTCAATACCTGAAGATGATTCATGGATGAATCGAAAGCGCTTGTAACAGCAACAACTATGGAACTTTTATTAATATTTTTGATTTTGATACAAAAAAATTATACGGAAAATCGAAAAATTAAAAAAAAGAATCATAAAGCAAAGTGTCTCTATTGCATTTAATAATATTTGTTTGAATATATATATATATATATATATATATATATATATATATATATATATATAAACCAGCCTATCCTGCCTTGACAGAGTACAGTAAGACACTTTATCAAATCTCCAATACTAATGTACTGTACACGTAATAACCCTTATCCCCGAGTGGCTTCCGGGCCTTGATAAGTGGTGAAAGATAAAACAGAAAGATAGAGATCAACAGCATTACATATCGATAGAGAAGTAAATTTTCTTGTGTTTGGTATAAGTTATTTGTTTTAACCTTTCTTTTTTCCGTCTTGTTAACTACGCTGAAAAGAGTATGTCTTGAATTTGGTCTTGAAAATGATATTTGGCATGATGACGTAGTCTCTCTCTCTCTAGAGAAACTGCAGAAAAATGTATGCACATATGTAGTCAATAATGTTTGTATAATAAACATACTATAAAAATGCTCTGTTTATTCATTGAGCACTCTTTGATAAACACAGGAATTTTAGCGGATTTACATCCAGCAAACTATAACTATACAACCATTATATGTGTGTGTGTGTGTGTATGTGTGTGTGTGTATACGAGGGGCCTTAAATATGTTTCCAGACATTTTTGTACAGGCATTTAAAATTGTTGTAGACTCTTAACTATGTTATTGATATGCATCTTATGAGATGACTGACCAATTTTTAGGATTTCAGGTTCAAATGAACAGCTACAGCAGAAATTGGAATACACCCTACTAAAGCCTGATGTTCACAGCTGGTGAATTTCAAAAATGCAATCTGGACATAAGGACACTGTAGAAGAACGATATGCAATACAATTCTGTTTTGCACTTGGAAAAAATGCCACAGAAATGTATGGAATGCTTCAGGCTGCTTTTGGACCATCTTTCATGAATCGAGCATCAGTTTTTGAGTGGTATAAGAGATTCAAGGAAGACAGTGTGTCTGTGAGAGATGATGAGAGGTGTGGGAGGAGTAAGGAAGTCAGAATACCAGAGTTGATTGACCAAATAAAGAATTTCATGGATAAGGACCGTCGTGTGTCTATAGAGTCAATGAGTGCACAGTTTGATGTCAGTGTGGGAACTGTACACAATTATTTGCGAGGAACTGAAGATTCAGAAGATTGGCATGAAATTTGTCCCAAGGATTTTTTTTTTTTTACATGGTAGTCACCACTTATCAAGGCCTGGAAGCCACTCAGGGATAAGGGTTATTGCGTGTACAGTAATCAATGGGATAATATCGTAGTAATCGTTAGTAATGGAGATTTGATAAAGTGTCTTACTTAAGGGGGCGGTTCATCAGGAATTTGTTTATGTTGGACTTAAAGACATCCAAGTTGTAGTCAGGTGGGAAACGGGCAGACGGAAGCGAGTTCCACTGGCGTGCGCTTCTAAGAAAGAAGCTCTGTTCATGGAATCTACGTTTGGATTTAGACACGGATAAAAAGTGGGGAAAATTACTGACAGTGATTTCAGCTAGACGGGTGTTTTTCGTGAAAGATTGGCGAGGGGGGACGAGAGATTGGAGCTCAGATGAGCACTTGCAATGGAAATAACAATAAAAGAAAGACAGGCTCACAACGTCTCTTCTGTGGGAGAGAGGTTACAGGGAAGAGAAAAGGGCATTCCCCACTAAACTACGAAGTCTATTTTGTACTCTGTCATGGCAGAATAGGCTGTTTTTAGCTCCTGCCCAGATGTGGCAGCAGTACTTCATCCTGGGACGTACTTGGCTTTTATATAGAGAATTGCGTGCTCCATCCTTGTCACAGACTATTTAACCAAAATGAGCATCAAGACAATTCCTCACCCTTCCTATAATCCAGCCTTTCCCCATGTGATTTTTCTTTATTCCCTAAGTTCAAGGAAAACCTTAGAGGCTGTCGTTATGAGACAATTGAGGAGATGAAAGCGGCTGTGACGAGGGTCATTTATATGTGCATTGCAGCCAGAGGAGATTACTTCGAAAGGGACTAGGGTTTCATGTGTATACTAGCAACAAAAGTGCCCATACAAAATAAATCCTGGAAACTTAATGAAGGCATCTTGTAGACTTGTTTGAACGTTTATAAAGTGGAGATTCAGTTTAAAATCCGATTGCGTTAAAAAAAAAAAATTAGTTAAAATTCTGCTTTCCATTTGTCTGCGATTGTCATTTTAATGTTTGAAGCAACAATGTTAACATCAGGCCAAAAAGCGAAACAAAAAAATTAATCGTGAAGATAAAATTCTTGCACTTCCTTTTCCGAATGTGTGCGCACTCAACTCATCCCACATTTTTTATTTTGTTCTTTCTTAATCGAAAGAAATATTTGTGCCGTAATTCTGTATCAGATTAAAAATGGACAATCGATAAGATGTCTCAAAGCCATGACTAGTAAAACAACGAAAAACCAAAATAAAAAATAGCAAAGAAAGGAATGGTTTGCAGATTTTTTTCTGGCTTCTTGATGCCACACGAATGGACACGACACTCGCAGAAGAATCAGTACTTGCATTTGCCTGGAAAATGTTGCTAATGACGTTAAGCGCCGTCCGTTTTCTTCTAATCGTTTTTAATTGTTATCTAATAACTACAGATATGATTTAATGCAAATCTGAAATATTTGAATTTAAAGATGGAAGGTTGTTTTAGTTTTTGCATCTAATATTAGGTTGACAAGAAAGTTCTTGCGGAATTTTAAGTATTGCTTTCAGATGATGTATTTTCAAATAGGTTTCGTTATAATACCTTTGCTTTATATATTATATTTATATATTATTTATTTATCATTTTTAAATTATGTCTTCTTTTCAGAACGTTGAATATAAGATGAGGGAAAGCAAATTCGCACAATTTACTTATTTCAATTCAAGCTAGACTGAGAAGCTGCTGAAACAGCTCGCGATATCAACAAAGCGTTTCGCCCAGGAACCACTATAGAACGTACAGCACAATGGTGGTTTAAGAAATTTTGTGGTGGCGACGAGCGTCTTGAAGATGATGAGCGTAGTGGTCGGCCATCAGATGTTGACAACGATCAATTAAGAGTCTTAGTCGAAGTTAGGAACGTTACCTCTCGGCCACCATCAACCGCCACGAGAACTAAGGGAAATCAACAACTTCAAATGCCAAATACAGACACAACGTTAAGACAATCAATAGTGATCAAACAGATGGAAATCATGATCTCGTGTATATATATATATATATATAAATAACAAAAAGTTATATTCCAAAATTCATGATGTTGACCATCTTATAATTTATTCCTTTAATTCAGTTGACTTATACAATTCTTGACAGTATCTGTTTCGTAGCACAAAATCAATCACTTAATTATTGTATCAATCAGTGAATCTATTATTCCCTTTACTCATCAGATTCACTAATTGATATAATAATTAAGTGACTGATTTTGTGCTATGAAACAGATACTGTCAAGAATTGTATAAGTCAACTGAATCAAAGAAATAAATTATAAGATGGTCAACATCATGAATTTTGGAATATAACTTTTTGTCATTTATTCTCTATATTGCTCTGTAATTACATTGAGCTTCTTATATAAGGATTGATATATAATAAGAAAATATATTTCTACAGAAATATATATTAGTCCTTGCGCGAAAGAGCAGGACACAAAATGTTTTAAATAATAATAATAATAATAATAATAACAACAACAACAACAACAATAACAATAACAACAACAACAACAACAAATAATAATACTTTCGCTGGCGAGGACTACTATTGACCGTAACCAGTTATGCAGTCGTTTTGAAATTTTCATCTCTATTTTTCTCGTTATGTACTGGATATTTGTTAATGAAACCTATATGAAATAAGTTCCTTATTAAATTTTAAAAATTTTCTCTGCACTTTAAAAACATTATCTTTCATCTAGCAATTAATGATTTTGATATAATATTTCCAATGATTTTTTTTTAAAGTGCAACAGAATGTACATTACATAAAATAAATCCAAGGTAATTTTTTGCTTCAATTTAAATTAAATTTTTATACCTTACTTTGTAAAATTTATAAAAGTGAACTTTGAAAATAAATAAATTTCAAATTGAATCTTGTACCTTTATTTTTAAAGCCTATAGTAAAAACATTTTGTTTAACAATTTTCATGCCTTCGATGAAATGCTTTTCTAACTTGTATATATATATTTGTGTAAACAAACCACGGCCTGGAAAATGAAACCCAAAATAATTAACAAAAGGACGAGTTTCTGTATTTTTCTTCAGTATTTACCTTCTGTTTGATTTTCCAGGATGCGGTTTGTTTACACAGTTAACAGAAGTGTATATATATATATATATATATATATATATATATATATATATATATATATATATATATATATATATATATATATATATATATGTAGGGAAACGTGCGACTTATCACGTGTGCATAATTCAATGGGTCGGTCGTGGAATGAAATGAATGAAGAAGAAACAAACAAAAATGGCTGCCTTATCTCTTTATATGCCTGCAATGTGACCACCCGATATGCAAATGAGATGCTCCTGGTTGGAGATAAAAGGGGGTTGATTTTTTAGAGGGTCGTTCATTTTGAAGTTGGATTTCAAAGAAATAAGTTGAATTAGCAGAAGTACGTTGGGAGTTGAGAGAAGATGCGTTACGTGTACAGAAGTTGGAAGTTTGGACAAAAGTGTTAACCTTACCCAGGAAATTATTGGTGTGACGGGTGGAAGAAATAAAACTCAAATTATTGAATTATAATATATATATATATATATACATATATATATATATATATATATATATATATATATATATATATATATATATATAAATAGGAAAGACTGGTGTTTCTGTTAAAGACAACATATCACCTTCATTATTTTTTATATATGTACTAGAAGATGTACCAGTATTAAACGTAACGTTAAATTCCTTAAAAAAAAATGAAGTAAAAAAAAAATGGATAGAAACTGAGACATGTGCATGCGAGTATTATGTTTTTTCTAAACAGTTCACTTCTTGTAAGTAAAAAAAATACTCGAGCTGAGATCGAAACCAAAACCTAAAGACAGTGAGTCAAGTATGATAACCATTAGGCCAGCTTGACGCAATCTTTAAAAAGTGTTTTCAAACTTACTTATTCTTAACGTAATGTGAACAGTTCGCGCATGCGCAGTTGTGAAGCAGTTGACAAACCTATAAAAATCCAATGACCCTCCAAGTACCAATTTTTCAATTTTGACTCCTTAGCAGCCCTTTTTTCCAGATAAAAATCGATTAAAAAGTTTTCCACATGTCTGAATACCCTATATACCAAATTTCAAGTCTGTAGATCAAACATTCGTTGAGTATATAGGTTGAGAAATGTCCTCACACACACTTGCATTCACACTTATATAGACTAGCAGAAGTACCTGTTGTTGACTGGATTCAAAAAGAGCCTTAAAAAAAAAATGGACGCTTACAGATGTACAGAAAGACAAAAACAGAGACGTTGAGCTTTATAGATGTAAAGACATACAGACAGACCCGGCATTGCCCGGATCATCTTTGTGTGTAGGGGTAATTTCTCAAACAAATATGAGGGAGTAGTAGTGGGAATCTTTGTTGACACAAACAAATGGAAGTGATCACCCCATGGGCTCCCACTGCCATGTAATCCCCTCTCCCCTTTCCATGGTGAGTTATCATAGCAAAGTTCGGTAGCTCTATATCATATGGTGTGAGCATGCATAGGGTTTATGTTGGCCCTCCCCCTCTCTCAACCTCATTGGTGAGGGTGAGTGGAGTAACCCTTTAAAATTTCCTTTACCCCATGGTGGATTATCCTCTTATATTTGGTAAATGAGAATTTGTGTAAATATGTAGACAATAATATAAAATATATGTAAAATTGATATATATATATATATATATATATATATATATATATATATATATATATTGTGTACAGAAAGTTGTTAGTTGAGACAGGTCATTGGTACCGTCGGTTTCAAGCCCGATAATAAGGCCCGTTTAAGGTATCCTTATCAAGCTCTCTTCAGCCAATATTCGTCTCTTTCAAGCCCGATAATAAGGCCCGTTTAAGGTATCCTTATCAAGCTCTCTTCAGCCATTTCAAGCCCGATAATAAGGCCCGTTTAAGGTATCCTTATCAAGCTCTCTTCAGCCATCTGTACACAAAATATAAGTACACAAAATATAAGTACGCTCTTAAAATTTGGATTTTCCTTTTAATTGAGCACTCTGCTGGAATTCTTTTTCCAAAAAAACTAATCATATATATATATATATATATATATAATCTACAGTTATATACATGCAACTTTGTCTGTGTGTGAGTTCGTTCCTTATAGACTCCAAAACGGTTGAAGAGATTTTCTTTAAAATTTACAGAACTGGGAATGATCTTAGTTAAGTTTTGTCTCAGAATACCCCACGATAATTACCGATCATCGATAATCAAAACCATTATTTTAATTTATTTATCATCGGTAAAACCATTTTTTCCATATCGTTGCTTACCAACAATGATAGAACAACAGGCCGTGAAAATTCTACTGTGTGTAAATTGATAGCGGGTTTTTTTTTTTGTTTTTTTTTTTGCATGACGTGGTGTGTAGCTTCAAACTCTGCATGTAAATTTCTTAACTTTTTTTTTTGTTAACTGGAAAGAAGTTTATATAAAATAATTTTATAAAAGAAACAGTAGGTTCTCTAGTAAAATGTAGAATAACATATTTTGGACTATGTTACTGCACGAAGGCATGTGAAGCTTCCTCCTGGGCGATTTCACGAATTTCGATGACAATAAAAATATAGGAGTGTGAAATATTCGTTGATCATCATTCAATCCCAGGCAACGTCGGATCTCCCTGCTAGTAATATATATATATATATATATATATATATATATATATTTGAAAATTTTTGGGGGGTACAGAATTTAATAATGGCTAAATACAGACCAATCAACATAATGATTTAAAAAATATTTAAAAAATGAAAATAAAGGTTAGCTAACCAGGTTTCCTTCCTTTCTCAACAGGGCTAAATCGAGGAAAATACGATTAAAAAAAAAAGTCATGAATCCCCCCCCCCCGCCATATTTATGACTTTTTTTTTTTTTTTTTGAATCGTATTTTCCTCGATTTAACTTAATTAAGGAATGAAACCTGGTTAGGTAACCTTTATTTTCATTTTTTATTTTTTTAAATCATTATATTGATTGGTCTGTATTTAACAATTATATATATATACATATATATATATATATATATATATATATATATATATATATATATATATATATATATATATGCAGCCAAAATATATTTATATCCAAACATAAAACACATTCACACATATGTGTGTGAATGTGTTTCATGTTTGGATATAAATATATTTTGGCTGCATCTTCTTTTTCTTTTCCAATCAAATTTCAATGGACATTTTTTTTTTCCAAAAGTAAAAATTGATAACTATTTCACATTTTTTATTACAATTTGTTTCGTATTGTTCCAAATATTTTCGTCAACTCTGCTTGAGGTTTATTTCTACTTTAAGACCTGCCGCCCCCTCTCATAACCCCCTCTCTCTTCCCGATTGTATTGATTTGTTTTTTTTGTTCAATTTTTTTTCTCTTTGTTTTGCAACTGGCATCATTTCTTCATTTCGAGGCATTGCAACATTTTAGCCACCGTTGT
This sequence comes from Euprymna scolopes, assembly GCF_053919585.1. NCBI lineage: Eukaryota > Metazoa > Mollusca > Cephalopoda > Sepiida > Sepiolidae > Euprymna > Euprymna scolopes. The sequence goes on along the minus strand of NC_136492.1, from coordinate 15,812,860 downwards.
TGCTGCTGCTGCTGCTTTATAATTGGTAATTCCTGACCGAAAGAATCATTTCTTCCATTTTCGGTGCATTCATCCATTCAAAGATGAAAACATTCCGTTTTTCTCTTGCTTTTTTTTTTCAAAGAAAAAAACAAACAAAACAATCAAGTTATTATGTCTGCCTGTAAAATGTCAGCATCATGAAAATTGAAATTTACAGTTTGCTTCTTTTCACCTCTTTCAACTTAAAAAAAAAATCATCATCTACAAAAACGTTTTATTTTGTCTCATTCTAAAAAAATAAACTCTGTCATGTGCGCCCTTGGTGACATCAAACGGTATTACTGGCATTGAATTTCTGCTTGCTTTCGTTGATACTATCTTACCATTCATGATGAAGAATATTATGAGAGGATTGAAGACAATAAATAGAATGGAAAAAAAATTGATTACTTATTTTATCTATCTCTCCTGGAGGTTAGACACAAGGTAAGGGGTTAAGTTGGAAAATCATTGTTTCTCTGGTCAACAAAAATGTCTGAACAGCTCTGTTCACATTCTTTGGTAGGAGCACTTCAAGCGATTAGTAATACCCCTCCCCCCTCGGTAAAAAGAAGGTAAATATTGTGAGTGGGACCATACAAACTTTGATTCATGAAAGCAATTCATGTCGACATACAACTGGGTGTGGAAGAGAGGGCATGGTGGATCTAGCTGCGTTGTTAGAAATGCGGTCACCTGCTCTCCAGTCCCGAAAACACAACTCTGACGCATTCGTCCAAGTTCTTTTGCAGTGATTTTTCCATACATGAAATATAATTTTCTTTGTTCTATTGTTTTGTTTGACCAGACAATGTCTCATTCACTCAAGCTCAATAACCAGGACAATTCCTTCATTGTTTGTTTAGCATGTCTTCTCCACTATACAACACTTAGTCCGATAGCAACAAAGTCATAATTGGACTGATTGTTGAGGAGGAAACCTTGATTGGTAGAGGAGAAATGGGTTGAGACAACTGATGAGGACGGTCTGTTGAACTCTGGGTATTTTGATGTTAAGTCCATTATATTTCACGGTGCAGCTAATTACAAATTACTTAAAACTTTTACCTAATAATAGCTGATGGAATAAAAACAAAATGGATTAAGTAAATTCAAAATTCCATACAGATTGCAGAGTTTGACATAATGCACCTGCAGATAAAACAATAGAAAGCTGGTAACTTAATTTTCTTTTTGCATTAAAACATGTTTGCATATTTTATTATTTGTTATATTAAATGAAAATATAAACACTTGTGCCATTTTCAATCTTTAGTTAGCCTGCGTATGTGGTGTATCAATTTTTGTTGTTCATAAAATAGAGGGAATGGGTTTCTTTTGCATTTTGACATTAACTTGTATGTAAAAAAAATAAGGGACAACTCATTCATATATATATATATATATATATATATATATATATATATATGTAAATAACAAAAAGAGCTTATAGCTCTTTAAAAACGCTAAGGTAGCCAAAAAAACTAAAAAAAAAATAAATAACAGCGTTTCAAAGTTGTTAATATCACCAAAAAACATATCGCTAACAACAAATCTTATATTTAAAAGCAATAAAAATATGTGCATTCAAGTGGTCATCATAGCTCATTTGTAAAATACCAGACTACGGATGCTGGGGTCATGAGTTCGATCCTAACCCATGCAGATGACGGCTGAAAGCTAGGAACATGCATGTCCATTGGTATACCTTTTTCTGCACGTAATATATATATATATATATATATAAAGAGAAAGAAAATTAAAACTGTAAGTTGAACTTTACAATCAAAATTTATTGTTCGACTGAATACTTCAAAAAACAATTTACAAAGTCCTTATTCTGCGGAGTTTCAAAGAATGCTATTCTTATTATTCTTCTCATCAGAGGACATAAAGAAATCAGCAAATTATATTTGTCACAATGCTAGTTAAAGCATTAAGCGAAACCGCAATTTATTGTAGTTATAAATTGCCAAATAAAAAAATGAAAAAATATTGGATATGTATTCCAAGATAAATCCAGCGTGACTATTGAAGTAAATGTGTGATGTTGAGCATTACTTTAGTTTCCTTGATTGATGCTGATTCAAAGAGTAGTGCAGACTTTTAGTATAATAATAATAATAATAATAATAATAACTAACAGACCTGTGGAAATTTTATGGTAGTTGAAAATTTTTAAAACACACCTATAATATAAATCTCACCTGTCTGTTTAAATGTATGTATGTATATATTTATGTATCTATGTCTGTCTAAAACTTTCGACAGTGGCAATGGATTTTCACAAGATCAGTATTGTTTTGAAGCTCGACCCTTCGGACGATAAATATCGAAAAATTAGCTAGGAATATTAATTCCTTCGTCCTTAACTGGGCACTTTTCTACAGGGAGGGGTTTCTTTTTTTGCTGATATTTTCGAAAGTCAGCCCCTCTTTTCGATTGACTAGCCTTAATTTAAACCTTTGTCACTTCCGGTTTGGTGATGGATGCAACAGCAAAGATGCCACGTTTTTTTTTTTACATTCTTTTCTTTCTTTGCAGTATGGGTTCGAGCCCGCCTTCCTACTACCAGTTTCTTTTATTTTTTTGCTCAACACACACCTCCAAACACCTGGGCAACGCCGAGCACCCAGGCTAGTTTTAAATAAAAAAATTTTTTTTTTTTCAATGAATTGTTTCTGAATATTTTTTGATATAAATTATAAAGGAACAGATGTCAGTTGACTTGCAGATTTTTAAAAAAATTTAAAAGAAACTATAATAAAAAAACTTACAGTCTCCTCAATATGACTTTTCTTTAAAATCATGAAATAAAATAACCAACTTAAAACCGTAAAACAACAGCCATGTTATCTTTTTTTTTTTTTTAGAGGAAATGGTTTTAATGATTTTTAACTGATAAAGAGTGACTATAAAAGGAGGTAATTCGTTTCTCATTAATTAATGTTTGCAATGATGAGGATATTTTTTTTGTTTTTGGGACATCAGATGTAGGGATAAATAAATTAATATATATATATATATATATATATATATATATATATACGTTTTTATTTTTTATTACCGTATCTTTCTGTTAAGTTACATTATTGTTTCAGTTACCCGGCCATTTTTTTGGCCGTAACTTAACAGAAAGATACTGTAATAAAAAATAAAAACGCATATTTGCTCTACAACAGTATTGAGCACTTTCTTCAGTTTTTATTAATTAGATAATATATATATTTATATATACACACACACACACACACACACACACACACACACACACACACACACACACACACACACACACACACACAAAGAAAGGGAGTTAACTCCTCTGCTAAAATAAAAAGAGAGGTGAATTACAAGTCGAACAAACTTTTAAAAACACAAAAATTGAAAAGTGAGCGGCAATAACAATGAATCATTTTCACTGTTACCATATAAATTGTCACTAGCATGGGTGCCTGGCATTGCCTGGATGTTTTTAGGTATGTGTTGAGCAAAAACAAAAAAAGTTGTAGTAGGCAGGCAGGCTAAAACCCATGACGCGAAGGCAGAAAAGAAAGTGGAGGTGTGTGTAAGGGTGTTGGTTGAGCAAAAAAAAAAAAAGAAGGAAAATTGTACCCCCCCCCCCCAAAAAAAATAGGTGTAGTAACCAGGCATCAGAGGAAAAGCAGGTGAGAAAGACAAAACAAACTGTCTTACTGATGTGCTTACCATGGTTGTGACGTCACGGACAGTCGAAAATAATGTCTTATAAGTGAAGTCATGAACGTGAGGGTTGAATGACTTGCAAAAAATTGACCCTCCCTTTACAAAAGTGCCATGGTAAGACCGCATCTTGCCTAGTTGAAGGTGAAGGAATTAATGTTTTTTTTCGATATTTGTTGCCCGATGGGTTGAGCTTCAAAATGATACTGATCTTGTGAAAATCCGTCACCTCTGTCGAAAGTTTTTGCGAGACATACAAATATACATACACTCGTGAGCAAAAAAAAAAAAAAAAAAAATGGGTTAAACAAATTTTATACATTTTATTGCACTAA
>NC_136492.1:15781302-15803802 GCF_053919585.1 Euprymna scolopes | reverse complement strand
TCAACTGCATAGGGTGACACACACACACACACACACGTATATATAACATTGGATGCGATCAACTAGTGTATATATACATATATATATTGACAGGGTGAACATTTTTAAATAGAATGGTTTATTTGAATACCAATAAACTATTTCACGTCTAGGTTTCTTTTTCAGATTGGCATTATTTATGGGTGTAAAAGGAAATATAATTTATAGTGAAGTAGTTGCTATGGAGATAGTAGATGACAGTTATTGATTTTCTTCAGTTGCTATCATGACCTCCATATATATATATATATATATATATATATATATATATGTATATATATATGTGCATATGCATATATGCACACACACACACACACACACACACCTATATATTGTGAGAAAGGAACAGGTGCAAGAAGATATGAGCCAGTTTCATATTTTGTTGTTATCATTAAATTGTTAATATCCCACGATGTAATTTGAAATCAGTAGACATTTCTGTCTTTACCTTTTCATATATCAGGCAATTAAATGTATTTTCTGTGCTTATATTTGTTTTATTCATAAAATATCTCTTTTGTGTTATACAAACAGATCAAAATATATCGCAGTGCAAAATTCTGTTTTTATTGCAATCTTGGCTTTGGCTCTGATTCATAGTATGAAGAAAATGTAAGAGAAATTGCGAACTTTCTTGTCAGTTCTGGAGTGTAACACGATTATTGTTGAGCGTAACACAATTGTTGTTGAGCATAACACAATTGTTGTTGAGCACAGAAAAAATGTTGTTGAGCACATAAAAAATTTTGTTGAGCGCAGAACAATTATTGTTGAGCCCAGAACAAATGTTGTTGAGCGCAGAACAATTATTGTTGAGCCTAGAACAAATGTTGTTGAGCGCAGAACAATTATTGTTGAGCCCAGAACAAATGTTTGTTGAGCCCAGAGGAAATGTTGTTGAGCGCAGAACAAATGTTGTTGAGCGCAGAACAATTATTGTTGAGCACAGAACAAATGTTGTTGAGCGCGGAAAAATTGTTGTTGAGCACAGAAATGTTGTTGTTGAGCGCAGAACAAATGTTGTTGAGCGCGGAAAAATTGTTGTTGAGCGCAGAAATGTTGTTGTTGAGCGCAGAACAAAGTTGTTGAGCACAGAACAATTATTGTTGGGCACGGAAAAATTGTTGTTGAGCACAGAACAAATGTTGTTAGTAATCATTTAATCTCCATCTTTTTCCCATGTAAATTCAGTCATTACAGGGAAATAATTGAACACTTCCTATGCAAATTTTTTCACAACACCAACATCGCATTTTAGTGAGGGGAGAGGGAGCAGATACACTTGTAAGAATTTTTTTATGTTTTTTTTGGTAAAGTTTTGTTTTGGGGGGTGGGGGCATGTTCTCAATTCTGAAATTAGCAACCACTGTACCGTTGCAGATACAAACAAACAAAGCAAAGCAATAAATAAAAATCCGGTTCAGCATTTTTTAACAAAGGCTTTTATTACCGTTACTTTTGGCATCGCTTAAAAAAAGTCTCTTGCTGCCACATGTCCATTTTGCCTGTGTCTTGTTTCTCCTTCCTCTCATCACATGCCGGTCAAAGCTGGCTCATTCTCATCCTTGACTTTACATGTCCATCACGTCCATTTTCTTTGACGTCCACTTTCTTTCTCCAGCCACGTGATGCATTTTGTCTTATTTTTTTTCTTGTTCTTCTCGTGCACACTTCCTAATTTGCATATGTGCGTTTTTCGATTACTGCTTTCTGAGAAGTGCACGCCTGTGGAATTCTCTCCCGTTTGCCTGTTTCCCACCTGGCTACAACTTGGATGTCTTCAAGTCCAACATAAACAAATTCCTGATTAATCGCCCCCTTAAGTAAGACACTTTATCAAATCTCCAATACCAACTATTACTACGATATTATCCCATTGATTATTGTACACAAAATAACCCTTATCTCCGAGTGGCTTCTGGGCCTTGATAAGTGGTGATCCCCATGTAAAAAAAAAACAAAAAAAAAAACTGTTGCTGCTAATCTCTTTGCAAGCCAGCTATCCTTTGCTGCTGCTGATATCTTTCCACGCGCTCATTTGCGCTATGTTACACCACTCAACGCACACAAAGATACAAAAACAAAACCAAAAATTATCATGATGAAAAATTTTCATGTTTGGCTAAGTGAAAGTGACGAGAACGAAAGTTGTAGAACTTTTGTCGAACAATCTACATATTATGAACTGAAATATTTAATTGTTTTAACATACGAGTTACCTTCAATAAGTTTCCAGACTTTTCCGTATGGGCCTTGTATTGATAGTACACACACGAAACTCTAGTCCCTTTCGAAGTAATCTCCTTCGGTTGCAATGCACTTGTTGTACCATTCTAACAACTTCTGGGAGGCACCATGGAAGTCCTCTTGTGTCAGCATGTCAATGACCCTCGTCACAGCCGCTTTCATTTCCTCAATTGTCTCATAACGACAGCCTCTAAGGTTTTCATTGAGCTTAGGGAATAAGGAAAAGGTGCAAGATCTTGAAACTACATGAAAATTTGCAGGCTTTTTGAAGATTCTAAAACTATTCTATGATTAAAATTCTATGACAATTGGCAAAAAAGAACCTATATTTTCAAACCAATAAAATATGCCCAAATTTGCCTACAGTTGTATATATAGGGTCCTGGCAGGCAGCTTCAGTTTTGCTACCGGTTGTTTTCCCTGTGGCCTTGCCAGGCCTCTAATATATGTATTATATAAAGATAAACTGATAGGAATTAACTTTGAAACTAACTTCAACTTTTATTTGTAAAGAAAACAAACAAAAAACACTATTTATTTGGGAAACTTCAGCTGACAAGTCCAATCCTTGTTAAATTATGTAATAGTTTTTATTTCTATTGAATCGAGTTTGTTATCGAATGCAATGACTTAATAGATATATTTGGAATTAGGAAGATTATTCGCCGATTTGTGAAGGAGGCGACAACGACACACCCTGTTTTAAAATGTAATTAAATGACAAGTTGTCATTAATTGTATCTTTTTTTTTTTTTTTTTTTTTTCTAATTAACTTTTATCACTTGATTTAAAAAAAAGTTTCCGATAATATGTCAAAGTTTACTAAAAGGACACTTGAAAAATCTATCATGGTATTTACTAGTGATGGGACGATTCCAATATTTTTCCCAATTCCGATACAATTACTGACGGCATAATCACGTTGACACACTGGTTCCCGCTGGATCACCAAAGTTAAGCAACGTTGAACCTGGTCAGTACTAAATGGGTGACTATTTGGGACTTTCAGATGCTGTATGTGCTCTCCGCTTATCTCGGCATTGTTTCCAGTCATCCTGGAATTCTCCTTGCCACTGGACTCAAACAGTGCCGATTCAGGAAAGGTGTGGTTAGTGATTGCGTGACCCTTGCCTCACAATTACACGCGCAACTGCAACTACAGGGGGTATCCTTTGTCTTTCAAGACTGAATGGAAGCATGGACTAACGCTGTTCTAAATTCTTGATTCCAATACAATTACCAATTCCGATTCTGTTTGAATTTCTGAATTTCATTCAAACACTACCGTGTTTGAATACATGGTTAAGTGTCAGTTTTAGTCATTTAGAACTGCTTTAAAGCGTCACCACTCACTCATTTTTCCACCAAATTTCAAATAATTATTACAGTTTGTAGATTACCTTCTCAGCTATATTGTGAAAATTATTTTTTTTTTTTCAATTTTCGTCCAGTAAAACAAAAGTTATGGATGAATTTTCTGGTGTTCAAAATCGTAAAAATATGTGAGGCCGTGGGCGATGTTTTTTATGACTGGTTTCCATAGCAACATTGCTACTTCAGCGACTACTATTGCTACTAATTCGAAAAGTGAAACAGACAGAATGAAAGCACAAAAGGGAGATAATTGGGGGTATTTTATTGAAAACAGACGAGTGCCGTACATTGTTATTATACATATGTGTATGTTATGTTTATGGGGGCCAAAAAAATAAGACTGAAATTAAACAAAGAACAAGTGAATTTATTGGAAAGCTGGAAAAATCATGGATTGCAATAGAAAAATGCGAGCATGGAAAGTAATATGGTTAAGCTTAAACATGAAAAACTAAAGGACTAGTTGTTAAAACTGGAAAAGAAAAGGATAAGATATTCTAGTAAAAAATATAAATTTATAACTTAAAATATTGCAGCGTTAAGAATTTTTAAAAAATTCAATTTATAACATTATATAATCAATTCTTAATGCTGCAATATTTAAAGTTATAAATTTATTATATTTTTTACTATATTATCTTGTCCTTTTCTTTTCCAGTTTTAACAACTAGTCCTTTACTTTTCCATGTTTAAGCTTAACCATATTACTTTTTATGCTCGCATTTTTCTATTGTAATATATAGTTGTCTTTTTTTTGTGTGGTGGTGAGCTGATTACAGCAAAACCCCATGTAGTATGTACATATATTTTCACAGACATAAAAAATACACTTGTTGGGTTGATCAATAGATTTTACTTTTTACTGGTAGTTTAAAATCAATAAATATTTATCATTGGATCTATAAGACCAGAAATAGAAAATTAAGTTTTAAACAAAAAAACAAACAGCGCTTCTACACTATTGGGACGAAATTTTGGAAATCGTAAAACTGAATTTCATATGAAAACAATGGTATCTACGCATTCCTCGTATTTTTAATATAATTATATCCAATAATAATAATATATAATAATATAACAATAATAATATAATTATATCCAATAATAATAATATATAATAATATAACAATAATAATATAATTATATCCAATAATAATAATATATGATAATATAACAATAATAATATAATTATATCCAATAATAATAATATATAATAATATAACAATAATAATATAATTATATCCAATAATAATAATATGTAATAATAATAATATAATTATATCCAAAAATTACGAAAATTGATAAGGTAGAAAATTATTTATTAAAGAAAATAAAAAATAGCATTTAATGAAAACGATCATAAGAGTTTAAAAGGGAGGTAATTTTCCGTTTCAATTTAAACAAGATGACGGCAATTTTTTACCTGCTAACATGATTAAAGTTGTTCTTTTTTTTTTAATAATTCATTAATATTCAGGTAATTTTGACTGCATAATTTGGAAGCTACCATTGTAACTTATTAGAAATGATAAAAAAATTAGTTGAAACCATTGTTTTTTATTTGAAAACTCCATTTAGCGACGACAAAATCTCGTCCCAGTTCTGTAGAAGAGCCAAATAAATAAAAACAATAAAAAAAAATCGTTTTGGCATTGAAAAATAGATGCAATTTTTTCCATTTCGATACCTGATTTCGATCAATCATCCGTATACTAGTAATTACAACATTTTTCCTTATCTATTTATCTATCTATCTATCTATTTATCTATCTATCTATCATATAAAAGGAACTTTGTGTGTGTGTCAGAGTTTGTTTCGTATAGATTCGGAAATGGCTGGGACGATTGGTTTGAAATTCCATATAAAGGTACTTGATGTGTCTGGAAGTGTTCTTACGTAGATTTTGTATCGGACTGCCTCTGATAAGTATCAAAAATCGACACTCCAAAAATCCAATTAAAGAAGGAAGTCTAAATTTTAACCAAAGTTAACACTTTTATACAACCTAACATCACAAGTACATTTGAGAGGTCCTGGATATAACCTTAAACTATATCCGATAGTGAGGCCCCAGCTTGTGGGCTTTGGGGAGTTTGGAGCCACTCTTTAACTGCCACTGCTCCCAGGTCCACTCTGACCCGGAGTGGTAGTACCTGTTAGGGTCCCAACTATAGGTTAAATAGAAACCGATTTGAAAAAAAAAATATATATATATATATAAAAATTTTTTCGTCAAAATCATTGGCATTAAATAACCTGAAAAGGGTTGGTATGCCGTAAAGCAAAAACAACCAACCAACCTTGAGAAGTTTTATCACCGTACAAGCAGAAAACCTGGTGTTTAAAATCAACAGTAGGTTCTTTTATAAGACAGGGTCACTTCGATTTTGATGACAATGAAAATCTGGAAGATTATAACATTTGTTGATCCTCATTCAATCTCGGACAATGTCGAGTCTCCCTGCTAGTTCTGATATAATTACTGATTCTGTTCTAAATTTCAGATTCTGATACAATTACGGATTCTGATTCTTTAAAAACCTATAAATATTTCACTATAGAATTGATTTTTTTTTTTTTTTTTTTTTTTTTAATTTTTGGATTACCAAATGTGAGCATATATTTTCACAAATATACAAAAAAAAAAATACACTTGTTGGTTGGGTGGGGCGGGGGGGCATCTTTAGATTTTAGTTTTTACCAATAAAATGGAAATAAGATTTTAAACAAAGACAAAAAAAAAAAGCAAACAAAAAAACAATTAAAAGAATCGTTTTCTGATTCCGATACCTCCAAAAGTTCCCATTTTTTTCAATTCCTGATGGAGATTCAGATTATTCATCCCAACACACATATATATATATATATATATATATATATATATATATATATATATTGATACTTACTTACTAGCAGGGAGACCCGACATTGCCCGGGATTGAATGATAATCAGCAAATGTTTTACACTCCGATATTTTTATCGTCATTGAAATCGGAGAAATTACCCATTCTCAATCAAATCGCTATAGTTGGGGACCCACTGTGGCGCACCGGGAGGAAGCTTCACATGCTTCCCCGCAGGGATAGTTCAAAATACAGTATCGTCTACATTGCACTGTAGAGAATCTACTGGTGATTTTATGAAATTATTTTTATATATAATAATTGCTTGCATTAAAGTTTAAAATGCAAAAGTCAAGTACCATGGTTCAGTTGTGCTCTCAACAGAAATATTCATTTTGAGTGCGCCCCTGTCATATCAAAGAACTTACTGTTGATTTTATATGCCGAGACTTTTTGCTTGTGCGGTAATAAAGCTTCTCAAATGCACGTGCTATGTTAGGCTGTGTAAGGGTGTTAACTTTAGTGAAAATCGCCTGTTCTTTCTTTCATCAGATTTTTTTATATTATCGATACTTATCGAAGACATTCCAATACAAAACCTATCTAAGAACACTGCCAGATGTAGAAATTTGATAAATATAAGCCCAGCTGTTTCGGAGCCCGTAGGGAATGAACTTACACACACAAACAGACACAAAGTTTTATTTTTTATTTTATAGTAGTGATAAGTAAAATCAAACAAACAAAAAAAATGAATAATTTTTAGTTTCAGAAAATAGTCACCGATTTTACCGATTCCAATACCCCAAAAAGTTCTGATTTTTCCGATTCTCAACTTCGTTGCTGGTTAACCGTCCTAATGCTAATGGTAACTCCGCCGGATAAAAACAAGAATGTTAGATTCCGCTTTTTAGTAGAATTCTGATTTTTTTTTTTTAAATCCAGAAAAAGTGGATTTCTGCTTGAATGGCCAGAGCCTCCAATGGATGTGAGGTTTTTTTTTATTAAGAGGTCATCACTTATCAAGGCCTAAAGGTCACTCGAGAACAAAGGTTAAACTGAATAGCAGTCAGAAATGATTCAATTCCAAGCCAGATATTCTTGTTCCGAGTCAAAAATAGAATTAATCTAGCGGCCACGGTCGGTGGTCGAGAATCCCTGCCATCGCTTTCTCAACTCCAACTTCGAAAAGTTAATTTATTTGGTACGAGTTCAGAGACCAGAGTCTTCCTTCATGTATCCAGCCAACTCCATATTAAAGAAATACCAAACAATACGCAAGAAAAGAATTAATTAAAACCCTGCATGAATTCTTCAGGATAATTGCGTTAGTTTGTTGTTTGAAAGAAGAAAAATCCAGAAAAGAACTTGTCATAAAACTAAGTTTTTTTATCTCGCATAATCACCCCCCCCCCACACACAAAAAAAAAAATGTTGTTTTTTATTGAATTCTTGATGTCAACATTTAAAAAAAATTTTTATATATGTCAAGAGATTTGAACTTACGATAATGTCATTGTATAAAGTGATACTCCGCCTTGGAATTATTAAAATTACATTAAAGTATCATATTTAAACATATTTTATGACCAGGCAAAGCTGGGCAGCCTGCTAGTGTGTGTGTGTGTGTGTGTGTGTGTGTGTGCATAGAATAATCCAACCTTGCCGCACGCACATTTATAGTTTCTGACCAGAATGGGAAGGACTTTAGGATTTTTTCCTTTTTCACTCGCATGTAGTCTATAATCGTTTTCTACATTTTTCCTACGAAATCCTGATGATGTCCCCTAAAATAGGGATGAAACGTTGATTACTATTTTATCAATTCTTGGTTTTCCTTCTCAAATAACATATATATATATATATATATATACATATATATATATATATATATATGCATAGATTCACTCTGACTGAAGTAAAAAAACATTTAAAAATAAAATGTTTATTTGTTTTTGTTAGCAATACTTTTTGAATGAATTCAATTATTTATATGAAAATGCATTTTTACCTAAATGCGAGTTGGGAATAATTTTCCCTTTGTCCAATTTGGTACCCCTAAATGGGGAGCGGCATATGTATTGTTTTTAAAATATAATTATCCACTGACATGTGTTTCGTTGTTTACGACTCATCAGAGTGACTGAATCTCTCTCTCTCTATATATATATATATATACAGGGTGACCCTTCCCCCAAAAACGGGCCCCAACTCTAATTAGGCCCCGTTTCTTAGTGTTTTGTCTGAATGAAATGAAACTTTGGTCATAACTAGTTTATTATATTCAAAACATCACATCAAAACACTAGGGTCTTTGGCCTTTTTTTCTCCGTTCTACAGCATATGTTCTAGATGGCCTCCATTTAGCTCCGTGCATTTCTTGAGGCGCAACACGAAGTTGTCCATGACGTTCTTACAGACCGAATTGGTAATGGCTCTCATCTCCTCCCTGATGGCTTTCTTGAGTTCCGTGATGGTTCTGGGTTTCCCTGCGTAGACTCTGTCCTTAAGATAGCCCCCAAAGAAAAAGATCTGGGGGGCTTAGGTCCGGGCTATGGGGTTCCCACTCAAAATCAGTCTTGAGATTGATCATTCGGCCTCCGAAGTTCTCTTTCAGCCAATCTCAGGACAGGTTTGGGTGTGAGAACTTGCTCCGTCCTGCTGGAACCAGAACTTGCTCATAAGCGACGGGTAGATGGTCTGGAGCTCACTCTTGAAGGTTTTGAGGACCTCCACATACCGCTCCTTAGTGACTGTCATTACTGCACCAGATTCTTCGATGAAGATTGGTCCGATGATGCCTCTGGCCGAGATTGCAGCCCATACCGTGCACTTAGGAGAGTGCAGGGGCTTGGTGGCTACTTCATTGGGTCTTGGAGTTCGCCTTTCCATCAAGATGGAAGTGGGCTTCATCTGAGGTCAAAGAAGGTTAAGGAAACTTGGTGTCTCCTCGATCTTCTCGACTGCCATAGCCCTCCTCTGCTTCTTGTCTGAGGCTGTAAGAGTCTGCAGCATCTGTATTCTGTATGGGTAAGCCCTGATATCGTTCAGCAGCACTCTCTTGCAAGTCTCACGAGACATACAGAGGACTGACTTCGCTTACGCACAGAGCATTTCGGACTCTGCTGGAGAGACTCTCTCACTCTTTCGACCAGCTCGGCTGTTCACTTCTTGGGATGTCCTGAGTAGCTTGGACAGTTCTTTCTGGCAGTGTTGAGGTTCTCTACGGTCCCATACTTCTCGAAGTGGTCCACCTAGTCCTGAATTCTGCTTTTAGATGGAGCCTTTTCACATTCGAACTGACGCATGAAACTGTCCTGGGTTTTCTTAAACGAGCCTATCTTGTAGTAAAATTTAACACTGTATTCTTTGTCTCAGCTCCCACTGAAGTCTTGGTGTACTCACGGTCATTGATTCTGCCATTTCCTGTAAAATAAGGGCAATCGGTGAATAAATAATGGAGATATCACATAAAGTGTACACGGGGCCCTTTTTTTGGGGGTCACCCTGATAGATATATATATATATATATATGCATAATTCGTTAAATTGAATAGACGTTTTTAGTCTACTAATTTTACGTTGGATCCTTTCCATTTTTCGTATTGTAATCTTTACTTCAGCTGGCAACTGGTTGATGTAATAACCATAACTTTGATTTGTCCAAGTACTTTCAAATCCTTCTGTATTTATCTTCAGGGATTAATTAAACTGGTTGGATTTTTACTATTTATATTTATGGATGCTTTATTTTCATTGGTTAATAATTTTTTATTTATTTATTTATTTTAAAATTTTTTATAAACACTTCAAAAGGTTAAAGCTATTAGTAAACTATTATATCGATCAACAAATCACAAAATTTATTATATTACTCAGACCGGGGGGGAAGGGGTCAATGCTTATCAAGGCCCAAAGGATAAGAGTTAACCGAGTGTCAGGTGGACGATGAAACAACACTGTGATGATTGTGTAACATGGCCATTTCAACCACTCGGACCCACATGTTGTCTGGTACCGTCGCAGAGGAAGCAAACAAGGAAGAACTTAAAAAAAAAAATGCTGAGTCATATTTTTTTAAAAGTGCAAATGAAATGTATTTGTGGTTCTTCCAAAACAACGCATTTCATTATCGTTCGAAAGTCTTTTCGCACACACATGCGTTTTTTTTTTTTTTGTACATACATTTTATAACATTTTTTTTTTTTTTTACTGTATTTTTAACTTTTTCAAAGCACATGGTATACGGCATAAAAAAAAATTTAAAAAATCGTTTTCTGATTCTGATACTCCCAAAAGTTCCAATTCCTAATTCAGATTCCAATTAATTGTCCTAGCACTATATATATATATATATATATATATATATATATATATATATATATATATATATATATATATATATAAATGGAAATGTATAAAAAAGAATACGAAAAGTATAAAAGCTTATAACTTTTCTTTATTCGCTTTCAATTGGCGACGTGCAGGAATACAAAATAATATTATGAAAAAAAATTTAAAAACTTTTTTTACATATATATATATATACATATATATATTTATATATACTTACTAGCCTGGCTACCCGGTGCTGCCTGGGTGTTTGGAGGTATGTGCTGAGCAAAAAAAAAAAAAAAATTTAATAGGCAGGCAGGTTTGAACCTGTATCGTTAAAGAGAAAAAGAATGTGACAAAAAAAAAAACATGATGTCTTTGTTGTTATGCCGATCACCAACCCAGAAGTGACGAATGTTTAAATTAAAGCTAGTCAATCGAAACAAGAGGATGACTTTCAAAAATATCGGCGAAAAAAAAACCGATCCCTCCTTGTAGTAAAGTGCCCAGTTGAGGGTGAAGGGATTTATGTTTCTAGCCAATTTTTCGATATTTGTCGTCTGAAGAATCGAGTTTCAAAACGATGCTGATCTCCTGAAAATCCATCGCCTCTGTCGAAAGTTTTGGTTTGCAATGAGAATGTTGACTAGTTTTTGACCTTGAAATAATATTATTTTGATCTCCTAATATTAAGTGACTTCATGCCTTTTGTGAAGAAACTTCCATAAAAAATAAATAAATGAGGTTTGGCACGCAATTTTAAAGCTAAAAATTACTTTCTATATAATGGCTTTATTGTTAGCGTTTTCTTTTTTTCTGTGAATTTTATCTTTTCTTTCTTGCTTTCAATGAAACGGGAGGCATTTCAGTTTTTTTGTTGAAAATGACAGCTATGTTTGTAACAGGCAAGGTGTTGATCTTCATCATAGGTTCCCTTTGCACGTATCATCGCTCTATGTTACTCATCTGTCAGAAAGGAATGTTGTCCAGGGTTTTCATAAATATTTCTACTTCAACGTATGAAATAGTTTTTTTTTTAAAAAAAAGAAAGAAAGAAATTCTCAGGCTATTAACATATTTTGCAAGACTTCAACAGATGTCGTCATAAAAATATCAAATCTTAAAAAAAAAATAAAAACGAAAAAAACATTTCCATATAACATTCACTCCCATCCAAACATTCCCACCCGAGCAGGAGTATTGTTTCACTGATTGAGAATGTCTAAGTACTCGCTTTGGGTGGAGAGGTACTTAAAATATTTTGTTTTTTACTCTTGTGAATTATTTCTTTGTTTTTCTTTGTTTACAAAATTTTTAAACCGACTCCTACCATTCCTCCGACTAACTCCTTCCCAAACTTCTAATTCTGCAACCCTGCATTCAAGGTCAAACTCCGACTTGTGCACATGTATGAAAGTTTTATACAAAAATTCAGTATTTATTTTATAGACGACTAGCAGGTCGCTCGGCGTTGTCCGGTCATAAAATACTCATAAATATTATATTTTAATTAATGCAAGTTTCTTATTTATTATAAACAGTAATACCGTATTTCCATAGTTATAAAATATACATGGCGATTAAGCTACACTGAATATTCCGCGTTCCATCCACTCTAGGACTCTTCAGGCTTATGCGCGAATTTTGTGGTTGTTTGTTGATTTTATATACGCATCTTCTATTGAGATTTTAGTTAGCCAATCAACTTTCTAGTATCCACCGCGCCCTTCCTATCAGCCAATGAGCATGCACTTATCAGACAAAGGCCTATTTGACCTCTGGTTGACTTGTTCCTTTGTGTGTGCTCTATTTAGCCTGGATATCTTAGTTTCTTGATCTGTTTTAAATCTAGGTTAGTGTTTTTTTTGTTTTTTTTATGTTAGTTTATATATAAATATATATGTACATACATATATGCACACACACATATATATATATATGTACATACATATATGCACACATATATATATATACATATATATATACATACATATATGTGTGACCGTTTATGTATATTCATGTTTATTTAATTTATTTATTTGTTTATTTTCTATTGTTTTTGTTAGTTTTAAAACTATTTTTTTATCGCTATCCTACAGTAAATTTAATCTTGTGAACACAGTTGTTTGCTATTTCTCTTCTACAGTTTAATAGATGTTGGGGTTTTTAAAGTACAGGATAGCAAATTTTTCATGAAGGCATAATCTACATGGGTCGTCTAGGTCCCTACACGTGGTAGCTTGTCTTATTATTTTCCATTCGACTACCGGCGAATGTCCGCTTTCCTTGAGTTCCCAGTATTTATTTGCTAGCATTGTTTTCATACGGTGTTTTTTATTGTTTAATATACTTTTGTGGTTATAATATCGAGTTTTGAAATCTAAGGAAGTCATACCTACGTAATATTTCTTGTTATTCGGGTTTTTGATTATGAAATTCTAAGTTTTTAATTACGTTTAAAAGGTCATTTTCATAGTTTATCAAAAGGTCTACTGTTTTCGCATTTTTAAGGGTTTTAGAACCATAGAATTTTTTTTGTTTAAGTTTTCATTTTAAGGAAGAAATTTGCTCGCCATCACCATTTAGATTTTAAAACTCGATATTATGACCACAAAAGTACATTCAACAATAAAAAATATATGTGCATATATTTATGTACATATATATATATTTATATATAAACTAACATAAAAAAACCCCCATTAACCTAGATTTAAAACAGATCAAGAAACTAGATATCCAGGCTAAATAGAGCACACACAAAGGAACAGGTCAACCAGAGGTCAAATAGGTCTTTGTCCAATAAGTGCATGCTCATTGGCTGATAGGAAGGGCACGGTGGATACTAGAAAGCTGATTGGCTAACTAAAATCTCAATAGAAGATGCGTATATAAAAACGACAAACAACCACAAAATTTGCGCATAAGCCTGAAGAGTCCTAGAGTGGATGAAACGCGGAATATTCAGTGTAGCTTAATCGCCATATATATTTTATAACTTACTAACTAGCTCTACCTACACATTGACCACTTTTGAAGTAAATGCTTAAAGTTTACGCATAAATTTATACTTTCGTATATTAATTTTATGTGAGTAAATTAAGTATATATATATATATATATATATATATATATAGAGGGCAATATGAAGAATGTAATTGCAAATTACTTAAGATTTCAACCAGATCATGGCTGATGAAAACAGAGCATGCTATTCTGTGGATGAAATAAAGCGTTTTGTTTGAAACTTTGTATAAATTCCCATGTTCGGCAAAATAGATCCGAAGAAGCTGAAACTTGAAATGAAAATAATACCTCAACAAATGGCCAGGTCTATAATTCTTCTTTTTTTTAACCCATCCTTATAACTTCCTCTTGTAGTTTCCTTGGCCTTTAAAAATTTTTCTTTTCATGGAAATCGCTCGAGACAAGGCATGAAGCCACTTAATATAAGGAGCTAACAAGAACGAAAGCTGAGATGTTTATTGCCCTTAGTCTTGAAAAGACCAACGCTGTAGGTAGAAGGAAAACAGTGAGCAGGTAGAGAGTTCCACAACCTTGTCGTCTTTGGAAAGAAGCTACTGGAATAGGAAGCTGTATTAGGATGACGTATTAAAACAGCTGAATTTTCCCTCTCCCATTGCAAAACTCATTCATGTTCTGCAGAGCAGAGAACAAAAACGATAAAATCCACTATAAAACAACCAAACCAAACACAACAAAGTAGCGATTGAAGATACAAAGAGCTTGAAGAATAAAAACCTTCCACAAAATAACTGGATGCAACATGAAAGAACCCGAAAATGGTTGATATGCCGTAAAACAAAACAACCAAACCAAACTCTACAAATAAATATTTGAAGATATGAAGAACTTGAAGAATAAAAGCTTTTTCTAAAATTATTGGATTGGGCATTAAATAACCCGAAAAAGGATTGATATGCCATAAAACAAAACAACCAAACCAAACCTTTCTTCTGATGTCAGTTCTGGTCAAGAGAGAGAAGAACCAGATTTGCTGGATACCAAAAACAGGGGTGTGGTTCGGTAGGGGGACACTGCACAGAACCTATGTCAGGATACCAGCAGGGAACTCTTGATGCACCAAAAATAATTATGTAGTGTTATGGGTGATAGAGCAAGATGACGCGAGAAAGTAATTTTTTTTTTCCAACAAAAGTAGTGTAAGATATTGTCTAAGTTTAACTTTTTATGCAACAATTTTTTTCTTTAATTGGACAATATACTTAAATAATCACATTTTCCGCAATATATTTTGAAAATAGTGAAGTTATCAACCAGTTTAAAATCTATCAGCGGCAAGCAATATGGTTTGCGTCCTAAAAGCTTAACAGCTGATGTGCTGATGGTAATATCATACAAGATCAGTGAATCTATTGACAATGAGAAATGTTTATTTCCTAGAACTGTTCATCTGTGGAACACAATGCTATGTGACTGCTTCCCAGCTGACTATAATATGATCATCTTCAAATTTAATGTGAATGAGTTCTTATTGAGCTGTTCTCTTAAATAATCTAACCTTACCTAAGTTTTACTGTAACTGCTCTTGTTGTTTCACCATCTAGCTACCTTTATCCTAGAGTGGCTTCCAGGCCTTGATAAGTGGTGACCTCTCAAGTAAAAAAAAAAAAAATCCTATGTACAAAACAAAAATTCCATGAGCAGAGTTTCTTTTCTAGAGCTGTCCATCTGTGGAACACAATACTGTGTGGCTGCTTCCAGGCTGACTATAACATGGTTGTCTTCAAATATAATGCAAATAAGTTCCTGCGGAGTCATCCTCTTAAATGATCGAGCCCTACCTGTTTCACCATTACTAATCTTGCCTCATCTACCTAACACTATATATGGCATAATCACGTTGACATACCAGTTCCCATTAGATTAGATCAACAAAGTTAAGCAACATTGAGCCTGGTCATTACTAAAATGGGTGACCAATTTGGGAATTTATGGTGCTCTATGTTGGAGGATGTTGACATCTCCCTGCAAAAGTTGCAAACACCTAATGTTGTCATCTCCCTTAACAGGGATATACATGCGATTGGGGAATCGCTTGTGAATTTCATAATCCCATAGAACTTTCTCCTTTGGAGGAAGCTGGTTAAACCCACATAGGGTTAGTGCCGTTTCACACACACACACACACACACCTAACACTTAACCCTTATCCTGGAGTGGCCTCTGGGTCTTGATAAGCAGTACCCCCTCCCCGTCAAGTTAAAAAAATATTACTTACAATGCTCCATTGTCATCATTTTGTCACGAGTGTACATTTGATGCGAGTGATGATATGAATGTACTCTGCTTTCTTGGTCGTACATCAGATACTCGGAACTTTTTGACAGTATCAACCACCACACAACCCTCTGACTTCCCCGAGCCTGCCCAGAAGGCAATCTAGCGTTATTCAGTGCTAGAATAGCATTACATAGAGTACATCGATGCGTCTGTTCAGTCTCGAAAGATAAAGGAGACTCCCTGTAGGGGCATCTGCATGTATAATGTGTGGCAAGTGTTGTGCAATCCCAACCACACCTCTTCTAAATCGGCACTGTTTGAGTCCAGTGGCAAGGAGAATTCCAGGACGACTGGAACCAATGCCCAGATAAGCAGTTAGCACATACAGCACCTGGAAGTCTCAAATGGTTACCCATTTAGTACTGACCAGGTTCAACCTTGCTTAACTTCGGTGATCCAGTAGGAACTATGTGTCACCATGATTATACTGTCTGATATGATACCTTTGTTCAGTCTCAAAAGACAAAGGATACCCCTTGTAGGGGCAGCTGCACGTGTAATTGTGAGGTAAAGGTTGCGCAATCTCCAACCACAGCTCACCTGAATCGGCACCGTTTGAGTCCAGTGGCAAGGAAAAGTCCAGGATGACTGGAAACAATGCCGAGATAAGCGGAGAGCACATACAGCACCTGGAAGTCCAAAATGATCACCCATTTAGTACTAACCAGGTTCAACGTTGCTTAAGTTTGATGATCCAGCAGGAACTAGTGTGTCAACATGATTATGCCGTATACAGTAGATATATACAGCATAATTACATTGACACACCCAGTTCCTGTTAAATCGATGAAGTTAAGCATTGTTGAGTCTGGTCGGTACTGAAATGGGTGACCATTTGAGAATACTAGGTGCTGTATGTGCTTTCATTTTAAACATTGTTTCCAGCCATCCTAGACTTTTCCTTGCCACTGGAATCAAGCAGTGCCGACTCAGGAGAGGACCGGTAAGAGATTGTGCAACACTTGCTTCACAATTCAGCACGTGCATTCCATTATCCTTTTAGGATGATCAGATAGTTTTCGACTAACATCCATATACTAGATTCCTTATAGCGTTTTTTTTTTTTTTTTTTTTTTTTTTTTTTTACACAGGCATCACTACATTATCAAGGCCAAGAGGCCACTCAAGGATAAGGGTTAAAGAGTGTACAGTAGAAATTGGACAATATAGTAATCATTAGTAATGAAAATTTGGTAAATTTGATAACTTATATGGAACGGCTCATCAAGAACCTATTTACGTTAGACTTGAAGACAACCATATTGTAGTCAGCCGGAAAGCAGGAAAACGGAAGACAATTCCACAGGCGTGCAGTTCTAAGAAAGAAGCTTTGTTCATGGAATCTACGTTTAGGTTTAGGCACAGATAAAGAGTGGGGGGAATTATTGATAGTGTTTACAGCTAGACGAGTGTTTCTTGTGAAAGTTTGGCGAGGGGGGACCATAGATTGAAGCTCAGTCGAACACTTTCCATGAAAATAACGATACATCAGAGACAAACTCGCAACATCTCTTCTGTGAGATAGAGGTTGCAAGGAAGAGAAAAGGACATCTCCTACGAGGCTACGAAGTCTATTTTGAACTCTATCAAGGCAGGCCAAGTCCTTACTAACAGCTCCTGCCCAGATGTGGCAACAGTATTCCATCCTTGGACGTACCTGGCTCTTATATAGATTTGATTTTGAGAAGTTTCATTGTGCTTTTCGAAGCTCTAAATACAGCAGTTTTTTTTAAACAAAATCTAAATTTAATTATAAAAGACAAATTATGATAAAAAAAATAGCTGAAAGAAAAATATATCTATTTTTGTGTCATTATTAAGTATCCTCTGGCTACAACCACTGTTAATAGTTTTTCTCTCTCGCTACTTAAGACTAAGCAAAATTTCCATGACCAAAGTTTCTTTCCTTGAACTGTCCATCTGTGGAAAACAATACCGTGGGGCTGCTTCTCAACTAACAACAACATGGTTGTTTTCAAGTTCAATGTAAACAACGCAGATGTTAAACCAGATATGATGATGACGTTATGCTTAAGTTTAAAATAGCATTTTTGTTGGTTCGTTATGCTTAAGTTTGAAATAACATTTTTGTTGATCTGTCATCAGATATCGTACTTGTTGATCTGTCATGTTTAAGTTTAAAATAGCACGTTTGTTGGTCGGTTGTTTGTGTTTGAAATAACATTTTTGTTTGTCTGTCATGCTTAAGTTTAAAATTAAAATAGCATGTTTGTTGGTTTGTCATGCTTAAGTTTGAAATGTCATTTTCGTTGGTCTGTCATGCCTAAATCTGACACGGCATTTTCGTTGGTCTATCATGCTTATATTTGAAATGTCATTTCTGTTGGTCTGTCATGCTTAAATTTAAAATGCCATTTTCATTGGTTTGTCATACTTAAAATTGTATTGTCATTTTTGTTGGTCTGTCATGCTTAAATTTAAAATGTCATTTTCGTTATTCTGTCATGCTTACATTTGAAATATCATTTTCGTTGATCTGTCATGCTTAAATTTGAAATGTCATTTTCGTTGGTCTATTATGCTTAAGTTTGAAATGTCATTTTTGTTGGTCTCTCATGCTTAAATTTGAAATATCATTTGTGTTGCTCCGTCATAATTTAGTTCAAAATAACAATTATCAATTTTTGTGTTATTGTCGAGCATTTTTCACTTTGAATATTTTTTTTCTAGTTGGAGTTAATCAATTCTAATTAAATTTCTGGTAGTCTGACTCCGCAGACTCGCGCTCAACTCTGACTTCGACCTCTGACCTTAACTACCAATTGATAATCACATTCACTTTCGATTATCGGAAAAGTCTGTGTCAAAATTGCTTTATCGTGATTAGAGTAGAAGGTGCTCCTGCATTTACCGATCTGAAATTTCCACAAAGTTGACTCAGGCTCGCTCGGCAGCTGACGGAAATAACTGGAAAAGGTCATTCCTCAATTTTTAATGAATGTGCTGTCTGTTTTTTGCTAACCCGAATCTATGAAAGCTACTTCTTTTATAAATTGGAAGAAATAAAAAAAAATTAATTTTAATTGCACAAGTTAGGGTTCCTATTTACAATGCCTCCCCACAGGACAGAGTTAGACACCAGGGTCATGTTTTAATGTGGAGAAAAGGAACAAAAATAAAAATTGTCTCAGTCGTGAAGGACTTCTCATCCACTGACAGAGAACAAGAAATTGAAGTGCAGCATCTGAAGAACACTTTGATCTTGTCTCGAAGGCCAATGTTTGTAATTTTATTTATTGTATTTCCATGTTTTTCCTGTTTATCATTATAATTTTTTTTAGCGGTTTAACGTTTTGCGATGGGCCGATTCTGGTTATTTCCGTCAGCAGTTGAGCACACCCGAGAAACTTTCTGGAAGTTTAAATAAAATGCTAAAATTAATAAATTCAAGAAAATGCTAAGTCGTCTAATTTTCATAAAAATAAAATAAAGACCTATTTTTCCTTAGGAAGAAGCTAAACTTGAAAATTTGAAATCTTCTCAGTTCTGGCGAAGATGAACGATTTCTTCAGGTAAATGGTGTTTTACCAAGCACAAGAATCTGTATGAGAAAAAAAAAGGAAAGAAGGGTTGACACTCAAACCATCTGTGAAAAGTTTGAAAGTGGGGCACTGCAAAAAAAACAAAAAAAACACTGGTTTTGCATTTCATCGAGTTTGTAGACGACAACAAAGAAATCTTTTTTTTTTTACCTCTATCGATTTTATATATATATATATATATATATATATATATATGAACCTTTTACTATTTTATCATAAAGTATCATCATCATATTGTATGAATCTGAATATTCTGTCGTTAGCATTGGTTTCCCTGATATAAGTGCTTCTGCATTTACCGACCTACAATTTTCATGAAGTTCGCTTGGACTCACTTAGCAGCTGATGGAATGACCAGAAAAGGTTGGTCGAGCGTTCCTCAATTTCTACTGAATGCGGTGTCTGTTTTTACTTAATACAAATCGATGAAGGCTACTTTTCAATTCAATAAATTTGTCAAAAAATAAAAAATAAAAATAATGCAAGCATGCTGAAGTTGTCATGTGACGAAAGGATAATAGCAATTAATACAGAAGAGGATACAGTCGCCTGACATCTTCCCAAATTTTTCTTGAATTGTGGCGTCGTTCGTGCATTTACTAAATCTTGATGTCCATTCCAAAGTCCAAAGATCCTGATTAAGTAACCAACCCTCCTCTAGTTCAATCAAGCCAAGCATTCCTCAATTTTTATTATTATTATTATTATTATTATTATTATTATTATTTCTGCTATTGTTAGTTTTATTTTTGTCATGGTGTCTACTTTTTTTATTGTTTATTTTGTTGTTGTTTACATTGTTTTTATTTAATATTTTGCTATGTGCTTTAATTATCATCTCTAAATTTTCGCAACAACTGTAGGATAACTTTAAGGTATTTTTATTGAAAATTTTGTGTAAGGTGTTGGTTGCGGGAAAATGTTTTTCAATAAGATCTAGAAATTTCTTGCCAAGTTTTATTTTTAACATTTGATTGTATGGGGCCTTATGAAGGCTACTTTTTTATAAATTGGAAGGAATAAAAAATTAATTTTAATCGTGCAAGTTAGAGTTAGAGTTTAGATATATGGTTGTAATTTTATTAATTGTATTTCCATGTTTTTTCTGTTTATCATTATAATTTTTTCATAGCTGTTCTCGTCAGCAACCAAGCACACCCGAGAAAGAAACCGTGTGTCAGTAAATGCAGAAGTACCGAATAGAGTAACCGAACGTGGATTATCTGCCTTCATTTATTTTTCATCGCAATAAAACAAGGCGACAGGCTTTTGACGGTCTTTGTTTGCAGTTTTAAATTGTTAGTTGGTTTGTCACGTTTGATTTTTAAATCACATTTTTGTGGGTCTGTCATGCTTAAGGTTAAAATAGTGTTTTTGTTGGTTTTTTCATGCTTAAGTTTGAAATAACATTTTTCTCCAAATTAATTCCAAACTAATTCAATAATATAGCAATCGGTACGGACCCGACAATTCGGAGAACAATTGGATTTATAAGATCAAAAAAATCCAACCTTGATTGCCGTTCGGGGTCCGTGGTGCAGTGGATGGAGATGCAAAATACTTATGATTCCAGGTGAGCATTGTCTAGAGGTAGCGGTTTCGATCCCACCCAAAGCCAGTCAGAGGATTAGTAGACCAAACCATGGTGAGATGGCAACAACTATTGAAGGCAGCAATTGCTGTGGATGTAGTTGGAGGATTCCATATTCCTATCCCGTCGCGGTTAACCTGACAAAGGCCAGATGCATAATTGGCCGAAACGTTGTGAAAACAACTACCAGAAGATGAGGATAAAAGTCCAAATAATAAAAAAAAGCAAACAAAATAATTAAATAAAAAAGCAAACAAAATAACTAAATAAAAAAGCAAACAAAATAACTAAATAAAAAAGCAAACAAAATAATTAAATAAAAAAGTAAACAAAATAATTAAATAAAAAAGCAAACAAAATAACTAAATAAAAAAGCAAACAAAATAATTAAATAAAAAAGCAAACAAAATAATTAAATAAAAAGTAAACAAAATAACTAAATAAAAAAGCAAACAAAATAATTAAATAAAAAAGCAAACAAAATAATTAAATAAAAAGTAAACAAAATAACTAAATAAAAAAGCAAACAAAATAACTAAATATAAAAGCAAACAAAATAACTAAATAAAAAAGCAAACAAAATAATTAAATAAAAAGTAAACAAAATAACTAAATATAAAAGCAAACAAAATAACTAAATAAAAAAACAAACCAAATAATTAAATAAAAAAGCAAACAAAATAATTAAATAAAAAAGTAAACAAAATAATTAAATAAAAAGCAAACAAAATAACTAAATAAAAAAGCAAACAAAATAATTAAATAAAAAAGCAAACAAAATAATTAAATAAAAAAGCAAACAAAATAACTAAATAAAAAAGCAAACAAAATAACTAAATAAAAAAGCAAACAAAATAATTAAATAAAAAAGCAAACAAAATAATTAAATAAAAAGCAAACAAAATAACTAAATAAAAAAGCAAACAAAATAACTAAATATAAAAGCAAACAAAATAACTAAATAAAAAAGCAAACAAAATAACTAAATAAAAAAGCAAACAAAATAATTAAATAAAAAAATTATACAAAATTTTTATAGGTCTGTTGCAGTTAAGTTTAAAATAAAAAATTTATTGATCTGTCACTCTTAAGTTTGAAACAGCATTTTTGTTTCAGTTTTGGAGTTTTGGAATTGAATGATTGATAATTCAATGAAATTTCTTTTTTTTTTAATTTTTCAA
>NC_136492.1:15756302-15776302 GCF_053919585.1 Euprymna scolopes | reverse complement strand
CTATCACCATTTGTGATCTTCTCTGATTATCTGATCCCAATCTCTGACTGCCTAACTTTGAACCCTCAATTCCTATATTAAGAAATCTCCTTTGTTTATGATGTCAGAAGTGTGTTTTCAAACGTGACTACTTTCACATGGATTTACATATGTCTGTCCAAACGCACTTTTGGCAAAAAAAGTATCCTCAATTCTAAATGTTTAATATCTAACCTATTTTTAAACAATATTTTTTTAACTCGCATTGTCCATTCTGTTAACTGACATATTTAATATCCGGTTATTCTAAAAGAGTGGACAATCACTTTTTCCGACATAAGTAATATTTAGCTATTTCTAAAAGAATTAACAATCGAGTGTATTCCTAAGATTCCAATTATCCATTATCTTTAACACTTGCCTACAGGGTTCGATTCTAGCCTTTTCCTAATATCATTTTCACTTATCTAGTCTGCCTTCTTACTTACATGAGAAGGGGACAGCCCTTCTTGTGTAACACATGGACGTTCATAAAATTTCAGCACAGATTTGATTCTCACAGTTGCAAAAAAGACACAATTTTAATATAGTTAAAGGAAATGCATAAAGCTTTAAACTTATATGAGAAAGGGACAGCCCTTTCATGTAACAACTGATCGAGATGTTATTTTATACAAATAATTTATGAATAATTGCCCTTCTTTTTTCATCATTTTTGATGGGTGCTATCCGCTTGCATGCGTACATTTCATTTGGGTATTGTTTTTTTTTTCCTTCTTCAAAACATTGTGCAAATAACAATCTCAAGACGAGAATAGTAGTCCAAAGATCCCCCAACAATCCAAAAACTCAGACCTCATCTAAAAAATCGAGAAAAAAGTAATGTTTATAGATTCCACTTTTACCTTCGACTTATTTTAAAGTTATGTGACTGACGTTTTTTTTTTTTTTATCGTAAACGTTTTGTGTTTTGGTATGCAAACTTGTGCAACAGAGTGTGGGCGTGCGTATGGCAGCTGTATGCGTGCCGTGTGGGAGGTGACGTTGTATGCGTGTATGGCAGCTGTATGCAAATGACCGAGCTGTGTGGGAGGTGACGTTGCAGCAAGAAAAAAGATTATAAAATAAAATAACATGTACACAGACCGGGGATTATGTTAGAGACGTGGGTGACGTCATAGCCTAGATGTGAAGTCACATGTGGCTAGAGAAGAAGGAATAAAGGTCTTTTGTTTAAACCTGAAACAGCGAGTTAAATTTCTTTCCTCTACTTTTCTTATGTTCTTTGCGATAGAGTTTACAATAGTGTTGAGCCGATTAATTGGAATCGGGAATTGGAAAAATCGGAAGATTTGGGAGCATTGAAATCGGTATCGGAATTGGAATGCCAAAAAGTTTCTTTTAATTGTCTTTTTTTAAATTTTTTATTTTTTTATTTTTTTTTTTTACACAGTGATCACCACTTATCAAGGCCCGGAAGCCACTCAGGGATAAGGGTTATTGCAAGTACATTACGTTAGTGTGGAGATTTGATGAAGTGTTTACTTAAGGGGGGGGCGGTTCATTAGGAATTTGTTAACATTGGACTTGAAGACATCCAAGTTGTAGTCCGGTGGGAAGCAGGCAGACGGAACAGAGTTCCACAGGCGTTCAGTTCTAAGAAAGAAGCTTTGTTCATGGAATCCACGTTTTGATTTTGTTTAAACCAAAGTCTTCCATTGCTGGTAATAAGGACAAAAAATTATTTATTGATTTTAAATTACCAGTAAAGCTAAAATCGATAGATCATCCTCCACAAGTGTATTCTGATGTTTAGAAAACTATCTGCATATTTAACGTGTTTTTACTGTTAAATAATTAGAGATTTATAAAGAATCGGAATCGGTAATTGTATCGGAATCGAGAAAAATATTGGAATCGTCCCAACACTAGTTTACAACATGTTGGGTCTCTACATATATATATATATATATATATATATATATATATATATTTTAATTGCATTTTCACCCCAAACAAGGCACAATGCAAGTTTGATGTAGAGGGCTACTATCTATGTAGGGAGTTGAGCAGCAAGATGTCTGTATTACACTTGGACGTCTGTATGTCAGTACAGTTAGGAAAGCAGGGATCCGGTAAGGAATTCCAAAGTCTATTTTTTTTTTTTTTTTTTTTTTTACACAGTGATCACCACTTATCAAGGCCCGGAAGCCACTCAGGGATAAGGGTTATTGCAAGTACATTACGTTAGTGAGGAGATTTGATGAAGTGTTTAATTAGGGGGGCGGTTCATTAGGAATTTGTTAACATTAGACTTGAAGACATCCAAGTTGTAGACCGGAGGGAAGCAGGCAGACGGAACAGAGTTCCACAGGTCTAGCAGTGTCAGGTGAGAAATTATTAGGGTTTCTGGCATCTGGGGATCTCTACTGTGTGGAGGTGGGATTTTTGTTGGTTGTCGGGGGTATTTATGTTGGGTTAGGGTACAAGGACTTGTAGTTCATCGGAGCACCTTCCATTAAAATATTTGTAAAACAGGCAGAGGGATGCAGCATTTCGTTGATGGGACAGAGGTTGAAGCCTAGTTGACAGTGTGGGACTTATTAGGTTGGCAACTCTCTTTATTGACAACTACGTTACACTTGGATATTCTCGTCTGTTGCTGTAACCATGGCGCCAAGCCAAAGTTGTTAGTGTAATTTCTTCTCAATAAAGATTTCCTCGGTTTTCTTTCGCCTTTTTATTTATTTTTTGTTTATACATCTTCAAGTGCCACGGGTTATGGCACTCTCCTATAATGAAGACTTGAAAATGAAAGCAAACCAAAGTGAAGGCTAATCCTAACTCCTGCCATTGAAGAGTAACCTTCTCTTTGATTGTACAAACATTTGGCAGTAGCCTAGAGGCTCAATTCTGCTGTTCTCGATATTACCGATTCTTTTTATATTCCTGTTTTTTTTTGTTTTTTTTTTTATACCAATCTGCATATTACGAATTGGTTTACATTTTTTTTTTTTTGAAGCGTTGTATTTCTGCGCGTGCTATCCTGCTTGTCGAATGTTCCTGATTATATTGGTTTGAATAGACTTGAGGCCAATCCTCGTTTCTCAATTGATTTGCTCTGAGCCCCCACTCCGACTCTCGTATATTGCAAGCAAACAGTTACTGCAATAACCTCCACTTGGATCGTGCGGTTTTCCTTCTATTTATTTTCATCTGTTATTTATTTTTTCGTTTTTTTTTTTTTTTTTTTTTTTTCAATTTTAGCAATGTTAATTCTGTGAAGGATTCAGGCAACAACACATCCTGCCGCCTTTGTCCGCAATTTTGACGAAAAGAATATCTGAAAAAACAATCTCTCTCGATTTTAAGGAAAGCCTTTCTGTAAAGTATCGCGTCTTGCATTGTAAAATGTTAGGCACCGCCAAAACTGGGGGGGCAGGTCAGTACTTTTTGACGGACCGTCTTTTTAAAAATCTACCAAAAATCAGGTAATTATCCGATCAATACGAAATTTTCAGCGATTATTAGGAGAAGAATGAACTTTATAACAGTGTACTTATTTTTCATAAACGATATTTATATATATATATTTTTTTGCTTACAAACCCCCCCCTTGTTTTGAAGTGGGAACAAATATGCTTAAAATAATCATCTGAAACTGAAATCAACATATTGTGTTGTTGTAAGGGACAGAATTATAGATTAAAAAAAAAAAAAAAAAAAAAATTGTTTGCATACCTTATTTTGACGTCTGAATATCAGAACTTCGATTGTGTTTAATTATCCCGCTTTTGAGTTTTGAAGTGTGAAATTCGGTGAATATGTTAAGTAAAATAATTAATTTAAGTTAAGCAAAACAAAAAAAAATTTTTTTTTAATATTTATACGAAAAAAGCTATTTTAAAATTTTTGATAAATAAATTAACAATTTTTTTTTAGCGAGCCGAATAATGCATGACCATTATTAAACAGGGCATGCTTTGAATAATCGATACCAAAAAAAAAAATTCGATAAATATTGTGCCCTTTGTGTTAAAAATAGCATCATTTTTTTCGATCCCGTTTGAAAACGTTTGCCGCCTTTCGACTACGGTGGACCAAACGCGCTGAAATAATTTTTTTTTATTCAGCTTTAAATTGCCCCCCCCATTTTTGGGAGCCTGCCCCCCACACACATACACATTAAAAACCAAACGCATACAAATGGTCACCCATCTGGTACTGGCCAGCCTCAGCTTAATAATACATTGAAATTTTCGTCACTGAAAAATAAGTTTTTTTTGGCCTGTTTGGTCTTCCATAGTTTTCTTATCATCCAAAGAAAACGTAAACAGAGTCGATCTGAACTCTACGTCAATGCGAAATATTTGGTTACCTATATGAATAAGTGGAATTATTTGAAATTCAGGTACTTATATTATAATATTTTTGCATATTTTCTTAGAAAATCATCCTAAATCTTAGTTAGACAATAAATAAATTAATTAATTATTTCAAAAACCCTTTTTTTTAAATATTTAAGTACGTTTTTTGTGCAAGACAAAAAATGTCAATTGTTAACTTTTTGGGAAAATTTAACATTTAAAATTGAATTAAAAATAGTAGAAAAAGTTTTACATTATTCTGTTTTCTATATGATAAAATTCAGGGTTTTATCTTTCTGGAAAAAAAAAGTTACTCAGAAATAATGGATTTTAATAAATGTAATTTCGTTTTAAAAAACAACAACAACTTGATTTTTCGGCCATTTTTGGCGGTGCCTATAAAATGTTCATTAGTATCATTCTGAACAATCAGTATTTATTGATATGTGAAATTAGATTTATTGAATTAAAAATTAATTACGGATTTGATAAAACTTGCGGAGAATGCGCTGTTTTGTGGTTCTTGTAAAAAAATGTAACGGAAATTTAAATTTCGTTCCGTTTTAAATTCGGTACATTTTTACATTACGTCCAACTCACCGTTCACATTCGACATGTTAACTTTATAGGATTTTGGGTATGCTGATAAGGTTGTGGGTGTCTATTCCGAAAGCCGTTCTTAACATGGGAGGTTGGGGTATTTATTCGTTGTAAGCATACCCGAAAACCTGTAAATGTCGACATTTCCAATGTGAACGGTGAGTTGGACTTCAGTAAAAAAAAGTTTCAAAAAAGTATATCAAATCGAGTTTTTTCGTTTAAAAATTAAATTATTTTGTTTTTGTTAATATATATATATATATATATATATATATATATATATATATATAATCCTTCGTTATTTTTAATATATATAAAATGTACCATTGTTGAATGTTATTCTTTCGTTTTTGGGGGGCACAATAAAAAAAAGATTAAAATAGAATGAAATTTGAATTTCCATTCCATTTTTACAACAACCGTAAAACAGCGCATTCTTCGCAAGTTTTACCACAGATTTTAACTAATTAAATATTTAAAAAATTAATTAATGATTTCAACTAATTACATAGTTTAAAAATTAATCAATGATTTTAACTAATTAAATGTCTCTTATGTTTCTGAACTTTTTAGATGAGTGTGATTGTAAGAAATTATTTTATGCATCGGCCTCTCTTGGCGTCTGAGTTATCTTGAACAAAGGCCTTGTTTTAGATGCCATCTATTGATTCTTGGGCATGCGTGATTCTTGTGTGAACGTGATTTCACGTTATGCCCCCCCCCCTGTGTCCTATTTAAAGCGGCCGCATACCGTATAGAGGTGGTATTTTTTCTGCATTGATATTCAGGCATTGGAAGTGATTGGACGCATATTAGTGCTTCCAGACCTTAGAAGTCGCAACAGGGCCGTGCCCACCAAGAATTAGAGGCCTGGACAGGGCAGCCGGTTGCAACTTACTCTCTGTTTCAAGCCACATCATGAAGGAAGTCATCATAAAATCTCAGAAAAAAAAAAGGTGCTATTTCACTTATTGATTTGCGCTATTTTTTTTAATAGTATTTTTCAAGTTTAATTAAAGTTTTATGATATCTGTTTTTATTAAATTCTAATGTCCAGCCAGCGCCCCTAAAGGAGAGGCACTAGGTACAAAACACCCTCCCCTACCCATGGTAAGAATGGCTTCCCAGATAGTAACATTATTTCAGTACAGATCAATAAGTGCACTAGTACCAAAAAATCTAATCATCGCTGAAAAAAGTGCACCGAGAATAGTGGTGACTATGTAAAAAAAAAAAAAATTCTGGAGCACAAAATGTTGTTTTCTTTTTTTTTATTTTATTTACATAGGCATCACCACTTATCAAGGCCAAGAGGTCACTCGAGAAATGGTATCACTCCTGTCTTTGTAGCTCTTCAACTTTTTGAGTAAAAAAAAAAAAAAAAAAGAGGAAGCATTTACTTTTGGACCGACACGCATATGTGACCGGAGAGGGCATATTTTAGTTAGTTTGGTAATTGCATATTATGCTTATCTACATCATTCCCTGAAACCATATTTGGAGCCAAAATATTGTTCCCAAAACTTTTTGAACACCCGGTCCTTATTGATAGGTGAAAATGGACTTATACAAATTAATATATTCTTATTTAAAAATTAATTACGAATTTTAACTAATTAAGTATCTGAAAATTAATAATTCTAACTAATTAAATATTTTAAAATTAATGATTTTAACTAATTAAATATGTACAAATTAATGATTTTAACTAATTAAATATTTTAAAATTAATAATTCTATCTAATTAAATATTTTTAAATTAATGACTTTAACTAATTAAATATTTTAAAATTAATAATTTTAACTAATTAAGTATTTTAAAATTAATGATTTTAACTAATTAAATATATTAAAAATTAATGATTTTAACTAATTAAATATGTTAAAAATTAATGATTTTAATTAATTAAATATTTTAAAAATTAATGATTTTAACTAATGTTATATATATAGGTGTTTCATTATTTTCATTCTTATTATTGTTCTTGTTGTCGTTGTTATTGTTGTTGTTAGGAAGTCTTATTAAAAGTGAGTCTTAGAGTCTTATTAAGAGAGATATTGCGTTCTGTGTTCGTGTTATGAAGAGATTCATATATATAAAATGTTCATACTTAGAAGTGTAGAAGCTCTTTGAGTGAGGAGACAGTGTTGAGACAGTCTTAGTGTTCACATTGTAGATATGAGATGTAGAGACATTTTGTATGTAAAGACATTTTAAAACACAGGATATATAAGACATATAATGACAATTTCACTTTACCTTTTGGTAGAATTACAACACAAAGGCGACGTTTATAAAACACATGATGCTACGTTTATTTCCATGGACCGGTCGGTGGCTTTCTTAGTCAGGAATTCAAAGTTTTACATTCTATGTTTTAAAGGTGACCGTCTCGCTTCCAGACGTTCGACTGTCCATCTCTGTATTCCAGACTGTCATCTGTCGTCCTCAGACTCTCTCCTGCTTAACTCTAAAGTTTCTAACTATATCGAGAACTTCCCATTTTCCATGACGTCATACACATGTTAAAACATGTGTCTTCTTTCACGTGTTCTGGAAATGCGTGTCCAAAACTTTTTCCTTTGTTTACAAAAGGAATTTTAACCTATATTTCCAGTAACCTATATTTCCAATATGTTAAAAACATGTTTATTAAATTACCCTATAGTTGCATTCTTCAATTCAATTTTATAACAGAATTGACAAATGCACATTCCTTTTCTTAAAACTATTTTATCTCTAAGCTAAACAATGGTTTGTTTTTACATTCCATTTTCTAATTCTCTCTCGTAATCTATTTCTAAACCTAAATTACGAGGTTCGAATTTCGTCTATTCTATTTCATTTTCATTTTAACTAAATCTCTCTATTTTTATGCTTACATGAAAAGGGGACAGCCCTTATCATGTAACACTAATTTAATATTTAAAAAATTAATGATTTTAACTAATTAAATATTTAAAAATTAATAATTTTAACTAATTAAATATTGTAAAATAAATGATTTTAACTAATTAAATATGTACAAATTAATGATTTTAATTAATTAAATAGTTAAAAAATTAATGATTTTAATTAGTTAAATATTTAAAGAATTAATGATTTTAACTAATTAAATCTCTTTTGTTTCTGAATTCTTTTAGATAAGGATTGATAAATCGTATTATTTCGATTCTTCAGATTGCTGTTCTCATCTTGATTTTTCATATTTGCTTGCCTCCCCACGAGGACAAAGTTAGGCACAAGGTAATTTCTTAACGTGGGGATAGTATATTGCGAGCAAACAGTTATTGCAACAACCTTGCTCGGATCCTACAGTTTTCCATCTATTTATTTTCATTTTTTATTTTTTCATCTTCTTTTTAATTTTAGCAACGTTAATCTTGCTGCTTTTGTCTGCAGTTTTGGTGAAAAGAATAATTAAAAAGACAATCTCTTTCCATTTTAAGGAAAGCCTTTCTGTAAAGTATCGCGTCTTGCATTGTAAAATGTTCAATAGCATTATTTTGAACGCTCGGTATTTATTTATAAGTGAAATTGGATTAATGGAATTAACTAGCTGTACATACCCGGCGTTGCCAGGTAAAAAAACAAAACAAAAACATATTGCCAGGCGGAGGGTTTAGTCACATACTATTTAAGATACACCAAATATCCTAAGTTTTTACGATTTTACTGAAAGCTGACCATATTTTTGATTTTTGGAAGCATAAAACATAGCCATCTTCATAAAATTTAAACAGGAAAATAAAATTTCATAGGTTAAACGAAAACTTACTTCCGTTTTTAAACACAGATGAAGTGGGTTATGCTAATAATTAAAAATGAATTAGACTTAGATTAAATTAGATGTAGATTAAATCAACTTTAATAATAAAATATCATAGCAAAGGGAAATAACTCATAGGTTAAATGAAAACTCCCGTTTTTAAATGCAGCTGAAATTGGTTATATTACTAATTAAAAATAAATTAGATGTAGATTAAATTAAAATGTAGATTAAATCAACTCTATATAATATTTCTAAATAGAATACTTAAAACCATTCTATTGCTAATTCCCATTAAAAATTTATAGCTGATTATTAAAACAGATTTTCTTTAATGTAATATGCAAATGAGATAACCTCTTCAATGTTGATTCCTTTTGAATAAGTAGAATATATAGAAATCATGCAGAAATAAGAAGTATATAAGAGTCGATATTAACTTGTTGCGCACCTCAGCAAGATGTGACACAAGGTCAGAAAGTTGAGTGTCTAGAGAGTGCCCCTAAAAGAGGCACCCCTATCAGCATTCCCCACTGGGGAATCCCCCAGTAGGAGCGTCTCAGGCAACAAGCGATAAACTTGCTCTAAGACTGGGAGGTACTGGGCCAGTTTCTGGCCCCGCACCTGTCAGATTGATTGTCAAGAATGGATTCTTAACTGGTACTTTCTAGTCTCCAAGCAACCGAAACATCAAAGAGACTCATCCTCATCAAT
This sequence comes from Euprymna scolopes, assembly GCF_053919585.1. NCBI lineage: Eukaryota > Metazoa > Mollusca > Cephalopoda > Sepiida > Sepiolidae > Euprymna > Euprymna scolopes. The sequence goes on along the minus strand of NC_136492.1, from coordinate 15,766,872 downwards.
ATAATAATGTTCCTATTTACCTGCCTCCCCACGAAGGCAGAGTTGGACACACGGTTGGTTTTTAATGTGGGGAAAATCCAACTCTCCACAAAGCAAACAAAGAGAAACACGACTTTATTATAATAATATAAATGAATTAATGATTTTAACTAATTAAATATTTTAAAATTAATGATTTTAACTAATTAAATAGTTTTTTTATTAATAAACGATTTTAACTAATAAAATATCTTAAAATTAATGAATGATTTTAATTAATTAAATATTTTAAAATAAATTAATGATTTTAACTGATTAAATATTTAAAAAAATTAATGATTTTAACTAATTAATATTTAAAAAAAATTAATGATTTTGACTAATTAAATATTTTAAAATAAATTAATGATTTTAACTAATTAAATATTTTAAAATTAATTAATGATTTTAACTAATTAAATACTTATTTTTAATTAATACATGATTTTAACAAATAAAATATCTTAAAATTAATGAATGATTTTAATTAAATATTTTAAAATAAATTAATGATTTGAACTGATTAAATATTTTAAAATTAATGATTTTAACTAATTAAATATTATAAAATTAATTAATGATTTTAACTAATAAAATAATTCAAAATTAATTTATGATTTTAACTAATTAAATAATTTAAAATGAATGTTTCAACTAATTAAATATTTTTTAAATTTATGATTTTAACTAAAAATTGTAAAATTAAATAATGATAACTAATTAAATATTTTTTAATTAATTACTGATTTTAACTAATTATATATGTTAAAATTAATGAATGATTTGAACCTATTAATTATTTTTAAAATTAATGATTTTAATTAAATATTTTAAAATTAATTAATGATTTTAAGTAATTATATATGTTAAAATTAATGAATGATTTTCATTTATTAATTATTTAAAAAATTAATTAATGATTTTAATTAAATATTTTAAAATTAATTAATGATTTTAACTAAATTAAATCACTTATGCTTTTGAATTTTTTAGGTATGGATTAATAATTCCTATTATTTAAATTCCTCAGGTTGCTCTTCTTATCTTGATTCCTATTTACTTGCCTCCCCACGAGGGCAATGTTAGACACAAGATCCGTTTTTAATGAGAGAGAAAATCCTGCTTCCGAAAGGGGACACTCTAGATTGAAACAAAAATAAAAATCGCCTCAGTCTAGAATCATTTCTCCTTCATTGACTGAGGGCAGAAAAGACTAAGTGTAGCATCAGAACATACACTACACTTTGTTCCTAACCAAAAAAACTTAAAATTATTCTCACAACATTCTGATTGCTGTAACCTCCGACCTTCTTCAGGTGTATCTTGCATGGAATTTTGAACAGAACTCTTTATCTAATCCACAGGAGTAGCATGTTCTCGTTTTGTCCGCTAATATTACCATTATTGGGTGTTGGCAACTCTAAATTATTTTCCATGTTTTGTCATTTGAAATTAAGGTGTGGTCAATTCAACGCCCGGTTTAATGAGCTGGCACATATATATATTAATACCTTGATGATATTAGCAGAAGGCAACGGCCATCTCTAAGATTCCCAACACCCATTCATTTCCGTCATCCAAAATTATACGGTGCCACTCGTTAGCGCTCCATCAGCATTGAGGGCTGTTTCAAACGACAAATTAAAACTTTTATGACTGACAATTTCCAAAAGAAAGTCAATTCGTTTTGCATCATTTCTTATTTGTATGGCTTCAATTCTTCCGCGGTAATGAGCCGATGCCGACCAATAATTCCCCCCCCCCCAAAAAAAAATTTGTGAGAGAAAAAACAAAACGAAAACAACAGCAAAAATGAAAACTGTTATCTTCATGAAAGGGTGGACTTGTGTTGTTTTTTCACTTTTTAAAAAAATTGTCTAATTACGCCAATTAGAATGCCTCGTGCCTCATTAAACTCGTCGTCATAGCAGCAACAGCAGCAGTAGTAGTAGTATTCGGTTTAACGTCTGTTTTAATTTCTGTCAAGTGTTGAACGGCTTTTAGAAATTGACTTCTAATCTAACCTATCTCTGGCCAGGTCTTTAATCATTCCTCTTTCTTTGAAGAATCATCATCATCTGTTTAACATCCAAGTTACATTCTGGCACTTGCTAGACGGCTTCTAGAAATTGATTTCCTAGCTAACCTATCTCTGGCCAGATAGTTACTTTCCCCTTTCTTTTCTCATGTTTATTATTTCCTCCTGTGTTTTCCTTGGCCTTCCTCTGTGAATCAAACAAAACCATAAAAAAAAAGTTTATTTTCAAACAAATTTTAATGCATCTAAAACCAAGCTTCTATCTTTAAATCATCAATGCTCTGATCCCCGTCTGGCATCAAGTGAAATGAATGTCCTTCATCTTGGGGAGGCTCCATGTTTTGACAAGATTCTAGGTTTGACTTTTACCTCTGATTTGAGATAGAACATATACATCAAATCCGTTGCCAAGCCTGCTGGAAAAATGAGGGGATCGTTCTACCGCTCCAGTAGATATCTCACTGCTGATGCAATTCTCTGCCAGTATAATAACTAAGTACGTCCAAGGATGGAGTACTGTTGTCACATCTGGGCAGAAGCTGCTAAAAAGATCTTATCTTGCCTTGACAGAGTTCAAAATAGACTTTGTAGCCGTGGGGGATGCCCTTTTCTCTTCCCTGCAACCTCTTTCCCACAGAAGAGACGTCGTGAGCCTGTCTCTGCTTTATCGTTATTTTCATGGTAAGTGTTTGTCTGAGCTCTAATCTATGCCCCCCCCCCGACCTGACTTTCAAGGCTTACACTCGTCTAACTGAAACCACTGTCAATAATTTCCCCCACTCTTTATCTGTGCCTAAACCTAAATGGAGATTCCATGAACAAAGCTTCTTTCTTAGAATTGCACGCCTGTGGAACCCTGTTTCGTTTTTCTCATTTCCAACCGACTACAGTATGTCCATCTTCAAGTCTAATGCAAACAAATTCTTGATGAGTCATCCCCTTATGTAATCCAATTTACCAAATTTCCACTACTAACAATTACTACGATATTGTCCCATTGACTACTGTACACTCATTAACCCTTATCCTTGGGTGGCCTCCGCGCCTTGATAAGTGGTGACTACTATATGAAAAAAAGTCCACCATAGTTCATATATCTATATGAAGAGTTGTAAGAGAAGAAAACATTGCAAGTTTATTCCTTCTATCTGGCAATTGATCACCTCCATAGGCTATACTTTATAGTTTTTTTTTTTAAGAATTGAAAACACTTTTTGCTTTTTTTTTTTTTTTAAATTTTTCAAAGACTTATTAAAAACACTTTTTAAAATCTTAAGTAATGAACTATTTAATGAAGACCAATTATATTATTTTTATCTTTTTATAATTTTGTTAATTTTTGTTGTATACTTTTCAATAATGTCCTTTTTCTTACATTTTATTTCAATAAATCGCTTCGCAATAGAAATATTGAAGAACAATAAAAATGAAGGCATTGATTTGCCTTGTCACCGCTTCCGGTAGCACAACGCTAGAAGTTAGGAAGTATGTTAGTTGATTATAACCAAATTATCATATTTAAAATACTAAAGATATCAGTGTAACAGAGACTTGCAGTTGGGATACAGTAATGACAGATGTGTTGAAGCAGTCATTATTGAAAGCTACCAATGTCTCCCAATCGATCACAACCATAGAGGTCTAATACTGTACTAGATATTAGTGATTCATTTTAATGGTGTAATGGGGCGAGTGAGAGTATATACCAATGACTAGGTTAAGTCCTTCCTCTGATTTTTTTTCTTTATATAGTTAAAATGGTGATTTGGACTAAATATAAAAATCTTGTTAGATCACTGAAGTTAAGCAACATGGAACCTGGTCAATACTAGATGGATGACCATTTGGTAATACTAATGGTTGTATATCATTAGATCATCAAAGTTAAGCAACGTTGAGCCTGGTCAGTACTAATATTGGTGACCATTTGGGAATTCTAGGTACTGTGTGTGCTCTCTGCTTACCTTAGCATTGTTTTAAGTCATCCTGGACTTCTTGCCACTGGACTTAAACAGTGCCGATTCAGGATATGTGTGGTTGGTGATTGCACAACCCTTGCCTCATAATTACATGTGCAGCGATCCTTACAGGGGGTATCCATTGTCTTTCCATGACTAGGATATATGAGGTGCCTTTAATAAGTTTCCAGACTTTTTTTGTACAGGCATTTAAAATTGTCATAGACTCTTGAAAATTCAGTATGTTATTGCTATACATCTTATGAGATGACTGACCAACTTTTTATGATTTCAGGTTAAAATGAACGGCTAGAGCAGGAATTGGAATACACCCTACTAAAGCCTGATTATCACAGCTGATGAATTTCCAAAATGCAATCTGGACGTGAGAACATTTTAGAAGAACAATATACAATAAAATTCTGTTTTAAACTGGGGGAAAAAAATGCCACAGAAACGTATGGAATGCTTCAGACTGCTTTTGGACCATCTTGCATGAATTGAACATCAGTTTTTGAGTAGCATAAGAGATTCGAGGAAGGCAGGGAGTCTGTGAGGGATAATGAGAGGTGTGGGAGGAGTAAGGAAGCCAGAACACCAGAATTGATTGGCCAAATAAAGAATTCCATGTATAAGAACTTTCGGTGTTTTGAGTGGCAAACAAGTCAATTTGGTCTCGTCTGACCAAAGCACGTTATGCCAAAACTCTAGAGGCTTGCTTGTATACTCATTTGCAAAATCAAGCCTAGCATGAACATGCTTTGGCTTAAGAAGGGGAGTTTTCCTTGCTGATCTAGAGAAGATGTCTTTAAGGTGAAGGGTTCTACTGATTGTGTTCTTGCTAACTTTAATTTCACTGTTTCTAAATCCTTCTGCAGCTCTCCAAGAGTAATTCTAGGCGAATTCATAACGTTCCTTGTGAATAACCTTTCAGCACGTTTCGTTATTTTTCAAGGACGACCTGATCTGCCCAAAGGAAGAGTTGATTTGTGAGACTTCTAGTGCCGAATTATTGTTCCAATAGAATTCAATGGAACCATCAACTATTTGGATATTGTTCTATATCCCAATCCACTTTGATGAAGACTTACAATTCGTTTTCTGAACTCTTGACCAATCTGTTTATTCTTTCCCATGATGTGGTTGCTTACAATACGGTTATTAGATAAAGAATGACACAATACTTTTACTTATTGCTTACTTCGATGTCTATTTGTTATGGGGCTCGGTTGGGTTCATAAGAACGACATGGGAAAACACGTAGTAGGTGGTTTACAAGTGTATTAAGGAAAGGTACAAGGATATAGAAAAAGATAAAGAGAATAGTAGTAGTTGCAGGTATCAGTAAGATCTCGCTTCCTGAGGTACAATATCTGTTGAGATGTCGCTCCACCGTACCAGCCTTAGGAGCTGATTATATAGGATCTGGACGAGTCCATTATGGGGTGAGATTCAGTCTCACAACACTAGTGCATATTCCTGAACATTCTAGAAGCTTCTAAGCATTTTACCATGATAAACCATCATAAAATTATTGAGAAATCTAATGAATTTGATGTGTGTTGTAAAATTTTGCATTGCGTTTGTGTTTTCTCTTTGTGTTGTGTTCAATTGTTATTTTTTATTTTTCCCACTGTTCCTATCTTAGTTTCAATACATTTTCTATGTATATAAAAAGTTTCATTACCATTTGGAAGCTAGAAATAGAAAAACTGACTGTATTGTAAACTTTTGCGGAGCACTATATATATATATATATATATATATATATATATATATAATACAGTAGAACCTCGGGATACAGCATTAATCCGTTCCAGGGTTGCGATCGTTACTTAAAATCGCCGTATGGCGAGGCTTAAGCAAACTTTGATACAGTATGTATTAAAAATAAGTTAGAAAATATCATGCAGTATATAATAGACATGTATATCATCAAATAACATTATGAATAACACCGTAAGGTGGGGCAAATACCGTAACCAGGGTCTGCAGAACATTTCACATAGTAACCAGGGTGGAGCGTATCCCGAGACCACTGTATCCCGGGGTTCTAGTGTATAGTAAGAAATAAAATTTTATCATAAAAGTTGATTGATTATTTCACTTCGTTGATAATGAACTCTCCCAATGTCCTTACATGGAAACGACACAATTCAACAGTGGACAACTCCGAAGGGTTAAACATTGTAGGTTTTCATGTAAAATTAATTATACCTCCCACCTCCCGGCAAAAAAAAAAAAAAAAAAAGTAGTAACCGGAGTGGGGTCAAGGGCGTATCTTGGGGCTATCGTAATCCTGCGGCCACCGTATCTTGGGGTTTTATTGTATAGTAAGAAATAAAAGTTGATTGATTATTTCACTTCGTTAATAGTGAACTCTCCCAACGTCCTTATAAGGATCCATGGAAACACACTTATAAGGATCTCTGGACTCTGGAAACGACACAATTCAACAGCGGACAACTCCAAAGGGTTAAATGTTGTAGGTTTTCATGTGAAATTAATTATATCCCCCCCCCCATCCGTCCCAGCATAAAAACGCAAAAAAAAAAAAAAAAAAAGAAAAAAAGTACCCCCCCCCCCGGGAAGACGGAAGATTTTCATACAACATACAATCGATAAACTAGCACCGATGTTTTGTGTTCTTGAATATCTTCATTAATTATTTGTGCGTTCCGTTCGTCGTTACGTCCGAGATGATTTGTGGAAACATTAAAAACTAGAATAATTGATTGGAATGAAATCTTGTCTGTAGTTCTCAAAGACACTTCAGAATTTACGTAGAATTTACTTGAAACTTTCCAATTATTTCTTGTCTTCCTTCATTCCACAAATGCTCTACTTGATGTGCTCTCACAAAAAGGAGACAAAGAAGAGAGAGGGGAGGGGATGTATTTGCTTTGCTCCCCCACTGAGCAAATTAGGCACAAGACCGTTTTTTAATGTGGAGAGTGAAGGAGAAATGGGGACCAACTCCCCGGGGAGTAGGGGAGCTGGATAGTGACAATTGGTATGAAGGGTTGCCTCTACATTAACCAAGGTCTTATATGTGGGGTTGGTATTTATTTGCTCCGCCACCGAGCAAATTAGGCACAAGGCCGATTTTTAATGTGAGGAGTGAAGGGGAAATGGGGATCAATTCCCAATGGAGTAGGGAAGCCGGATAGTGACAATTGGTATGAAGGGTTGCTCCTACAGTGACCAAGGTCTTATATTTTTTTTTTTTTTACATGGAGGTCACCACTTATCAAGGCCTGGAAGCCATTCGGGGATAAGGGTTATTGCGTGTACAGTAATCAATGGAATAGTATTATAGTAATCATTAGTATTGGAGATTTCATAAAGTGTCTTACTTAAGGGGGCGATTCACCAGGAATTTGTTTATGTTGGACATGAAGGCATCCTAGTTGTAGTCCGGTGGGAAACAGGCAAACGAAGGAGAGTTCTACAGGCGTGCACTTCTAAGAAAGAAGCTTTGTTCATGGAATCTACGTTTTGATACATGTAAAACTGGCTTAGGGATGCAACATTTTTTTTTTTTTTTTTACACGGTGGTCACCACTTATCAAGGCCCGGAAGCAACTCAGGGATAAGGGTTATTGCAAGTACAGTACATTAGTGTGGAGATTTATTGAAGTGTTTACTTAAGGGGGCGGTTCATTAGGAATTTGTTTACGTTGAACTTGAAGACATCCAGGTTGTAGTCAAGTGGGAAGCAGGCAGATGGAACAGACGTGCAGTTCTAAGAAAGAAGCTTTGTTTATGAAATCTATGTTTTGATTTAGGCACAGATAAAGAGTGGGGAAAATTTTTGACAGTGGATTCAGCTAGACGGGTGTTTTTCGTGAAAGATTGGCGAGGGTGGACCAGAGATTGGAGTTCAGACGAGCACCTGCCATGGAAGTAACGATAAAACAAGGATAGGCTCGCACCGTCTCTTCTGTGGGAAAGAGGTTGCAGGGAAGAGAAAAGGGATCCCCACTAAGCCACGAAGTCTATTTTGTACTCTGTCAAGGCAGGATAGGCTGTTTTTAGCAGCTCCTGCCCAGATATGGCAGCAGTATTCCATCCTTGGACGTACTTGGCTTTTATATAGATAGAGAATTGCATCAGTAGTAAGATATCTTCTGGAGCGGTAGAAGGATGCCACCATCTTTCCAGCGACCTTGGCAACAGACTTGATGTACATGTCCCATTTCAGATCAGGAGTAAAGGACAAACCCAGAAGCTTGTCAAAACATGGGGCTTCTCCTAGACGAGAGCCATCCATTTCAATTGATGCCAGATGGGAATCAGAGCGTTGATGATGTAAAGATATGAGTTTGGTTTTAGATGCATTAAAGGTAACCAGCCACGTCTTCCCCCACTGAATCACACGCTCGAGATCAGAGGAGAGAGAATCAAAGAGAACTTTGTCATTTACAGCCTTTGATGTGTTGCCGTAGATGGTCGTGTCATCAGCATAGATGTCAACGAATGATTTAAGTATGTGTTTAGGGAGATCATTGATGTAGATCAGGAAGAGAATTGGGCCCAGAATTGACCCTTGAGGGACTCCAGCATTAATACTGCAGGCCTCTGATTTTTGTCCATCGACCACTACTCTTATGAGTCTATCGGAGAGAAATGATTTAATGATTGAGAAAACATTTCCAATTATACTGTAGCTGGAAATCTTGTGAAGTAGGCTCTTATGCCATACCTTGTCGAAGACCTTTGATATGTCAAGAGCAATTGCCCTAGAAAGGAAGCCTTTGTCAAGAGATTCACTAATCCTGTGAGATATAACCGTTAGCACATCTGTGGTAGATCTTGCAGAACGGAAACCATATTGTGTGTCACTAAGAAGGTTATTTCTGCTGAGGTGGTTGACTATTTCTCTATTTAATATGGATTCCAGCAACTTACTCATAACACACAGGAGACTTATTGGTCTGTACTGAGAGGGAGATGACTTATCACCTGAATTCTTAAATACAGGGTATACTGATGAGGTTTTCCAGGGAGTCGGAAAGCACTTCTCCTTAAGGCAACGCTTAAACAGTTTCGTAAGTATGGGAGCAAGTTCTGGTTGAAGCTTTTTTAACACTATAATCAGGGCCAGTTGCTTTACTGGAATCAACTTCAAGGTCCTTGATTAGCTTGGCGACCTCATGCACAGATATTTGTATGTTACCTAGTGTGTTCTGTGTTATAGGATGAAATATGAGTAGTTGATGGCCTTCACATATGGTCTTTGCTAGCAGTATCTGCCGGAACATATGGTCTTTGCTTACCTCCACATATGGTTTTTGGTTACCCCCACATATTTTTAATGTGAGGAGTGAAGGGGAAATGGGGACCAACTCCCCGAGGAGTAAGGAAGCTGGATAGTGACAAGTGTTTCCCCTACATTGACCAAGGTTTTATATATGGGGTTGCTTGCAGTATCTGCCGGAACGGATACTACATTTTGATCCTGGCCCGAAGGCCAAAAACAACAGAAAAAAGGCAAGCCTCTTTTCTATTTATTTTGAGGAGACAAAGAAGAGAGACAAAAAGAATTTCAGAGAAAAATACACACACATGTATGTGTATATGTATGCGTGTGTATGTCCATTTGTGTGTGTGTGTATCTATACGCCTATAATTTTTTTTTGTGTATTGATATTTATATTAAAAAACCTTTTTTTTTTTATTTAAAAAGAAAAAAACTGGGTCGTGGAATTGCATTCATTTTAATTAATTCCCTAGTTTTTTCAGTTTTCTTATGGAATGATCATCTTTAGTTAACTATTACGTGTAATTATAGTCATGCAGATATTCTACATGATTTATAATTTGCGTAATATTTGTGTAAAAAGATTATAGTAAACACAAACCTCTTTCTATATATGTATTTATGTATGTATATATATATATTTGTTGAAAAATTTCATCTATCAGACTCCTCTGTCAATTTTTAATCTATCGACATGAAACGTAATACATAGGGTATTCGAACCCATGCAAAACTTTATATTTGGGTTTTAGCTGGGGAAATTCGGTGCAAAAATGTGAAAATTAAAGAAATGGATTTTACCAGGTGAAGGCCGAACGATGGCATTACGAATATGCATTCATAACGTAATAGCTATTAGTTCATGTTTTAATTTTTAGCCTTGCAACAAACATGTCTTCATAGATCAGGATATTTTCATCTTTTTTACAGACTACACACACACACATATATATATATATATATATATATATATATATATATATATAAGTTGAACGTCTGTGTGTGTGTCTGGTCACGAATAGGCTCCTATATGGTTGACTATTATAGAAAACTGATCACATATAATGATAGAAGATGTATCGAGACACAGGAATGGGTATGTTTGATCTGGCATAATGATGATTCATTTCGCCTGGTCCACAAAGTATGGAAATAAAAAATAAAAAAATAAAAAAAAAACGTTTACAAGTGTTTTTGATATAGATGTACATAAGAATACTTTGATAAGTATGTTTTAACTTAAATAGGGATGGTATAATAAAATTGCGGGGTCTGTGTTCGCGCCTGGCCTCC
>NC_136492.1:15706302-15751302 GCF_053919585.1 Euprymna scolopes | reverse complement strand
AGGCTTTAGTAACGTGTATTCCAATTCCTGCTTCAGCTGTTCATTTGAACCTGAAATCATCAAAATTGGTCCATCATCTCATAAGATGTATAGTAATAACTAGGGCTAGGACAACAGCATATTCTTTTCATTGTTTTGACTCTCAAGTGTGTATCCGTTGATATCTTATATGCTTTTATATAGAGTGATGTGGTTCTCGGTTGATTAACTGTGTCGGATATATACTCGAGAATCAAAACAATGAGAAGAATATGCTGTTGTCATAGCCCTAGTAATAACATACTGAATTTTTAAGAGTCTACAACAATTTTAAATGCCTGTACACAAAACTTATTGAAAGCACCTCAGAGCTTCTTACATAAAGTGGCTTCATGCCTTATTTGAAGCCCCCCCCCCCCCCCGCCAAAAAAAAATTATGCCATACATTATATGATCAAAGAAAAGCCCTGAAGTTTCAGAGGGTCTTACCGATGATTTTATTTTGTTTAAGTTTTACTTCCCGCCACTCCCTCACCATTTTGATATAAAAAATAAATTTGGTACTACTGCAGTTTATGGACTGCAGCTAAAGATTTTCATGGTTCAATCACTCCCTATGTACTTGCCTCCCCACAAGGGCAAAGCTAGATATTTAGCTCTCTATAAAGATGCACTTTGGATAGGACAAAAATAAAAAATGTTCCCCCCTCAAGAATGATTTCTCCTCCTCTACGTCCTTATTGAAGGCAGAACAGATACAACACTTTGAATTACTTATCTGCAGAAAATATAAAAAAATTGACATTTAAAACAAATTAGGGACAAGGCCATCAAAAACGTGGGGAAAAATGGTTGTAATGGCTCATCCTTGGTCTAAGTGATAGCAATGACTATCCTACTCTTAACTAGACTTAACTTTGTCACCACATGACTTGAAGAAGGTGAACCATTCCTTGTAAAAGCCCGTGTGTGTTAGATCTTATTTGGGTTGTGAATGCTATGTAATTTTGAATGTTTAGTCAAAGTTCACTCGTAGCAGAAAATATCCTCATGCCAGGTTGTCATGACAAACCCTTATACAGAGAGACCTTAGATACTCAGAGATACTGTCTAATAGGCATCAAAATTCTACCCAAGTATATCATTGAACTTCTTACCAAGTATGGAATTCAAGTTCTCTTTACGTATGACATTCAAATTCTCTTTACATATGACATTTAAATTCACTTTACGTATAACATCCAAGTTCTCTTTACGCATGACATTCAAATTCTCTTTATGTATGACATTCAAATTCTCTTTACGTATGACATTTAAGTTCTCTTTACGTATGCCATTCAAGTTCTCTTTACGTATGCCATTCAAATTCTCTTTATGTATGACATTTAAATTCTCTTTATGTATGACATTTAAATTCTCTTTACATATGACATTCAAATTCTCTTTACATATGACATTCAATTTCTCTTTACATATGACATTACAATTCTCTTTACATATGACATTTAAGTTCTCTTTACATATGACATTAAAATTCTCTTTACATATGACATTCAATTTCTCTTTACGTATGACATTTAATTTCTCTTTACGTATAACATCCAAGTTCACTCTACGCATGACATTCAAATCCTCTTTACGTATGACATTTAATTTCTCTTTACGTATAACATCCAAGTTCTCTTTACGTATGACATTTAATTTCTCTTTACATATAACATTCAAATTCTCTTTACGTATGACATTTAAATTCTCTTTACGTATGACATTAAATTTCTCTTTACGTATGACATTCAAATTCTCTTTACATATGACATTCAAATTCTCTTTACGTATGACATTCAAATTCTCTTTACGTATGACATTCAAATTCTCTTTACGTATGACATTCAAATTCTCTTTACATATGACATTAAAATTCTCTTTACGTATGACATTCAAATTCTCTTTACATATGACATTAAAATTCTCTTTACGTATGACATTAAAATTCTCTTTACGTATGACATTCAAATTCTCTTTACGTATGACATTCAAATTCTCTTTACGTATGACATTAAAATTCTCTTTACATATGACATTCAAATTCTCCTTACATATGACATTCAATTTCTCTTTACATATGACATTCAAATTCTCTTTACGTATGACATTCAAATTCTCTTTACGTATGACATTCAAATTCTCTTTATGTATGACATTCAAATTCTCTTTACATATGACATTCAAATTCTCTTTACATATGACATTCAATTTCTCTTTACGTATGACATTTAAATTCTCTTTACGTATGACATTCAATTTCTCTTTACATATGACATTCAAATTCTCTTTACGTATGACATTCAAATTCTCTTTACATATGACATTCAAATTCTCTTTACGTATGACATTCAAATTCTCTTTACGTATGACATTAAAATTCTCTTTACATATGACATTCAAATTCTCTTTACATATGACATTCAAATTCTCTTTACGTATAACATCCAAGTTCTCTTTACGTATGGCATTCAAATTCTCTTTCCGTATGACATTCAAATTCTCTTTATGTATGACATTCAAATTCTCTTTCCGTATAACATTCAATTTCTCTTTACGTATGACATTTAATTTCTCTTTACGTATAACATCCAAGTTCTCTTTACGTATGACATTCAAATTCTCTTTACGTATGACATTCAAATTCTCTTTACGTATGACATTCAAATTCTCTTTACGCATGACATTCAAATCCTCTTTACGTATGACCTTTAATTTCTCTTTACGTATAACATCCAAGTTCTCTTTACGCATGACATTCAAATCCTCTTTACGTATGACATTTAATTTCTCTTTACATATGACATTCAAATTATCTCCACGTACACATTCAAGTTCCTATCAAATAGTCATTCAAGTTTTCTCCAGTGTGTATGTGTGTACATACACACATGCAAATTACACACACAAACATTTTTTCCATAAATACTCAAAGACTTAACATAATGATTTAGATTCATTTTGAATTCACTGTCACTTTGCATCACGATTTTCTTCAATTTTTCCGCCGTGTGTGGCATTTTTTTCACTTTCACATTTTTTTTTTTTTGCTTTCAGAGAAATTTGTTTCACTCTAATGTGCTAATACGCACATCTTCTTGTTTGTCTGTTTTAAGAAATTATTGCTGACAGTTTCAGCTTCTTATTGCGATAAAAAATACCTCCTCCACGATAAAACTTAATAAAAATATATTCCACAAATATTAGTTTGTGTTTTGTTCTTGTTTTTTCATAAAACAAATTATTACAAATATTGTTTATAGAAAAAGAAAATGTCCATTTGCTTATTAAATTTACAAAGTCGATTGTGTCTAATTTTTCCTACTTTTTTTGACCTATATAATATTATAAAATTTGTCTATTTATCGTTTTTTGCCATCGATAGTTTCCTTCCTTCAAATACTTTATCCAACTAGGAAGATTGTTAAAATAGGGACAATTTTCAATAAGTTTATCTGAAAGCTAAAATAGACGGAGCAATTTAAAAATTGTTTTTATTAACGGCATCAGATAATGCTATTTTTTCTATCATTATTGAAAAGTGTCTCTATTTTAACAATCTTCCTAGTTGGATAAAGTATTTTATGGAAGTAATTAAATTGAATTAAATCATACTGTTCTTAACAACATGAACGAACGTTAAAGAAAAGAAAATGGTCATTCAGATTGAAATATTAATGTTTTTAGTTTTGAGTATTACCTTAAATTACCTTTTAGTTTTTGGTTTTACCTTAAGTTACATTCTGTATTGAAGTTTGTATCTAGGAGTCTCTTCAGTGTAGGGGTGGGATTTTGCTGCTTGTCGGGTTAGTCAGGGGCAAAAAACAATTTTTACATTGCTCTATTTCAGCTTTCAGATAAACAATTATGTGCGTCTAAAATAGATAGCAGTTTATGTATAAAACTTAAATGAAATACATTCGGTTGAGTTTCTCTGACTTTCAAGCATGTATATGTATCTATTGATTTTTTAATGCAACGAATTCCATGTAAATTATTATTTTTATTTTTTTTAAATTTTTTTACAAAAGAGTAACCACTTATCAAGGCCCAGGAAGCCACTCAAGGTTAAGGATTAATGAATGTACAGTGGTCAAGGGGAACATGTTGTAGATCGTTAGTAATGTAAATTTAGTAAATGAATTACATAAGGGGATGGCCCATCAAGAATTTGTTTACATTGGACTTGAAGACAACCATATTGCAGTCAGTTGGAAAGCAGGATAACAGAAGAGAGTTTCACAGTCGTGCAGTTCTAAGAAAAAGGCTTTCTTCATGGAATCTATGTTTAGGTTTAAGCACAGATAAAGAATGGGAGGGGGATTATTGATAGTGGTTTCAAGTAGAAGAGCGTTTTTCATGAAAGGGGGGGACCACAGATTGGAGCTCACATGCCATGAAAATAACGATAAAGCAGAAACAGGTTCGCAACATCTTTTCTGTGGGAAAGAGATTGCAGGGAAGAGAGAAGGGCATCCCCCACACTGGTACGAAGACTATTTTGAACTCTGTAAAGGCAGGATACGGTCTTTCTAGAATCTCCTACAATAGTACTCCATCCTTGAACGTACTTGGCTCTTATACAATTAGAGAATTGCATCAGCAGTGAGATATCTACTGGAGCGAGAGAAGGATGCCACCATTTTTCCAACGACCTTGGCAACGGATTTGATGTACATGTTCTATCTCAGATCCAGGATGCCAAACGGGGATCAGAGTGTTGGTGATGTAAGGATAGAAGCTTTAAAATTGTATGTAAGGATAGATGCATTAAAATTAACCAGCGACCTCTTTCCCCGTTTTACCCATTTAAGAGTGGGGAAATTATTGATAGTGGTTTCGGCTAGACGAGTGTTTTTTTTTTTTTTTGTGAAAGTTAGGCCGGGGGGGGGCATAAATTGGAGCTCAGACGAGCACTTGCCATCTACATCAATGATTTCATCATCTGTTTTGTGGTCTGGATTACCGTTGCGATGCCAAAGATGACCTGGCAACCTCCTTTCTCCAACTTTCCTGTGCTAGATGTTGTTCTTTCATCTTTGTTCACCTTTCTGAAAATATTTCACAACAATGTTGTTTAAAGTTACGTCTGAAAGTATCCTGTACATTTGGGCTGTAGTGAAATGGGTTCAAAAATAGACGATCACATTCAGTGCTGCCAAGACTAAGCCCGTCTCCTTTTAATAATTGCAAGAAACCTTCTCAACCACCAATAGCTTAACGTTCACAGGGAACATGAGTTGGAATCGATACATCGAAAGTATTGCCAAGGCTGTTGCAAAGAAGGTGGGCTCCCTCTACCATGCTAGAAAGTTACTCACGCCTGAAAGTATCCTGTCCCTCTACAAGGCCACCATTTTCCATGTATGAGGTATTGTTGTCATATTTGGGCTGGTTCATCCGCTACTAGTCTCTCGCTCCTGGACAGGGTTTAAAAGAGAGTCGTCAACCTGATAGGTCCCGAACTGTCATCCAAGCTTCAACCTCAAATGTTGCATCTCTCTGCTTGTTTTACAAGTATTTTAATGGTGGATACTCCGACAAGCTACAAGCTCTTGTGCCTCCTCACGTAAATACCCCCAACAAACCCGACAAGCAGCATAGTCCCACCCCTACACAGTAAAGATCTGTTGATGTAACAAAGCCTTCTACTCTAATAGTTTCTTCTCCAGAACAGGGCAGACTTTGGAATTCCCTTTCGGGTTCCTGTTTCCCCATCTCTACTGACATGCAGAAGTTCAAGTGTAATGTGAACAGACATCTTGCTGCTCGACTCCCTACATAGTATCCCTGCAACTTATATCCTTGATAGTAACCCCCTATATCAAAGTGGCACTGTGCCTTGTTTGGGGTTTAAATGCAATAAAAAAAAAATAAAAATGGAAATTGTAGAGAAATAATTTCTCATATTATATTAAAGGAACTTTGTGTGTATGTGTGTGTGTGTGTGTGTGTGTTAGTTCGTTCCCTATGGACTCGAAAACGGCTGGGCCAATTTTTATGAAATTCTAAATGAAGGTATTTTATGTGTCTAGCAGTTGTTGCAATATTTTGAACGAAGAATGGGGTATGATCCCACACAGTCGGGTGATTCTATTTATAAACGATGCTGCTAGGAACTGACGAATCAAATTAATTCACGTTCTGCTACCAACCAATCATAAACCAGAATTGCTTCATAAATATTAAACCTTTTCTGGAGCAATTTCACATGTTTTTTTCCGTCTCGACACGGTAAGAATATTTTGCTCTGTGGAACTGTCTACTGCAAACAAGTCACCTCTCAGGAATTGTGTGTAACAACGAACCATCGGAAACTGTTCTGTCTACTGCAAACCAGTCATCTCTGAAGACTTGTTTAGAACAACGAACCATCGGAAACGTTTCTGAAACTAAACATGGCTTACACTTCTAGATAGGTTTTTTATCGGGATGTCTACCATTGGATAATCGAAATAATCGGGTGAAAGCAGGAACAGGCGATTTTGACCACCTTACACAACCTAACATCACAAGTGCATTTTGAGAAGTTTTATTACCACACAAGCCGAAAGACCCGACATATAAAATCAACAGTAGGCACGTTCGAAATGAATGTTTCTGTTTAAAGCATACTTGAAGATGCAGAAGATTTGCGCGAAGTTTGTCCGAAGGATGTGATCGTACATCTGAAATATTTTATTCTGTGCAATTCTCATTGTTCTTATTGTTTGGATTAATCGGACTCATCTCAAGTGTCATTTTGACAACGTTTCGGTTCTTGTAATCTCCAATCCTTCTTCAGCTGCATCTTTCTGTCGAACTCAGGAATCTGGACAGAATTTTGAACGGAACCTTTTATTTAATTCGTGGAGATAGCATGCTCTCATTCCGTCAGCCATGAGTGGATAGAAGTTTTAAGTAATTTGCAATGCAATTTTGAGTCTCGCTCGCATTGACGATTGATTGATTTACCTTTTTTTTTTTTTTTTTTTTTTTTACATAGGCATCACCACTCATCAAGGCCACGAGGCCACTCAAGGATAAGGGTTAAAGAGTGTACAGTAGACATTGGACAATATAGTAATCATTAGTAATGAAAATTTGGTAAATTTGATAACTTATATAGAACGGCTCATCAAGAACTTATTTACGTTAGACTTGAACACAACCATATTGTAGTCAGCCGGAAAGCGGGAAAACGGAAGACAATTCCACAGGCGTGCAGTTCTAAGAAAGAAGCTTTGTTCATGGAATCTATGTTTAAGTTTAGGCACAGATAAAGAGTGGGGGAAATTATTGATAGTGTGTACAGCTAGACGAGTGTTTCTTGTGAAAGTTTGGCGAGGGGGGACCATAGATTGAAGCTCAGTTGAACACCTTCCATGAAAATAACGATACATCAGAGACAAACTCGCAACATCTCTTCTGTGAGATAGAGGTTGCAAGGAAGAGAAAAGGACATCTCCTACGAGGCTACGAAGTCTATTTTGAACTCTATCAAGGTAGGACAAGTCCTTTCTAGCAGCTCCTGCCCAGATGTGGCAACAATACTCCATCCTTGGACGTACCTGGCTCTTATATAGATAGAGAATAGCATCAGCAGTGAGATATTTACCGGATCGATAGAAAGATCCCACCATTTTTCCAAATGGCAACAGATTTGATGCACGTGTTCCATTTAAGATCAGGAGTAAAGGTCAAGCCCAGAAGCTTGTCAAAACTTGAGGCCTCCTGAAGACGAGAGCCATTCATTTCAATTGATGCCAGATGTGGATCAGAATGTTGATGATGTAAAGAAAGAAGCTTGGTTTTAGATGCATTAAAAGTAACCAGCCACTCCTTTCCCCATTGTACTACGTGCTCAAGATCAGAGGAGAGAGAATTGGAGAGAACTTGATCGTTTACTGTCTTAGATGTGCTACCATAAATGGTAGTGTCGTCAGCATAAATGTCTACAAATGATGTAAGGATGTGATTTGGAAGATCATTAATGTAGATCAGGAAAAGAGTTGGGCCCGGGATGGACCCCTGAGGGACACCGGCATTAATACTGTGAGCTTCTGATTTTTGCCCCTCAACTATTACTCTTATGAATCTATCAGAAAGAAATGATTTAATAATTGAGAAGACATTTCCAGCTATACCATAGCTAGAGATCTTATGAAGTAAACCTTTATGCCATACCCTATCAAAGGCCTTAGATATGTCAAGAGCAATTGCCCTAGAAAGGTGGCCTCCGTCGAGAGATTTGCTAATCCTATGAGATATAACTGTAAGCACATCAGCTGTAGATCTGGCAGAACGGAAACCAAAGTAACCTCATTATTTGGATTGTAGTTGAACGTATGGTTTTCCATACTTTGAGAGAATGCATTTTCATCCGTATGATTTTTTCACCCATTTGATAGTTTTAGATGATTTCTGCAGTTCTTTTTGGAGGTCTGATTGAATATTTCGAATTTTTTATGCGATGCAAGCTGTTCTTTCTGCAATTCTAATAATTTTTTACATTTTTATTTTTCTGTAATTCCAATATTTGTTCCAGTTTTATTTCGGTGGGATGCTTATTCTGCCTCCATTTTCTTCTCATTAACTGGAACTCTTTTAATAGATTTATAATGTGAGGGAAAAGTATCCATTCTCTATTACAGGGCTTTACGTTGCGAGTGAGACAGTCGCATTTACTAGTGATTTTTCAAAGTGACGACTAGAAATAATAAAATGCTTATCTTTTAGTGATTGTGCCAGCTGTTCTTTCTGCAATTCTAATATTCTTTTACATTTTTGTTTTTCTGTAATTCCAATATTTGTTTTAGTTTTATTTTGGTGGGATGTGTATTCTGCCTCCATTCAGACAATTCCAGATTGCCGACCCATTAGAATGACACTCTTTGCTTTTAGAACTAGAAAGCCATTCAGTATGGCATGTCACATGCTCTGAGTCTTTCATGCCATAAATTTTGAAATCTGCCGTCGACGCTCAATTCGCTGAAATCAGAGAAAAATGACAACTGACCATTAATTTTTCAGCCAATCTTGATCAAAACTTCCCTCTCGAAATTATTAAAGCTGATATTTTATTGGTCTCCCGACAAGTGAGAGATTGAACCTCTTAATTCACTCCCGTTAGTCCGTTCGTCTGTTTGTTTGCACTTTTCTCAATAACTACACCAAACATTAGTCATGGTGGAAGTAAATTTTTGTCAGAATGGATTTTCCAGGATAACTTTGGTTGCCGCCTTAGGGGTTATTATAGGAGTAAAATTGCACCCAAATCGTTCATTTGTTTGCACTTTTCTCAATAACTACTTTTTGAATTGTTTTGAAATTTTGCACAAACATTAGTCATGGTAAAAGTAAATTTTTCACTCGTGGAGGTGGACCCCGCATGCTTGACTTATTAATATTTAGTAATAATTCTCATATATATATATATATATATATATATATATAAGTAGATTGTAGTTTGCTTGAAGCATTGTTGAAGAAAATTATAAGGTAAAATTAAAAGCCAAGAACAATGCGAGATTTTTTTTTTTATATAGAGTAAAATTAAATGAAAACAAAAGAAATAAATTTCTTTTTTTTGTTGTTTGTTTTTTCTTTTTCACACAAATTTTAACTCTAAACAACAGTAATTTTTTTTTTTCTGTTGTAACACCATTGAATACAACAGAAAAAAAAATTTACTGTTGTTTAGAGTTAAAATTTGTGTGAAAAAGAAAAAACAAACAACAAAAAAAAGAAATTTATTTCTTTTGTTTTCATTTAATTTTACTCTATATATATAAAAAAAAAAAAAATCTCGCATTGTTCTTGCCTTTTAATTTTACCTTATATATATATTAGTGATGGAATGATTCCAATACAATTACCATTCTGTACTAGATTCCAATACAATTACTGATTCCGATTCTTTATGAATCTCTAAATATTTAACTATAAACTGGTTATTTTATCCCGATTGCTGTAAAAACACATCTTAAATGTGCAAATATTTTCTCAAATGTAAAAAACCCACTTGTGAGTGATTTCTAGATTTTAGTTTTATTGGAAGTTTAAAATCAATAAATATTGATTATTTTAGTGTTAGTACCAGCGGTGGAAAATGTTTCAAACAAAATCAAATAAAAAAAAAAGATAATCATGCGAATCGTTTTTGGCATCAGAAAATAAGTACAAATTTTTCTGATACCCATTCCGATACCCCCCAAAATTCCAATTTTTCAGATTCTGATCAATCAGTGAGACATTACAGGGCCTCCAGACAAACTTATCTTTAGTTGACCTTTGGCAACTAAATATTTTTGCTTACTAGCCAAATAGAAAAGTTACTAGCCAAACCTACATGATTTTTAGAATATGACATATGCATTCTGTGACGATGTTGTCCATCACAAATATTTTTCTGTATTTTTTTTTTAATAAGTGTAATTCTAAATATACAACAAATTTTATGTTGATACTTGAAGGTATAAACATTCTAATTTCTTCCGATATTTTTTTAAACAGCCTTCGTTAAAAAAAAAAAAATAATATATTGTTCTATTAAACTTTTATTGTTTAAATAATTTAACTTTGTTCGTTTTTATATAAAAAAAAAAGTTGAAAAGATATTTTTTCACTCAGCTTTGGAAAATTGTCAGTGAAAGAAAAACAATCGGCAAAAGATAAGCGTTTCATTATTTCTAGTCGCCATTTTGAAAAATCACTCGCAAATGCGACTGTTTCACTTGCAATGTAGAGCCCTGATTTACACATTTCCTACAAGACATTACTGTATCAAAGCGACACTTACCCTAGACATGTTCTGTCGGCTTCCTCCGAAAGAGGAAGTTTAATAATGGGAATATGTGTATCCCCATCAGAGAAGATGACAAAGTTAGGTTTTTGCAGCTGTTGCAGGGTGTGTCAACATCCTCCTACATACAGCACCTGGTATTCATAAATGGTTACCCATTTGTTACTCACCAGGCTCAATATTGCTTAACTTCGGTGATCTAACGGGAACCAGTGTCTCAACGTGATTATACCAGACATTGGATGGATTATAGCTACTTGAAGGAACAGGGTCTGAGAGACTGGTTCGATGTTCCGGTACATCTCCATATCATCTGAAGCAACACTGTGATGCCATCATGCAATGTCCAAGACGGTGCATGTGTAGTTCTCGTTTTTACGTGATGTACGGATTATTTATTTTTATTTTTTTTTATTCTGACATAATAGTTTTATAGAGCAATGTACTCTTTTTTTTTTTTTAACGAAGGCTATTTAAAAGCATATCTGAAGAAATTTGCATATAACGAATTCTCAAATCTGCTGTCAATGCTTCATTCCAGGGTTACGGAGTCGAGTCGGGTGGTAAAAGTTTGACTCCGACTCCTTTGATATCTTCGACTCCCGACTCCAACTCTCGTTTTTACGTGATGTACGGATTATTATTTATTTTTTTTATTCTGACATAATTGCATGTAACGAATTCTCAAATCTGCTGTCATTCGAGGGTTACAGAGTCAGATGGTAAAAGTTTGACTCCGACTCCTAGAATTCCTAGGATTCCGACTCCGATTCCTTTGATATCTTCGACTCCGACTCCCGACTCCTATGTAGAAATCTATTACTGCAGATCCATATATCAGCCCCCCCCCTTACCTCTTTAGCAAGCATTTTATAAATAATTTTCATATATATTATTTTTCACATTTAACATTCAGTTGTTTGATAAATATACTCACATATACACTCAACCAACTTTATAGAATTAGTTATAGGGATAAAGTTAAGGGATAAAAAATTTACAATTACATTTTATTATGCTATCAGTTCAAAAGGGAATACAATATTTAAGGATAGGGAAACCTCTTTAAGCCATGGCATTTTGAAGCCAAACGTTTCTCATCAGAAGAGGAGAGTAAAGACATATATTATACAGAGAAGAAATTATTTAAAAGATGATATTGCCTTTATTGTAAGAGGATCAAAGGAGAAACAAGAAAAATTTTTGAATTTATTAAACTGTTAAATAGTGAGGGAGTAGGTTTGCTAGTATTCACGGTTCACTTCATTTGCTTCTGGAAATATGAATAAACCTGTGAACTGTAAAAAGGTTATCGTTGTCTCTTTGCTAATCTTTTCTTCCTGGTCGATGTCTGTTTGGGCTTGATTCAAGATGGCTCCATGGGAAAACCCCAAACTATTAGACAAAGTGAGAATGAAAATCATTGTCATAATGGTAATAGTGACAATAGACCCCCTATGGGACAATTCCAATATTTTTCCCAATTCCGATACAATTATTGATTCCATACTGAATTCCGATTCCGATTCGTTATGAATTTCTAAATATTTAACTATAGCATGGTTATCTTGTCCTGATTACTGTAAAACACATCTTAAATGTACATGTAATTTATTGCACATAAAAATATACTTATGAGGAGAAGCCTATTTTCCGATGCCAAAACCGATTCCTTGAATTATCTTTTTATTTGATTTTGTTGAAAGAAAAATCTTCCAGTGCTTGTAGTAATAATAAAACAATAAAGATTTATTGATTCAAACTACCAATAAAGTTAAAATCTCTAGATTACGCTCTTGCAAGTATGGTTTTACGTTTGAGAAAATATAGGCACATTTATGATGTCTTTTTATGGTAATCGGGACATGTTTATGGTTAAATATGTTAAATATGTAATATGTTAAATATTTAGAGATTTATAAAGAATCAGAATCGGTAATTCTATCGGAATCAGGGAACAATATTGGAATCGTCCCATCACTAATATATACATATATATATGTACAAATATTTTCAAACAAAATAAATGTCTGTTTATTTTGTAATACTGCATTGTTTTGGCTTCAAACGTATATAATACATATATATTTTATTCAAATTCGACCGGCGCTTCATAGGAACATAAAAAAAAGTTTTAACGTGAATCCCACGTGACCTAACGCACTGTTCTGAGATTTAAAAAACTACCGTAAAAACAACAAACGGACTTCTACTTTCTGATTCTCTGCCCCAACAACAACATGGCGGAAAAAAAAAAAAAGAAAGAAAGACATACCGAAGAAAAGCATTTGCTTCGAAATATATTTATGAATTTCAATATAAATTTCAAACAAAATAAAAGTCTGTTTATTTTGTAATAATGCGTTGTTTTGGCTTCAAACCTATATAATACATATTTATTTTATTCAAATTCAATCGGCACTTCTAAGGAACAAAAAAATGTTAACATATATAAACTAGCAATAATTTTAACCAATAAATAGAGCTATTTTTGGTCTGTTGTTCTGTTTTCTGAGGGTGAACTATCTTATGTTACGACTCGACTTTTGCATTCTTTTGGCAAAAGGGAAATTTATTCTTGCCGTTATCAAAGCTGTTATGGATATTTTTATAAATATTTAACAATCCTTTACTTACTGATTTGATATGTAAAAAATTTAAAAAAAAATAAACAAATTTTTTGAAGATACGTAATCAAAATACTGGTATTAATTGTTTTTGTTCATAATTTCTTTCACCATTCCGTTTTTTTTTTTCTGCATTGCTATCAGCCTTCATAAATTACCTACATAAGACGAAAAATCTATACGCCTATAAATTTGGGTTTTTTGTGTATTGATATTCATATTAAAAGTACTTTTTTCTATTTCGTTATTTATTTGCTTCCCCACTGAGCAAATTAGGCACAAGGCCGCTTTTTAATGTGGAGAGTGAGGGGAGGAGGAACGGCTTCCCCGATAGTGACAATTGGTATGAACGGTTTCCCCTACACTGACCAAAACTGATTGCTCAAGAGCAATAGTCTGATATGTGGGGTTTCCCCCCACATATAACTTTGATTGCAGTATCTGCTGGAACAGATTTGATAACAGAAAAAAACGAACCTGTTTATTTAAAAAAAAAAAAAAATATACAACTTTGTTATATGTTGGTCGTGAAATTGCATTCACTTGCAAAAGATCTAGCTAATTTGCATATTCTTTTAAACATTCATTTTAATTAATTCCCTATCAGTTTGTTCGGGTTTCTCATGGGATGATTATCTTTAGTTAACTATTACTTGTAATTATATTCATGCAGATATTGTACATGATTTATACTTGCGTAATATTCTGGTAAAAGGGTTATAATAAACATAAACCTCTTTCTATATATGTTTATGTATGCGTATATATATATTTGTTTAAAAAATTTTTCCTAACAAACTCCTCTGTCAGTTTTTAGCATACAGACATGAAATTAAATATATAGGGTATTCGAATCCATGCAAAACTTTATATTTGGGTTTTAGCCAGGGAAAGTTGTTGCAAAAATGTGAAAATTAAAGAAATGCAATTTTCCAGGTGAAGATCGAACAACAGCATTACGAATATGCATGCATAACGTAATAGCTATTGGTTCATGTTTGAATTTTTAGCCTTTCAGCAAACATGTGTTCATAGCTCAGGCATTAAAGTCAAAGGAAAAAGTAAATCGTAAGCTAAATGTTTTGGTTTCGATTCTCAGTGGTGTCGCATGAGTCTTTTTTAAAATTTTTTAAAACTTTTTAAATGATTACTATATATTGGGTCCAATATAATATAATAATAAGTATGAAATCTGCATTAATCAAAATATCATATTTAAGCATATTTTATGACCGGGCAATGCCTTGTGGCCTACTAATATTTAATAAATGTTCTGGGTTTGTATTACTGTACACATAGATTCGAAAAACATGCAGTGTTTACCGATGTATTGGAAAATTCAAGATGGCGTCTGACTCTCTTTAACACGGTAAGTTTGGGAAAAGGTGTTATAAATGATAAACTAGACAAAATACTATTAAAAACCCACCGAATATATGTCAACTTATGTCACGGTAACATATATTGAGCGAATTTCTAACAGTATTTTGTCTAGTTTATTATTCATAACACCTTTTCCCGAACTTACCGTGTTAAAGAGAGAGTTGGGCGCCATTTTGAATTTTCCAATACATCGGTAAACACTGTATGCTTTTCGAGCTGAATAAGCATGTTACATTGAATAAAAACACGAAAATTATATCCAGTTAGGTAGAAGAGTAACTTATTTATTTATTTGTTATATATTTGTTTTTTGACAACTTTTTCGAATCTATGTGTACAGTAATACAAACCCAATGTTCTTAACTTTCAATCTTGGCTATAAGATTCTAGAAAAACGGAGAAATTCTGCCTCAAAAATCTTTTGGAAATGTTTATGAAAATAATGTAAGTAATTTCGTCCGTTGTGCTAAGGACAAATGTCAGTGAGTTTCAAAAGTAATTTTCTGTTTCGGAATGAAAAGAAAACAAAATTCTTTCGTCCTGATTGAGTATAAATTTGTTTGTCTTGAACTCGTTCCGAAGTGGTTAGATGATAAACCAGGTTGGGAATTGAATTGCAAAAATTACCAAAAATCGGAATCATTCTTACCTCGAGAAGAAAATTTAACATTGTAGAATTGCTCACTATTTGTTTGTTTTTTTAAAAAAAGCTAACTTTTGTCTTATTAATGGAAACGTTTATTTGTTTATTTATAGAAGACATTTGTTGAAGGAGTTTGCTAAAAAATATTGATTATTTTTCAAGAAAACTATTTAAAAGTAAAAGAATGAAAAACAAGTCCGATAGCCATTAGTCGCGTGCTCTCATGTAATGAATGAATGCGTGAATGTAAGATTCACATGAAATTCTTAAAGATAAACTAAAATGACCGAAAAATGGGCTGAAATGACTTAAATAAATAAAAAGTAAATGACTTAGAATGACTTTAATGAACTTAAGGATGAATTGAATGACCTTAAGAATGACTTGAATGCTTAAAAAATAACTGGAATCCTTCATAAACAACTTGAATGACTTTGAGACTGACTTGTTGTGAAGTGGGTGATCATTTTACATTAAATTAATACAGAAAAGTGATCCCCTACTTTATATCACAAAGTTACAAACATAAGTACAGCAAGTAGTAAGAACAAATACTACACTTTGATCTTGTCAAAAGGCAAAGAAAAGCTTTATATCACAATAAGTACAGCATGTAGGAAGAACAGATACTAAACTTTGATCTGCGCCAAAACACTAAGAAAAGGGTATTTATTTGCTTCCCCGCTGAGCAAATTTGGCACAAGGCCGATTTTTAATGTGAGGATTGAAGGGAAAATGGGGACCAACTCCCTGGGGAGTAGGGGAGCTGAATAGTTACAATTGGTATGAAGGGTTGCCCCTACATTGACCAAGGTCTTATATGTGGGGTCGCCCCCCACATATAGTCTTTGCTTGCAGTATCTGCCGGAACAGATACTACACTTTGATCCTGGCCAAAAGGCCAAGAAAAGGGTATTTATTTGCTCCCCCGCCGAGCAAATTAGGCACAAGGCCGATTTTTAATGTGAGGAGTGAAGGGGAAATGAGGACCAACTCCCCGGGGAGTAGGGGAGCTGAATAGTGACAATTGATATGAAGGGTTGCCCCTACATTGACCAAGGTCTTATATGTTGAGTTGTTCCCACATATGGTCTTTGCTTGTAGTATCTACCGGAACAGATACTACACTTTGATCTTGGCCAAAAGGCCAAGAAAAGGGTATTTATTTGCTCCCCCACCGAGCAAATTAGGCACAAGGCCGATTTTTAATGTGAGGAGTGAAGGGGAAATGGGGACCAACTCCCCGGGGAGTAGGGGAGCTGAATAATGACAATTGGTATGAAGGGTTGCCCCTACATTGACCAAAGTCTTATATGTTGAGTTGTTCCCACATATGGTCTTTGCTTGTAGTATCTACCGGAACAGATACTACACTTTGATCTTTATATATAATTTATTTCGTGAAAATGAAAATTACAATCAAAATAATTCTAAGAACAGCATCTATTAACAACATACCTTTGATCTTAACCAAAAAGGCCAAGCACAAAAGTGTTACGGACAGACCGACCGACCGACTTATAGAGTCGCTTGCATGCGACTAAAAATATTTCACTTGAATTACAGCAGAGTGTTGAGATAAGTTCAAATCATCATTCAAACACTACCATGTTTGAATGATGATTGGAAGAATGAACTTCCCAGAAGCATCATCCTCATCTTTCGGTATTTTTGAATTTTTTATTATCAAATGAGTGTTACCAAAGGCAAGATAAATTACCCTTCTACCAATCTTAGTTTATTGCTAGGCAACATAATCACGTTGGTACACTGATTCTCGTTAGATTACCAAAATTAAGCAACGCGTAGATTGGTCAATAGCAGATGAGTTACCATTTAGGAATACCAGATGCCGTATGTAGGAGAACCTCAACATCTTCCCACAAGCTTTAAATCCTAACATCGTCAGAGACTGCTGGGGAATTTATTATTCCCATATCACTATGTTTCAGAGAGAACGGGCTTTTATTCGCTTAGGTGTAATGGCGTTTTTTTTTTTTTTTTAATTGCATGAGGCGCCCCTCACCGAAGAATTCCAACTGGACTGCCCAGACAATTTTAGTTTGCATCCCTCTGGGACTTTTAGGTCTAAAAAAAAACATGCCTTTTTGGAGCTCTTTTTTCATATTACTCAAAAACTTGATATGTATGTCTATATGGTGGTTTTCCATGGTGCTGAATTCAAATATACATGTCTTAAGGCGTGAAACCGCACCGTTTGCCCATTTTCACTGGGATTCAGCGTTCCTAGGAGCTCAAAAGGGGTCACAAATGTACCAAAATTGCAAAAAATGACATTTTTAACTTTTGCCCCATCCATTAGATTTTTCTGGAACTTGGTGAAAATGTGAAGGCAACGTTGGCCCTTCACACTTCTCACATTCATCATTTCTTCACTTTTTTTGTGGCGTCATCTCATATGCAGCACCAGACGGGGACTATGCACACGCGGCTTGTAATAAGTGATAGAGAATTGTCTCTATAATAATAAACACATAATCTGCATGAATTAAAATATCGTATTTAAGTGTATCTTATGACCAGGCAATGCTGGGCGTACTGCTAGTTTCATTTAACCCTTTATGACATTGTTGAACTAACTTGTTCAGTCATAAATAAATGAAGATAATGTCATAAATAAATTGGGAATTGATGCAAACACGCCTTGTACGTATTAGTTCAGTATGTGAATAGATGCCAGATACCTTTAGATAGCAACTGTCCATTGTTTACATTCAGTATGCCGCCATCTAAAATTAACAGTAAATATTTTGGTAATCGTCTACATCATGCATCAGGTCATTAACGGTTAATGTTCGCAAGACTTATACACATCTTTTGATATTATCATATAGATGGAAATAACTCTAATTTATTTTTCCTTTTACAGATTTATTTCTCTTATTTTCCTTTCTCAAGTTGTGTGCACGTGTATGTTCAGAGAGAGGAACGGGCTGGGCAAAATAGAAAGAGGGGCAGGGAGGAGGAAAATGAAAGAGCGGGGGAAGAGAGGAGGTTAGAAGTTATGTTACACCTTTAAACCCCCCCCCCCGGGCAATGCTGGGTAGACTTGCTAGTTTTTAATAAAAATACACGTAACAAAAACCCGAGCTTACGTCATTAGTTATGAATCCTTATTCAGCTAATGATAACGTCGATACGAACATAGATAACTATTTATAGTTATCTCTAAACTAAACAGTTCTGAAACAAGGGAGATAATCTACCGCAATGGAAGTAACTTATGACGTTGCTCATGACTATATGTTGTATCAAATTTTAGGAGTCATTCATCAACTATTAGTGGATTACAAAATTTACAGAACATAATCTTTGTATTGTTTTTATCTTTATGAAAATAAGTTGCTGGGGACAATGCATCGGCTATCAGCTTCATATATGAAATTATTGTATTTCCATAAGATTAATTACAGGCTTCATGTAAACATAGAAATTGTGCCGTTGTTGGCAATCATTCTCTTACTCATTGATATTACTTTTTTAGTCTTTTATATATACTAGCAGTTCCACCCAGCTTTGCACGGGCCCTATGTACTGTTCATAACTTTACGTGCATATGTGTATATTAAAAAGTGTGAATATGTACGGTAATGCCTTTCTATATAATAGGCTTCCTTAACTACTATAGAGAAAAGTTGGTAGAGACAGCAGACGTCAAATGTTTTTTTTAACTTTGACCCCAATTTTGACCTCTTAACATTTATTGTTTTGGGCTCAAATCAAATCAAAATGTTTGAGCCATGTCTAAGTAACCTACATCTAAAATAGACGAAAAACTCGCAGAGGAGTTTGGTAGAGAGACTGCAAAAGTTCAACTATGTAAACTTTGACCTCTTGCCAGCCAAATTTTCGCCCAAAAACTGATTAAAAAGCTTGCTGCATGTCTGAATATCCTTTATTTAAAATTTCAAATGTTTAGATCCAAAATTGGCTTAATAGTTTTCTAGAGACCGCAAAGGTAAAATCTGTCGAACTTTGACCCCTATAAAGCCAAATTTTCAGCATAAAAAAAAAACGATTAAAAAGCTTGCCCTATGTCTGAATACACTTTATGTAAAATTTTAAATGTTTAGATCAAAAATTAACTGAGTAATTTGGTAGATACCGCAGAGGTCGATTTTAAAAAAAACTTTGACCCCAATTATGACGCCTTAACATTTATTGTTTTGGACCCAAATCAAATTATAAAGTTAGATCCATGTCCAAGTAACCTATATCTAAAATCCCAAGTGTTTAGACCCAAAATTGGCGGAGGAGTTTAGTAGAGTTCGGAAAGGTTAAATCATTGAACTTTGACCCCTTAACAGCCAAATTTCTGGCTGGAAACCGATTAAAAAGAGTTTCCCAAATCTCAAAACCCTTATGTCAAATCTCGAGTTTGTGGACCGAAAATTGACAGAGTAATTTAATATACAGACACACACACACACACACACACACACACACACACACACACACACACACATTTTCACTTTTGTAGATGTACTAGCATGGGTGGCCGGCGTTGCCCGGGTGTTTGGAGGTGTATGCTGAGAAAAAAAGAAAAAAAAAAGGTAAATTTTTTTAACGTTGACTTCTATTATGACCACTTAAAATTTATTGTTTTGGGCTCAAATCAAGTTATTAAGTTTGATCCATGTCCAAGGAACCTATATCTAAACTTTCAAGTGTTTAGACTCCAAATTGTCGGAGGAGTTTGGTAGAGTTCTCAAAGGTCAAATCGTTGAACTTTGACCCCTTAACAGCCAAATTTCTGGACGAAAACCGATCACATAGATTTTCCCAAATCTCAGTACCCTGTATATCAAATTTCGAGTCTATAGACTAAAAATTGACAAGAGTTATTGCATAGGGAAATGTACACAGACAGACAGACACACAGACAGACACACAGGCACGTTCACTTTTATAGATATATAGATAGATTTTATATAGTTTTTTTGTAATATAGTTTTTATAGAGTTTTTTCTTTTTAATGTATTTATTAAATGAGACTTGTATGAGACTCTGGTTGTCAGAAGTCATTTTTATGATTAACTTTGAAATAGCATTTTTAGCTACAACCATTATGTACGAGATGAAAAGAAACTGGAATCTTAAGAATTCAGATGATCGGTCATCTTCCTCTCAGTACAGACCAGTAAGTCTCCTGTGCATCATGAGTAAGTTACTAGAATTTGTGTTAAATAGAGAAGTAGTCAACCACCTCAGCAAAAATAACTTTCTTAGTGACATGCAATATGTTTTCCGTTCTGTTAGGTCTACAGCGGATGTGCTTATGGTTATTTCTTCTAGGATTAGTGAAACTCTTGGCAGAGGCTTCCTTTCTATGGTAGTTGCTCTTGTCATATCAAAGGCCTTTGATAGAGTATGGCATGAAGGTCTACTTCACCAGATCTCCAGCTACGGTATAGCTAGAAATGTCTTCTTAATTATTAAATCATTTTTCTCTGATAGATTCCTAAGGGTAGTAGCTCTAGATTTTTTAAAAATATGTTTTACATAATATTTCTACATTTTTAAAAAATATGTTTTACATAATATTTCTACATTTAAAAAAACAAATATGTTTTACATAATGTTTCTACATTAAAAAAAAATGTTTTACATAATATTTCTACATTTTTAAAAAATATGTTTTACATAATATTTCTACATTTAAAAAAACAAATATGTTTTACATAATGTTTTTACATTAAAAAATGTTTTACATAATATTTCTACATTAAAAAAATGTTTTATATATTATTTCTATATTCTTTCAAAACATGTTTTATATAATATTTATACATTAAAAAAATAAATATGTTTTGCATAATGTTTCTACATTAAAATAAAAAATGTTTTACATAATATTTCTACATTTTTTTAAAAAATGTTTTACATAATATTTCTACATTAAAAAAATGTTTTATATAATATTTCTATATTCTTTCAAAACATGTTTTACATAATATCTATACATTAAAAAAAATTCTGCATTTTATTAAATATGTTCTACATAATATTCCTACATTTTGTTTAAATATGTTTTACATAATACTTCTACATTTTAAAAAAAAATGTTTTATATAATATTTCTACATTTAGAAAATGTGTTTTACATATTTCTACATTTAAAAACATGTTTTACATAATATTTCTACATTTAAAAAAAAATGTTTACATAATGTTTGTACAATTTTTAAGAATATGTTTTACATAATATTTCTAAATTTTTGTTAATATGTTATACATAATATTTCTACATTTAAAAAAAATATGTTCTACATAATATTTCTACATTTTTTAATATGTTCTACATAATATTTCTAAATTAAAAAAAAAATGTTTTACATAATGTTTCTACATTTTTTAAAAAATGTGTTCTACATAATATTTTTACATTTTTTTAAATATGTTTTACATAATATATCTACATTCTTTCCAAAATTATGTTTTACATAATATTTCTACATTTAAAAAAAATTTACATAATGTTTCTACATTTTTTAAAGAATATGTTTTACATAATATTTCTAAATTTTTGTTAATATGTTATACATAATATTTGTACATTTTTTAAAAATATGTTTTACATAATATTTCTACATTTTAAAAAAAAATATGTTCTACATAATTTTTTTACATTTAAAAAAAATATGTTCTGCATAATATTTCTACATTAAAAAAAATATGTTCTATATAATATTTCTACATTAAAAAAATATGTTCTATATAATATTTCTACATTTTTTAAAAAATAGGTTCTACATAATATTTCTACATTTTAAAAAAATGTTTTACATAATATTTCTACATTTTTAAAATATGTTTTACATAACATTTCTAAATTAAAAAAAATATATTCTACATAATTTTTCCACATTTAAAAAAAAATATGTTCTACGTAATATTTCTGATTTTTTTTATATATGGTGTACATAATACTTCTAAATTAAAAAAAAAAATATGTTCTACGTAATATTTCTACATTTTTTTAAAAATATGTTCTACATAATATTTCTTAATTTTTAAAAATATGTTTTACATAATATTTCCATATTTTTTTAAAAAAATATGTTCTACATAATATTTCTACATTTTTTTAAAAATGTATTCTACATAATATTTTTACATTTTTAAAAAATATGTTTTGAAACGTTTTATTGAGATTGTTTTGGTTCTCACCTCATTTGATGAAATCGACCGTTTCTCATATAAAGCGGTTTATCTGTTGGTAGGGAATCGTATGAATTTAGATGGCAGGTAATTGTTTATGTCATTTGCATAAAATCGGTTTCATCTATGATTAAATCCGATTTAGTGCCCCCCCCCCACCCCGGCAAAAAAAAAAAATCCATAAAAATGAAATAAATTAATAAATAAAGCTGTGAAATACAAAGTGCTTGTCTGAGAATTGGAAAAGTAACCGTCAGAGGTGGGGGGGGGGGAAGAGGTGCAGATTTTATGGTTTTCTGCAATGGCTTGACAAGTCGGGAGTCATTTATCAGACACGAAGAAATGCAACGCCGCTGCCACGCATCATAGTCCATAGACATTTCTCACCAGTTAAGTGATTAATTGCGTTTTATATGTTGACCCAGTCTTGGAGAAACCAGCTTCTTGTATTGCGAGAGATATAGTGAGTAAAAGAAAAAGAGGTAGAGAGGGAGAGGAGAAGAAAAAGAGAGGGAGAGAAATGGAGGAAAGAGAAAGGGAGTCAAGAGAGAGGGAGGATGAAAGGGAAAGAGAGGTAGAAAGAGAAATAGGAAAGAGAGAGAGAGAGAAGCAGAGTGGGAAAGAGGAAGGTGAAGAAGATTGAAAGAGGCAGTTTTGGAGCAGGGGGAGTGAAAGAGTAAAAGAGGTAGAGAGAGGAAGTGTGAGGGAATGATAAGGAGAAAGAGAGGGGGAAACTTAAAAAAGTGAAATATAGGGAAAGAAGGAGAGAGAGGTGGGAAGAGAAAAGCAGAGTGGGAGAGGCTGGAGGAGGAGAAAACCACAGGGATATAGATGGGGAAAGAGAAAGGAGGTTAAGAGAGAGATGGCAAAGGGAGAGAGAAAAAAGATGGAGAGAGAGATAGGGGAAAGAGAGAAGCAGGGTTGGAAAGAGGAAGGAGCAGAAGATTTAAAGAGGCAGGTGTGGCGGAGGTAGAATGAAAGAGAAAGAGAAGTAGAGAGAAGAGGTGTGAGGGGAAGAGAAAGAGGTGGAGTGAAAGATAGGTCGGATAAAATTGAGTTGGGGAGGGAGGAAAGAGAAAAAGAAAAAAAACAAGTAGAATGGGAGAGGGAAGGAGGGGAGGAGAAAGAGATAGGGTGAAAAATGGAGGAAAGAGAAAGGTAGTTAAGAGAGAGGGAGGGTGAAAGAGAAAGTGGTGGGAGAGAGTCTGGTGATAAAAAGAAGCAGGATGTGAAAGAGGAAGGAGAAGAGGATTGAAAGAGGCAGGTATGAAGGAAGGAGGGTGAAAGAGAAGGAAAGGTTGAGAGACGAAGTAGGAGGGAAAGATAAAGAGAAATAGAAGGGGAAACAGAAAGAGGTGGTGTGAATTGTAGGTGGGATAAAAATAGGGAGTAGGGGAAGGAGG
Organism: Euprymna scolopes; assembly: GCF_053919585.1. Classification (NCBI taxonomy): domain Eukaryota; kingdom Metazoa; phylum Mollusca; class Cephalopoda; order Sepiida; family Sepiolidae; genus Euprymna; species Euprymna scolopes. Next base: position 15,727,260 of record NC_136492.1, on the reverse strand, counting down.
AAAGAGAAAGGGGAAATAAGAGAAAAGCAGTGTGGGAGAGAGGGAGGGGGAAACAGAGAGAGAGAGAGAGAGGGGAATAAGGAATGAGGCAGAGAATAAAGAGAGAGGGAGGAGAGAGAGTTATGTGAGGGAAAGAGATGAAAGAGAGAGAAATGAGAGGAATAAAGTGGGAGGAAACAAAAAGAGAGCCAGAGAGAAAGGTGGGGGGGGGGGAGGATAAAATAAAGAGGGATAGAGAGGAAGAGTGGGGGAGAAAGTGAGAAAAGCAGGGAATGAGGGAGTAAAGTGTGAGAGGAAGAGCTAGGGATGAGAGGAAGGGTTAAAGAGAAGTGGAGAAAGAGGATGGAAGGAAAAGAGAAGGAAAGGTGGAGAGAGAGGTGAGAGGAAAAAATAGAAAGAGAGAGAGGGAAACAGAAAGAAGGATGGAGAGAAAGATGAGTGAGATAAAAATAAAGCCGGACAAGGAAGGGGCCAGAAATAGGGAGACGGTCAACGATTGCTCAAATGCTGTAAATATTTCAATCTATGAAAAATGATTGCTGGCATACATTTGGCTTTAGGCGGAGAACAAATTTTCTCCCGAGCTTTCGCGCATATATTGGGCAAATATTTCAATTAATTTCCCTACCAACTACGTCGAGGTAGTCAGATGCAACCATAATCAGAAAATATTGTCGCAGTTAATATTTATTGCCATTTACTGAATTTCTTGCAAGATTGGAATATGACACAATTTTGGATTTAATATGGAGGACCCACTTGGGATAAATTATAGATTGGCCCGTTCTGTATCGACCATTCTCTCCATTTGAGATGCATCATAGATTGGCCAGTCCCGTATCGACCCCTCTTCTTCACTTGGGATGCATCATAGATTTGTCCCTTCCCATGGAGACCTCTCCATTAAGTGTAATTTAATGACATGCTGCCTCGGGTGGATGAGAATGCAATATATGATTGGTAAACGATATACACAGTGCCTTCAATAAGTTTCCAGACCTTTTTTGCATAGGCATTTAAAATTGTCGTAGACTTTTGATAATTCAGTATGTCACTGCTATCCATCTTATGAGAAGACTGACCAATTTTTATGATTTCAGGTTCAAATGAACAGCTACAGCAGGAATTGGATTGCACCCTACTAAAGCCTGATTGTCACAATTGCTGCATTTCAAAAATACAATCTGGACGTGAGGACACTTTAGAAGAATGATATGCAATAAATTCTGTTTTAAACTTAGAAAAAAACGCCAAAGAAATGTATGGAATGCTTCAGACTGCTTTCGGACAATCTTGCATGAATCTAGTATCAGTTTTTGAGTGGCATAAGAGATTCAAGGAAGGCAGGGAGTCTGTGAGGGATAATGAGTGGTGTGGGAGAAGTAAAGAAGTCAGAACACCAGAGTTGATTGGCCAAATAAAGAATTTCATGGATAAGAACCGTCGAGTGTCTATAGAGACAATAAGTGCACAGTTTGATGTCAGTGTGGGAACTGTGCACACAATTATTCGCGAGGAACTGAAGATGCAGAATATTTTCTCAAAGTTTGTCCCAAGGGTGCTCCATACTTGTCACAGACTATATGACCGAAATGGGCATCAAGACAGTTCCTTATTCTCCCTAGAGACCAGACTTTGCTTCCTGTGACTTTTGATTATTCCCTAAGCTCAATGGAAACCTTAGAGGCTGTCGTTATGAGACAATTGAGGAGATGAAGGAGGCTGTGGCGCAAATCATTGACACGCTCACGCAAGAGGATTTCCATGGAACTTCCAGAAGTTGTTGGAATGGTACAACAAGTGCATTGCAGCCGGAGGAGATTACTTTGAAGGGAACTGGTTTCATGTGTGTACTATTAATAAAAATGTCCGTACGAAAAAAGTCTGGAAACTTATTGAAGCACCTCATACTTTCTATGTATAAGTATAACAATTTCTAATAATGTTGCATACCGTGAATGAGACTGATGTGGTCTTATCTGCCTTACATAGGTCAGGAATGCTTACTGTCTACAAAATTCATCTTTCCCAGCTCGTTCTACCTTTTATTCTTTTCAAGTTTCTTTCTTTTTTTTTTTTTTAACAAGCGAGTCGCCGCTCAAAGATAAGGGTTAATGAATGTAAGGTGGTAGTTTAGTAATCGTTAATGATATACATTGAGTAGAATTTGAATTATTTAAGGGGACGGCGCAACAAGAACTTGTTTACATTGGACTTGAAGGATATCATAGACATAAAAAGATCTAAATTCTCTCCCTTCAATGTGCTTCGTTTGGTGGCCGCATCATCCTAAGTGTTCGTACAAAATTTAAAAAAATGTTTTGAATCATGCGACAGGCAGAGCAATCATCCTCCACTCTGATGATTCTTGGTAAAAAGGATGAAACACATGTGTCTGTAGATAAGAATTTAATAATATTTATCGTAACCTTTATTTGTGAAAATAACAACTTTTGCTCTCTATAAACAAAAGAAAACAGACCCCCCCCCTCAAAAAAAAATAAACAAAGCAAAAAAAGCCAAATTAAACTAGGCCAGTATAAAGAATTTACTAATTAATCTGTTAAAAAACTTACCTACATTATAGACTTTTAAAGTACTATAGATAACACTCTCAATGAAACAGTATTGTAATACTGTAGAATTAGCAGGAGTACTAGTAGTGTGCAGAGCGTACTAGTACTCCAGATTGAACACCACCGGTTAGTAAGCTCCACTTGCATCTTTGTAATCTTTTCAGTTAATAGCTTTTGTACACTTAATCCTTGTGGATCCACATTAATTCCAAATAAACAATATATACTAAACAATTGAATAAATTTGCCCCCTCACAAAAACAAAAAACAAAACAAAAACAATTAAAGTAGGCCAATATAAAGAATCTACTAATTAATCTGTTAAAACCCGGATGTCCCATCCTAAAACAAACACTTGAGATCAAATGATCCGAAGAGTTCTTCATGACTCATCATTTAGTTTGAATCATTTTCTACTTATACACAGATATGTTTTTTTTTTTTTTTTTTTTTTTTCTGAGAAAAGAAGCAAATGGAAAGATTTTTAACAAATTTTAATCTTCATGAGCAATTAACAGAGCAAAAGTTTCAATAAATATAAGGTTGGTGCAAAAATTCTTGCCGATTTAAAATTTAATTTTGAAAATGAAAATCTGTTTTTGAAAATCTTTATTCATCACAAAAACGACCTTTGCTCTCTATAACTTGATTCCATATTGTCAACGAGTTTAAAAATGCCTCAATTGTAAAATTATGTAGATTTTGATGTGGAACGAAAGTAGAAATAGGCTTACGGATGTAAACAAACAAAGGATAGTGTGGTCGTAATTAAGATGATGAAAACAAAAGAACCAGATGACTGTTAAGCAAGGCGTGGTAGTTAATAACGATTAACCAAAGAAATGAACAGCAGGGATATATTTAGGATTGGCAAGGGATTTTATATTTTTGATTCCATATTGTCAACGAGTTTATAAATGTTTCGCTTGTAAAATTATTTCGATTTTGATGTGGAACGTGAATCATGACGTTAAATGGTTTTGTAATCCTCAAAATGAGTGATAATCTGAGGGAGCTAGATCAGTAGAACACGAAGGACGTGACAAGATTTCTCAACCAAATTCTCCTAAGAGATCGTTGGTCAGTAATGCTGCTTGAGGACGAACATTATCATGATGTGAGACGACTTCCTTTCTATTAAACTAGTCGGGGTACCCGGTGTTGCCCGGGTGTGTGTAGATGATGTAGTAAGGAAGCCTGAATAAAAAAAGTGGTAGTAGCGGGGTGGAGGATGGAGGGGGGGTCAAAACAGCAGTAGGCAGGCAGGCTGGAACCTGTAACACGAAGGAGAAAAAGAATGTAAAAAAAAAGAAATGTAATATCTTAGCTTATGCCTCCGTGGCAAAACCAGAAGTCGCGAACGTTGAAATTAAGTCTAGTCAATCGAAAGGAGTCGATGACTTGCGAAAATATCGGCGAAAAAGAGGGACCCCTTCCTTGTAGAAAACTGTCCACTTGAGGGTGTAAGAATTAATGTTTTTGGCCAATTTTTCGATATTTTTCATCCGAAAGATCAAGGTTTAAAGCGATACCGGTTTCGTCACGTTCCGACGTGTCCGTCAGAAATTTTTGCAAGACATACAAACACACACACACACACACACACACACACACACACACACACACACACACACACACACACACATACACACACACACACACACACACACACACACATTTTGCCCTTTATACATATAGAAGATAAAGAAGGTTGTTTTCGGTCAACATAGATGAGAATATTGCAGAAAAATAGAAATAATTCTTTAATAACCTGAAAGAAAGAAGTTATAAATTAATCATGTTGATATGTTTAAGTAATAACAGTTGAGGATGAAGGAATTAATGGTTTTAGCCAATTTTTCGATATTTGTCGTCCGAAGGGTCGAGCTTCAAAATGACACTGATCTCGTGAAAATCAGTGGCCTCTGTTGAAAGTTTTAGACAGACATATATATATATTTAAACAGACAGGTGAGATTTATGTTATAGATGAATGATATTTTAATAATGTGAAAGAAAAATGTTATAAATTAATCGTTGTGATACGTTTAAGTAATAACAATATGCATAAAATAAATTACAATCGTTTAAAATGCCATTTCTACAAACCGGCAGAAAAAAAACAACTTTTGCATCGACCTGATAAGTGTGTGTGTGTGTGTGTGTGTGTGGTGTGTGTGCTGTGTGTGCTTGGTGAGTGTGCTGTGTGTGTGCTGTGTGTACGCTTGTCTGTGTACGTGCGTGTGTGCATGCGCGCATGTGCTGTGTGTGCGTGTCTGTGTGCTGTGTGTGTGTGTGCGTGTGTCTGTGCTGTGCTGTGTGTGTGTGTGTGTGTGTGTGCTGTGTGCGTGTGTGTGTGTGTGTGTGCGTGTGCGCTGTGTGCGTTTCCTGTCCAGGCAGATGTTTTGCCATATCATAGCACTTGCGTGTGGCTAGGTATGGCAAGTGTTTCTATGCCGAGATTCAAATTCATAAAACGGTATGGACGAAGAACAGATATACAGCATTCCGGTTGTAAAAAAAAAAAAAAAAAAAACTCGAAGAAGAGGCTCTTTGCAATTGTTTCTTTAAAAATCTTTAGACATTTTTCTCATTAATTATTACTTTTCAAAGAAAACACCTTTCAGGAAATGTATTCACAGAATGCCATTCTGCACAAAAGAATTTAAAAACAAAAACCAAAAAAACTAAAAACAAAAAGATAATCAGTATTAAAAAAAGATTTCTTTCTTTTATCCTAAAGCCATTATTCAGCGTGATAATGCCTCGATAACAATTGAAGAAGGCAATTTCTCTTTTAAGGTTGATATAATATTTTAATGGATTCAAACAATTTTGGCAGTGATGAACATATTTCCTAGAAATTATATACAACGACGGCGTTAGCCGTTTTTATCACATTTTTGTTTCTATATTTGGAACTGGCTGAAGAATTCCTCGGCTATCTGATCTGAATTATCATACTCTTCTTCTTCTTCTTGTTCTTCTTCTTCTTTATTCCTTTCCTTTTCTTTCTTTTTCTTTTTTCATATCCTTCTTTTTTTGGTTCCTTTTCCTTTTCTTTCTTCATTTTCTTTTCTTTTTCTTTCCCCCTTTTCTTTTTTCTTTTCCTTTTCTTTCTTTTCTCTCTCTTCCTTTCTTTTCCTTTCTTCCGCTTCCTTCTCTTTCGGTCGTGGATATGACCTTAAACTATATCTGATGGTGAGGCCCCAGCTTGCGGGCCTTGGGGAGTGTGGAGCCATCCTTTAATTGCCATCGCTCCCAGGTCCACTCTGACCCGGAGTGGTAGTACCTGTTAGGGTCCCAACTATGGGTTAAATAGAAACCGAGTTGGAAAAAACAAATATATTCTATTAAAAAAATTTTCTTCAAAATCACTGGATTCGGCATTAAATAACCTGAAAAGGGTTGATATGCCGTAAAACAAAAACAATCAATCAACCCTTCTCTTTCCTCACCTTTTTCTTTCTTCCTTCTTTTCTTTTCCTTTCTTTTTTTCTTTTTTCTTTCTTTTTCTTTTTCCCTTTTTTGTTTCTTCTTCTTAAATTTAAATCATATGCATAAAATTTATTCCAGGAAAGACAATCAAAATAGTTTTGAATCTCGAGGTTACGAATATCTACATAACATCACTTCTATGCGACCTATGTATACGGCATAATCACATTGACACACCGGTTCTCATTGGATTACCAAAGTTAAGCAACAATGAGCTTGGTTAGCACCACATGGGTGACCATTTAGGAATAGCAAGCGCTTTATGTAGAAGAACATCATCATCTCTCCTGATGGAAATATACATGCGACTGGGGACTGCTTGTGAATTTCATACTCCCATGAAATTTTTTTTTCCTTCAGAGGAAGCCGGTTCAACCTGCATTGGGAGAGTACCACTTCAGTACAGTGTGACTCAAGGGGACAGAAAAGCCTTAAAACTTACGTATATCCGATTTTATTGAAAGTTAAAAATGCTAACTCAGTTTTCAAGATTTTAGATTCTTCCAACTCCTTGGCCTTTTTGGCTGGGAGCAAAGTGTAGTATCTGTTCTGATGTTGAATTTCACCTTTTCTGGCCTCAGTCAGTGGAGGAGAGATCCTTCTAGATTGAGGCAATTTTTATTTTTGTTTCCATCCAGAGTGCCCCTCTTTGGGGAGCTGGATTTTCTCCCACATTAAAAACTGACCTTGTGTCTAGCTCTGTCCTTGTGGGAGGAGCGAGTAAATAGGAACAAAAAAAGAAAGGGGGCAGTAAAAACAGGTAATATGAGCATATGTAAAATCTACTTGGCAGTTATCCTCATCCACCATCGAGCAATGCAACGTCTTTCTGCTGGGATACACCTGTTTCAAAAATGGCCAAATTTGCAAAGTTTGACCTTTGAAAAGATCAATCTGGCAATTTTCGAATATCATTACAATAATAGTGATATGATTATTGTTGCAATGGTGTGAGAAAGGAACTTGTAGTAATTTCGATGTACAGCAGTTATGCATCGAAAAATGCAGTCAGTGAAACATTACGTAAAAAACAAGAGCATTCGAAAGAAAAAAAAAAGATAGCATTTGAAAGAAAAGAAAAAAAAAGAATATTGTCTGCCAAGAAGTGCTGGACTGAAGGAGTAAATCAAAAATTGTCTTTTACAATGTGATTTTATTATTTGTATTGAACTATGTAGCACAATATTACTTTTTAAGTATTTGATAATGCTTATTAATTTATCTCATTTGGTTGGTTGGTTGGTTGATTGTTTTACGGCATATCAACCCTTTTCAGGTTATTTAATGCCGAATCTAAAGATTTTGAGGAAAATTTTTTTAATAGAATATATTTGTTGTTTTCAAGTTGGTTTCTATTTAACCCATAGTTAGGACCCTTACAGGTACTACCATTCCGGGTCAGAGTGGACCTTGGAGCAATGGCAATTAAAGGGTGGCTCTACACTCCTCAAAGCCCGCAAGCTGGGGCCTCACCACTGGATATAGTTCAGGGTCATATCCAGGACCATATCTCATTTGGGTTAGTTCTATATTTAAAATACAATACTATTTTCATAGAAATATTAAGAAACTCATATTTGCTAGGTGTTGTTGGGTTTTCTGTCTAAAAAGCTTATTTCTTTTGCTATCCAGAAAAATATTTGCTTTATCGAAACATATTTTTTGATTAAAGATATTTCTCATTCCATGGAATTTCCACGGGTCTTACTAGTTTGAATTATTCAAGACTACTGTTTTGATCTTGAATGTTATTCTCATAACGATTTGATCGATGTAATCTGCAATCTTTTTTGGTGTATCTTGCTGAACTCACAGGTCATTCTGTCAAACTCAGGACTGCACATGGATTTCCAAATGGAATCCTTTATTTGATCCATGGGGGGTAGCTTCCTTTCGTTTCATCAACCATGATAGAATAATAATTCGCAATTGTATTTTTGTTATGTTGGCATAATGTTTTAATAATGTGAAAATCCAGCTCTACCAAAATAGGGACAATCTGCATAGGAACTAAAATTAAAATAAAAATTTTCTCGGTCATGAAAGGACAGATAGATAAAGTACAGCATCAGAACAGATACACCACTGTGATCTTGACCCGAAGGCCACACTGTGAGTATTAATAATTGTTATGTTTGACGTTCATCTTCGTCGCCAACTGTTATGTTTGCAGGTTGAACCAAATAACGTATAAGGCAATACAAATGAAGACTCAACAAACAAAGGTAGATCAATAAGAATTGTATTAGGAAAAGTATAATTACAGTATATTTACATAATGGTTGTCAGGTAAGAGAGTCTTGGTTGGAGAACATATCTGCTCTCGGCTCGGCCTTCGGTTGCTTCTGGTCAACACACACTCAGACTAACCGAGTTTTGTTATTTATGTGTAATATTATCCACATATGTAAATGAGTGGGTGCCACCACAACAATTTTTGAGTGCTGCCTGCACTGAGGATTGAAGCTTTAACCTCCAGAAGAGTGTAGCTTACAAAGTACCAAATACTTTATTCATTATGTCACTGGTCCAGTTACTTTATTCATTGATACTTTTTCATTGTTACTTTTTTGTTTGTACTTTTTAAATTGTTACTTTTTTGTTGTTTGTTACTTTATTGTTATGTTTTTCATTGATACTCTTTTAATTGTTACTTTAAAGTTTTTACTCTTTTTAATTGTTACTTTTTTATTGTTACTTTTTCATTGTTACTTTTTTGTTGTGACTTTTTAAATTGTTACTTTTTTGTTGTTTGTTACATTTTTGTTGTTTGTTACATTTTTGTTATGTTTTTCATTGATACTCTTTTAATTGTTACTTTAAAATTTTTACTTTTTTTTAATTGTTACTTTTTTATTGTTTGTTACTTTTTTGTTGTTTGTTACTTTTTTGTTGTTTGTTACATGTTTGTTTTTCATTGATACTCTTTTAATTGTTACTTTAAAGTTTTTACTCTTTTGAATTGTTACTTTTTAATTGTTACTTTTTTGTTGTTTGTTACTTTTTTGTTATGTTTTTCATTGATACTCTTTTAATTGTTACTTTAAAATTTTTACTTTTTTAATTGTTACTTTTTTATTGTTACTTTTTTGTTGTTTGTTACTTTTTTGTTGTTTGTTACATTTTTATGTTTTTCATTGATACTCTTTTAATTGTTACTTTAAAGTTTTTACTCTTTTGAATTGTTACTTTTTAATTGTTACTTTTTCATTGTTACTTTTTTGTTGTGATTTTTTCCATTGCTATTTTTTTTTGTTGTTACTTTTTAATTGTTACTTTTTCCATTGTTACTGTTTTTTTTTCTGTGTTTTTAAATTTGTTTTCCTTTAATTCCAGGTACCCTCTGCCATTTGATCGGCATGATTGGGTAGTGGATCGGTGCGGAAAGGATGTCCGTTACATCATCGACTATTACGATGGAGGAACTGTTGACAAAAGCAATTATGAATTCACAATCCTTGATGTGCGACCGGCGTTTGACTCATGGGGGGCTTGTTGGGACCGCATGAAAGCCTCCGCGATGCGCTGGTCTCTGCTGTTTTCCAAACCCGCAATTCCTGACGTGGGGTCAACAAGGGTCACTCATTTACCAAACAGTTCCTCTGGTAAAGAGTCTTCATAGAATGGCATCATCTTCTCTCTCTCTCTCCCTCCCCATCTCTCTCAATTTCCCCTAATCTTAACCTTTTCTTCTTCTGAACTTTACTCATCTATGAGTGTGTAAAACTGAAAAAAGACGGAAAAGATATGAAATTGATAACACAGGGTGACCTAAAAAAAATGCCACCCATGGAATCGTTAATTTCTTCATAGTCTTTGTTTCCCTAATTATGGCAACGTGTAGACATTTCTAAGCTATTTAAATAAACGCATTGCTGAAACAACCCACTCTTTGTATATTTACTATAATTCTAGCCCTTAAATCACAGTGACCCCTTACATCTCGGTGTTAATATGCATTCTTTTTTTTCGGGGGGGGGGATAAAGTTGCAAAAGTGTCAAAGGTGAGATAGACGTAGATATTGATTGAATCGTGAATAATTTAAAAGGAAATAAATGTCTCTTCTACGGCTGTTATTGATTGTATGTGTACGTGTCTTTTTACAACAGCGATTGCTTTTTTTTAATGAACCTCGAAGGATAAATCGTTATTAGAGCTACCAAAAAAAATCTCAAATAGAGATAATGAAAAAGCGTCCAGCTAATAAGAATGAAGTAGAAAACCTAAAACATTTTCTTAATTGAATTATATTTTTAAACAGTCCATAACATATTGAAGCCACCTCGTAGTAATTTCTAGCGAAGTTATCTGGAGTCACTGGGAAAGATGTACCCCTCGTCAATGTTATAATATCCATCTAGAAGAAGGAAAAGTTCTGAAGAAAATCCTGATGTCTATTGCATGGTCTGTTTTGTAGAAGCTATTGCATCGACAAAGTTTAATAGCAATAAAGTGTAGACAATATACGGTAAGTATTTGTCGAACGTGGTCACGTTGTGGCGGTAGATTTTGAAACAGAAAAGAGATACAAATCATGGATAACTGGTATATGCTATACACATTGGTGACTTCAAAAGACCTTATCCGTTTTCATGTTCGATAATTATGGTGTAATAAATCTAACCAGGGAAATTCACAGTCCTTTCTGCAATTCAACCATATTTCGTAAAAATAAACCTCAGTTCATGCGCCACGTTAATAGCCACTGCTCTAAAGCATCTGTCCCCACCCCATTTTTATGTACTTATATTCGCATCAAACAACGCACACTAAACCTTGTGAATTAGGTTTATAGGAGCAGGGAGGGAATTCCGCAGACAAATAGTTTGTGGAAAAATGCTAATAGAGTAGTACAGTATACTGTGAAAGGAGCAGAAAACAGGTGGGATTTCAAGATTTAGCGATACTAAGGATGCAACTTATAGAGTAGAAGGCTTTTCAGCATCTAGAGAGATCATTAATAAAGGTGTGGAATTTTGCTTCTTGTCGAAGAGATACAATTTTTATCAGCTCATAAGACCATATTTCATTAAAGTAGCGAGACCCATTAGATTCAAAACTCCTTTTGAGCCCTGTCGAAAGCAGAGAGAGTTGTGGTAGTTGTACCAGCCAAGATGTCGCAACAAAACTCCGTGCATGTGCGAATGTTGGCTTTGTAGTCGTATAGAATTTCTAGCCAAGTTGAGAAAACCCATCTTTTGGTAGTGTCACGAAAAAACAACTTGAGAACTACTGCTCTCTACGTCTGGCATTTCTGTACCAATTCTCGCATAAGAGCAAAAGTGGGGATTGTCCGAAACAAGCCTTCAACACTTAAAACGATTCATTGCGTGGGTTCCTCCGACAAACTTTTTTTTTTATTACATTTTCACCCCAAACAAGGCAAATTGCCACTTTGGTGTAGGGGGCTACTATCAGGGGCAGCAACTACTGGGGTACTATGTAGGGATTTGGGCAGCAAGATGTCAGTTCACGTTACACTTGAACTTCTGCACGTCAGTACTGTTGGGGAAGCAGGGACCTGGAATGGAATTCCAAAGTCTAGCGGTTCTGAGCAAGAAACTGTTGAAGTAGAAAGATCTTTTACATCTAGGGATCTCTACAGTGTGGGGGTGGGATTTAACAGCCTGTCGGGTTTGTCGAGGGTGCTCACGTCGTGGGGGCACAAGTGATTGCAGTTTGTCAGAGCATTCATCACTAAAATACTTGTAGAAAAGGCAGAGGGATGCAACATTTCGTCGATGGGACAGAGGTTGAAGCTTAGATGCCAGTTCAGGGCCAATCAGGTTTGCGACTCTCTTTTGAACCTTGTCAAGGAGCGAGAGACTAGTAGCAGATGCACCAGCCCAAAACTAAAGATTTATTGGTGCTTACATATTTTTTGTCACATGCTATTTTTAAATAGTTTTTTTTTAAAGTTAAATTCAAGTTTCACAATATCTTTTTTTTTATTAAATTGTTAGACAAAATCACAGAATCGTTATGAAACACTCTCCCCTCCCCATGTTAAGAATGGCTTTTGAAATAATGTTATTATTTCAGCGCGGTATCAAAAATACATAATTACCGATTTATTCATTGAATACTATATAGTGCTGCTAGTCGGGGTACAAGTGCATTTTATTGAAGCACTTGTAAGCACAGGGATGCAACATTGCAGTGATCAGACATTTCTTTTTTTTATGGAAATCGCTCCAGACTTGATGTAAGGAGCTAAAAAATATACCATTTCAAGGTAAAAAATTAGCCAACTATAAGTGTTAGATGGATAACACAGCAATTCTTCCCATTTGGTCAGAAACAAGCTACTTGATGTAAGGAGCTAAAAAAAGAAAAAACTTATCAAAGATAAGCGTTAGATAGATTCTGACCCAAAAAACAGCAATTCTTCTCTCTTTGTCAGTAACACCGTGCATGGAATGTGAAGTCCAAATGACAAAATGAGAAAAGTGAGAGTTACCTTCGAATCAACTGAACTATTAAATATACGATGACAGACTTGTGCTTGAATTATTATTATTATTATTATTATTATTATTATTAATAATAATAATAATAATGATAATATTGATAAAGAAAATAAGTAATGATATTAATATTAATCAGTATTAATAATAATATTAATCTTAAAATGTATTAATAATAATAATTATAATAAGGAAAATAATAATATTGATATTAATTATTAATGATATTATTAATAAGTATAATTATAATAATATAAATATTAATAAATATTAATAATAATAATATTAAGCATTCATAATAGTATTAATATGAACTTTTAATAAGAACAATATTAGCATTAATATTATTAGTTATAATGTCTGTATTATAAATTATTAATGTAAAGTATTAATAATAATAATATTAATATATATTATTAAAAATAATATTAATATTATGAAGTATTAATAATAATATGAATATTAACGTTAAACATTATTAATAATAATAATGTTAACATTAATAAGTATTATTAATTATAATATTAATAAGTATTAATACAATAATATTGACAAGTAAAATATTAATAATTATAATAATAATAATAATAATAAATATTATTAAATAAATAAATATTAATAGTAATAATAATTAAGTATTAATTAATAAGTAAAATAATAATAACAAATATTGCAAGGGTGCAAAGAAATCTTTTCTCTTAAGGGCCATACTGTCTCTTTTGTCTTGTCTTCCTCTCTTTTCATTCTTTTCTTCTCACTATCCGTTTTCCCCTGCACATTTGACAATCTGATGGTATATTTTCTGTGGTTTTTTTTCTATCGAAAATACATCAAAGTAAAGTCAGTCCTTTTTCTTGACTTTTGTCATCGATAGCTTTCTTCCTACAAAATAAATATTTGATTCTGATTCGCCAGTTCTTTTTTTGGATCGTTGCATCATGTTTTTGATTTTATTCTTTCCATAAAATACTTTAACTGGCTCTGAATTAATTTCATCCAGGCACAATCTTTAAAAAAAAAGGGGACGTAACTCTGTATTTGTCAATATAGAGTTACTTACTTTTATTTGGAACAAAAAAAGGATAATATTTTGGAAAGAAGACAACATATACATTATTTGGATTCTTTGGACTATTGTTTTGGTCTTTAGTGCTATTTTCACAATGTTTTGGTTGATATAACCTCAGACCTTCTTCAAGTGTAACTTGTTGAACTCATGAATCTTTCTGTCAAACTTGGGAAATCTGCACAGAACCGTTTATTTAATTTTTGAGAGTAGCATCCTCTTGCTACGTCAGCCATGACTGGGTAGAAATCTTAAGTAATTCACAATTGTATGTGTCGCCCACACTGAGGATTGAACCTTCAACCTCCACAAGAATGTAACTCGCAGCTGAATATTACCTAGTACTTTATCCATTATGCCACAAGTGCATGGAAAATTGCAGCTACTTATACAAACTAAAATATAGGTGTCCTTTTTCTTTTAGGTTTCTGAATTTTTTAGATGCTCACAAGGACCCATGGCATAACGGATAAAGTGCTGAGTAAAATTGTATTCTAAGTGACTTTTCGTGTGTAACTTGTTGAACTCATGAATCTTTCTGTTGAACTTTGGAATCTGCCTGAAATTTCAATCAGAACCGTTTATTTAATTTATGAGAGTAGCTTCCTCTCGCTCCGTCAGCCATGACTGGGTAGAAGTCGTAAGTAATTCGCGATAGTATTTCAAGTGATGTTCATGCTGAGGATTAGACCTTTTAACCTCCAGAAGAGTATAACTTTATTACTGAATTTTACCAAGTACTTTATCCACTGCGCCATGGATCCTTGCAGATATTCTGTGCAGATTCTTCGAGTCTAACAAAAAGATTCCCTAGTTCCACAGGATACACTTGAAGAAGATTGGAGGGTACATTGATTGAAACGTTGTACAAATAACGCTCAAGGTGAGAACAACAACCCGAAGAATCCAAATAATAATGAATAATCAATCCTCATCTCAAAAATTCAGAAAGAGAAGACAGAATAATTAAAAAAAAACAACAACAAGCAAATGGAATTGCAAGTAGAAAACAAAATTTTTAAATACTTCTTTAGAAATTAAAAAATAAAATTATAAAAAAATGACATTTTATTTTATGAATAAAAGATAAAATATCAATTTCCAATTGTAATTCTTCTAGCAATTTGCATTTTGAAATTTGAGATACCAGACGACATTTCTATTCAATTAGAAAAATATTCATTAAAACAAAGTAAATTTTATCCTGTTCAAATTGCCACACAAGGTCATTATGCAGACCGGCCCAATGGTGTGGCATAAATGAAATAGGTATGTAGGGAGATACTCGTTTCCTCTGCTAAACAACCACAGTATTTTGTGCAAAATACAGAGTGCCCACAAAATCTTCAGGCAATTTTATAAATTCATTAAAATATTTTTTTCAAAGAATCCAAATATAAACAATCAATCCTCATCTCCAAAAATTAGAAAGATAAGACAGCATAATAAAAAAAAAAAACTTACTTTAAAAAATTTTTTAAATTTAAAATTTTATAAATTCATTAAAATATTTTTTTCAAAGAATCCAAATATAAACAATCAATCCTCCTCTCCAAAAATTAGAAAGATAAGACAGCATAATTAAAAAAAAAAAATCTTACTTTAAAAAATTTTTTAAATTTAAAAATTTAAAATTTAAAAATTTTATAAATTCATTAAAATATTTTACGAAGAATCCAAGCAGCATGAATAATCAATCCTCCTCTCCAAAAATTAGAAAGATAAGACAGCATAATTAAAAAAAAATCTTATTTAAAAAAATTTTTAAATTCTTAAAATTAAAAATATTAAAAATTTAATAAATTCATTAAAATATTTTTAATTACTTTTTGCATGTTCAAGTTATTAAAACTTTGATAACAGCTCATTTATATGTAAATATGCTTAATATATTTTAATTCGTGCAAATTGCATATTTATTATTACAGAGCCAATTTTCTATTGAATATTATATTGTACCTAATATATATTATTGATTTCAGAAGTTAAAAAAAAATGACTTCGGTGTCATCAGCTAGAATCCAAACCAAAACATTTAGCAAAACATTTAGCAAAACATTTAGCACTCCAGTCATATTTGCTACTGTTTGAGCTAACCTGACAAACAGATAAAAAAGTTATAAAATTAAACCACTTTTAGATATGATTAATTTTACGCATGCGCAAACTCATAGACATGTCAAGTTGAAATGAACATTTTGCATTTTTTTTTCAACTTCTGTATGCGCTATTCAAAGATTTTACTCGTTATATCCTTGGTGTATTATTACTACTTCCTGTTAATTTCAGTGTTATGCGACCAGTAGTTTAAGAGTTTATCGGTTAAATATTTACACAAGACAGACACACATACGTACATCTATTGTTTTATTTATATAGATAGAAAAGAATCATTTTGATAGTAATTCTTAGAATATTTTAATGAGCCTAAACCCTAATCCTAACTCCAACCTATAGTATTACTAATAATAGATACAATAAACCTAAAATGATAAGAATTTCTACATTATTATAATATCAGATTGGACTAAGTATTTAATATATTGTAGCAAAGTATGTTAGTGTGTAATAAATAACATGGAACAACGATAGCATATGATAATTGGCTAGTCAGAATCAAATTGTTAGAATAAAGATTTTTTTTTTAGTTTATTTTAATCTTCTGTTTTAAACTTTCGTCCTCCCTAACAAAAGCCATTCATTTCTTATGTTTTTGTTTTTTTTTACTTTGAAACCTACGCTCAGACTTTTTTTCAATTAAATCTGCCATAACTTTTCAACTGCTGCAAAGTAATGGTAATAGGTATGATAAAATCAGCCAACGAGATGAGACCCTTGAACTCTGAGTTGATTTTAAATGTTATGTTTTTCATTTTGTTGTTGAATTCTAATTTATTGACGGACAAAACTTGTAAAAAGAAATATTCAACCAATAAAGCTATTTGTTTCTTTCATTTTTGTTGTTTATTTGTTTCTGCTGTACAGTCGACAATCTATTTATCTGTTCTATAGTTGAATAGAAAACAATACACAATCTAACAGATTTATTCTGGTTGGTACAATAATAGAAGTCCGTGTCAGGTAGCAACACTTGATAAGCAAGTTGACATGTAAACCGCTAAGGGTTTGGATTCTAATTCACAAATTCAACTGACTCCAGTCAGTTTTGCTTTTGTTGAATATATTTTTGTGTTTTTCAAATTCTCTTTTAAGTTTTGTGACTTTCAGAAAATTGAATATATTGTCTGGTTTGTTAATTTATTTATTGTGGACTATTATCCTCAACCTTTTTAGTTGTTTCACGACGTTTTGGCTAACTATTTCTTTGGCCTTCGTCAGGTGGTAACCGCGATGGGATAGGAACTCCGAATCTCCCAACTGAATCTTCAGCAATTACTGCCTTTCATAGTCGTTGTGGATAGAGACGTTGAATCTCTACGGTTCCAGCTGAGCATTGTCTGAAGATAGCGGTTTCAATCCTACCCAAAGCCGGCCAGAGGCTTACTTGGCCAAAAACCTGATAAGACAACAACTATGGAAGATAGTGATTACTGACAATGCAGTCAGGAGAGTCGGAGTTCCTATCCCGTCACGATTACCACCTGACGAAGGCCAGGGGAATAGTTGGCCGAAACAACATCTAAGAAAGATGAGGATAATAGTCCGCAATAAATAAAGCTGCAATCTTGTTATCTGTTAGTTTAAGGGTCCCAAAATTCATGCTATAGTTGTTCAGAGGAATAGTTGGCCGAAACGTCTTGAAACAACAACTAAGAAAGATGAGGTTAATTGTCTGCAATAAATAAATTAATAAATAATACTCAATAATGAATTCCAATTAAATAATACATATACCATTCGGTACGGACGCAACCATGGAAGACCAGATAAAAAATACACATGGATTTATAAGACCAAAAAATCTTGATCGCCCTTCGGGGCCCGTGGCGCAGTGGATAGAGATGTTGAATCTCTATGGTTCCAGGTGAGCATTGTCTGAAGATAGCGGTTTCAATCCTACCCAAAGCCGAGCAAAGGCTTGCTTGGCCAAAAACGTGGTGACAATGGAAGGCAGTAATTGCTGAGAATGCAGTCAGGAGATTCGGAGTTCCTATCCCGTCGTGGTTACCACCCGACGAAGGCCAGAGGAATAGTTAGCTGAAACGTTGTGAAACAACAACTGAAAAAGATAAGGATAATAGCCCGCAATAAATTTATTTATTTTTTTTTAATACATGGAGTTCACCACTTATCAAGGCCCAATAGCCACTCGGGGATAAGGGTTGCTGTGTGTACAGTACTCAATGGGATAGTGTAGCAATAGTATTGGAGAATTGATAAGGTGTCATTACTTGGGGGGGGCGGTTCATCAGGAATTTGTTTGTGTTGGACTTGAGGACATCCAGGTTGAAGTCGGGAGGGAAACAGGCAAGCGGAACAGAGTTCCACAGGCGTGCAGTTCTAAGAAAGAAGCTTTGTTTGTGGAATCTACGTTTTGATTTAGGCACAGATAAGGAGTGGGGAATAAATGAATAAATAATACTCATCTCAATAATGAATTGCAATTAAATAATATACGAAATTGAAAATATTGAATATATTGTTTGTTAGAGATTTTTATGTGCAATGAGTATGTATTCAACGATGAAGGGTGATGACTAGGGCTAGGACAACAGCATATTCTTTTTATTGTTTTGACTCTCGAGTGTGTATCCGTTTATATCTGATATGCGTTTATATAGAGTGATGTGGTTCTCTGTTCTAACTGTGTCGGATATATACTCGAGAGTCAAAACAATGATAAAAATATGCTGTTGTTTATAGCCCTGCTGATGACATCAGCTAAAACGTTCTAAGAATAAGATTAGCTCAAATAATTAAATTAATAAGAATTTTCAGGTTTAAATTTCGTAGGCCAGTCACACTTTGCTAAACGTACAGATTGATTGGACGTGTCTAACGAATATCTGTTTTTTTTTCTTTGTTGGAAAAAAAAAATGTCTACTCTTATGTTTGTTTGTGTCATTTTTGAACCGCACGCCGCGATGGGCATACTGATGTCATCTTCGCACAAATAAAAACATCCTTGGTGTATTTACTTTTTTTTTTACTTTCGCTTTCTTCTCGGAGTGAAACGGAAAATCCAATATATTGGCGCTATCAAAGAGTGAATATGATTTCCAAACCGACCGTCCGATAGCACATTGTAGCAGAAACGCCGAATTTGGATTTAATAAAACTTCTATCCGCCGACAGAAAATACATATTTGCTGAAGACCCCCCCTTCAACAAATATAATCAGAAATGCTACGCAAAAGCAGACATCGTTTTTAACCGTGGAAGCCCCTAAGCTATTATATAAAGGGTAGTTTTCTGTGTTTGTATATTCAGCTAAAAGTAAAAAAAAAAAAAAACAAACAAACTACAAAACAAACACTCACAAAGTTTGTAATTTTATTGAATCGATGGATGAATAATATCTAAAACTTAGAAAATATTATTCAGCCTCTGAGGGTCAAGTGTGCCAAGGTTGATCTGTGAGCTGTCAGTTTTTCAGTGTTATTATGTACTTGGGAAAGAAAATGCCGATTAATTTCCTAGATAAATCTATCATATAAAGGAGAGTTGTGTGTGTGTATGTATGTGTGTGCATATGTATTTATGTATTATGTGTGTGTGCAGATGTGTGTGTATGCATGCATGCGCGTGTGTGTATGTATGTGTGCGTATGTGTGTGTGCTTATGTGTGTGTATGTCTAGAGCTAGGAAAGAATGGGCTGAGCGGGGGAGAGAAAGAAGTTGAAAGATAGAGAGAGGCTGAGAAATTTTACCATAAATATGTAACCCTTTTGACCCGGCCAATGCTGGGTAGCCCTGCTAGTCTATTATATAAAGGGCAGTTGTCTGTCGGTGTGTGTATATGCATGTTTGTCATGAGAGCGGTTACTGAATGTGAAAGAGCTGTCAATTAGTGATTAATTTCAACTGCCATGGTGTTCACGGCCATGCAAACTCCAGATGTGGCAGCAGTGGTGAAATGATAACTGAAAAGAGGACCTAAACTGAAAGGAGCGAGTAGAATGTTATATAAATGATATGCGAAAACGAGGCTACATCAAAGGGAGGTCACTTTCATAAAATTGTCTAAGGTTGCCAGATTGGCCTTTTTAAAGCCAATGTTCGTGAATTTTGCTTTATTTATTTATTTATTTATTTTTTTGTAACAGTTTGGCCCACTAAAATTGTATTTGGCCTTTTTAAAACTAATTTTGATGAATTTTGCTTTATTTATTTATTTATTTATTTTTAACAGTTTGGCCCACTAAAATTGTATTTGGCCTTTTTAAAACCAATTTTCGTGAATTTTGCTTTTTTTTTTTTTTTTGAACAGTTTGGCCTACGAAAATTGTATTTGGCCTTTTTAAAGCCAATTTTCGTGAATTTTTCTTTTTTGGAACAATTTGGCCCACTAAAATTGTATTTGGACTTTTTTCAAAGCGTAACATATGGACTAACTAAGGAAAGAACAAACGAAATCTTATAAAGATCGGATCGAGATTTATCAGAAAGTGGGGTCAGCCATATTGTCATGGCAAATTCGAAAGAGCGTATATTAAATTGTAATGTTTTCATTAATAAGCAATCAACAAACCAAATAAACGTCTTTATACATCATGTACGAGCTGTTTATGAGCTCGTTTTTATTCTCTTTGTTGTTGTTGTTTCTCTTCGTCACGTTTCATGAGCGGCCGCCTATCGTCTCCTTTTAAGTAAGACGCGTAAAACTCTTTCCATGCATGGAAGACGCAAGGAGACGTTTGCTGAGTTTTCTTCAAGGTTAATGAAATTATGGAGAGAGAGAGAGAGAGAGAGAGAGAGAGAGAGAGAGAGAGAGAGAGAGAGAGAGAGAGAGACTAATGCCATCTTATCTAGTTTTTACTTTAGGCTGGTCTCCCTTCTCCGATCGTCATTTTTCCATGCCTGATCAAATCGAATGCTTTCACCACTGACTGATAAACTCTAACTGTTAACCTCCTCTATCTAACTAATCCCTCTTGACTGGTCCATGTTTTGTGAATATATGATGAGTCTTTTTTTGTTAGTAATCTGACATCAGGATACCAGGTCAACCTTAATGTTTTGGTAAACGGTATATTATTACTGTTTTTAAACTAAAATCCCATTTTTTAAAATTGTTTTAGCTATTTCTCTTCTAACACATTTTTCTGCTATAAAAAATCTATTTCAATAATATTTGGTTTTTTATTTGTAATGTTACACATGTTTATACATGTAGACCCAACACGTTGTATGCAGTCTACGTCGCAAGGAACAAAGGACAGGTAATAA
>NC_136492.1:15676302-15701302 GCF_053919585.1 Euprymna scolopes | reverse complement strand
AAACAAAAAAAAAAACAAAAAAAAACAAAAAAACACCGTAAGAGAAAAACTGGAATAAAGCTGACATAAGATAACACTTTGTCTTTGGAAGAATGCAATATATTTCATCGCAGACTCTTAAAGCGATCCAGATTATGAAGTCGTTGAAATTTGAACTCGAAAATGACTTTATTTCCTTAGTTTTTCGTTTTGCTTTGTTTATTGTTTAAACCATGCGCATTTATCTCCCCATTGAGTTGACAAGATTATAATCAGGTTGTAATCGGGCGACCTGGTTACTTGGCTCGAAAAAGAATGGAAAACATGTTGTGATATTGAAATGGATACGACGACAGCTTCAAACAAAACGAAACAAAACAACAAACAAACAAACTGTTTGTATTTACATTTATTCTAAACGAACTTAACGAAATGGCTTGTTTCATTTAATCATGTTCAGACCTAAATCGCATCTGTAATAAAGTCTATACTAGCTGTCAGCCCGGCGTTTCCCGGTCGTACAATACGCTTAAACATGATAGTTTAATTTATGCAGGTTGCGTATGTATTGCAGGGTGAATCACGGGAAACGGATGTTTTTAGAACGCCCTTGCTCTCCTTTGCTTCTAAATATTCCATAATAGCACAGTTTAGTAAATGTTATTATGCATGTTATAAAATTTTTGTTGAAATATTCGCAGTTTTGTTTTCCTTAAAAACATCTGTTTCCTGTGACTGACCCTGTAGAATGAATTTTCTATTAATTATTATATATTACGAGCAATAATTTGCCCGGTGAACTAATTCGCAAAAAGAAAAAAAAAAAAAAAAAAAAAAAAAAAAAAATTAAAAAATGATAAAATAATAATGATAATGTCGTTCATCAAATTCCGTCTGTGTTTGTTTACAATATCACGTCAGCTGATATTTGGGCTTGACGATGAATGCCCTGGAAAAGTCACTTCTGATTAATGTTTAGTTTTAACATATGCAAACGAAGAAATGATTTGCAGCGAGTTTAAATGGTACCTCTTCTTTTATCGTAAATTGAACTAATAATAAGAAAAAAAAATAAAATGGTGAGGTACACCCGAGCTTGAACAGGAGATCATTCGATCCGTAGTCGAATGCTCTACTACTAAATTATATGATTTGCTGAAATTTTATTATCTTTATTTACCAGTGTAACGTAAAATATTCCCTGGTAAATTATTTTTCATCTATAAGAAAGAAAAGCCATATTTTTTCGATTTTCGATACTTATCGGATGAATTTCTGTACAAAAAATATCTAAGAACACTGCCAGACATACAATAGAATAATTTATGAAACTAGAATTTTATCCCGTAAAAATATAGTCAAAAGTTATATCCCATTGACCTAGTTGGTTGAATATCGTTAGATTTGGGCTCACTATTGCATTAAATACTAATCTTTATTATTTCCTATTAATTCTTAGTTATGCATCGAACAAATACCATAATACTTAGCTTGCTACACCTTGTCATAACAATAGTCCATACAAAATTTCAACCAAATCGCCTAAATAGTTTCCGACGAAAATCTCGAATTTAAATACTAATCCCCATTAATTCCTGACTGTCCATCAAACGGATACCATAAGACTTAGTTCGCTGCATCTTATCATAACAAAGGTCCATACAAAATTTCAATCAGATTGGCCCAATAGTTTCCAGAGCAGTGTGAACTTAAACACTAATCTCTATTAATCTCTATTAATCTCTATCCCTACGGACATTAATCCCATACGGACAGATACCGTAACACTTAGTTTGCTGTAACTTATTATAACATAGGTCAATAAAAATTTCAGCCAGTTCGGCCCTGTAGTTTTCGAAAAAGTGGAACCGGCAGACGGACAGGCTAAAAGAAATGTAATATAAAATTACAAACTGTAATATATATATATATATATATATATATATATATATATATATATATATATATATATATATATATATCTTAATTTAAACCGGAAAGTGGGTTACATCACTCGTTACAAGGTCATTTGAGTTTTATGATATATATATATATATATATATATATATATATATATATATATATATATATATATAATAAAATGAATACTGAATGCGTTACTTCTAGCTTGGGGGGAAACCTTTTTATATACACTGAAGGTTTTATGCTTTTAACAGTATATATAAGGTCGGTGCAAAAGTTTTTGCCGATTAAAAATTTCATCTTGCAAATGAAAAACTACGTTTTTGAAAACGTTTATTGACAAACATTTATTGATAACAATAATACCCTTTGTCCTCTATAACTTGATTCCGTTTGCCAACGAGCTTATAAAAACCTTGTTTGTAGATTTTTCTAGATTTTGGGTGTGAAATATGAATCAAACTCCTGTTCAATCTCCTCTCATGATGTCATCATAAAGCTATGTAAATGGTTTTGTAATCCTCGAAATAAGCGATAATCAGAGGGAGCTAGGTTAGGAGAAGATGTGGCAAGATTTCAAAGGCAAATCCTTCTAAGAGATATTTGGTCAGTAATGCCCCCCCCTTCTCTCTGTCTGTCTGTCTGTCTGTCTGTCTGTCTGTCTCTCTCTCTCTCTCTCTCTCTCTATATATATATATATATATATATATATATATATATATGTATATAGTGGAGAAAGGTAGTTTGCTTGGAACATTGCTAATAAATATATATATTGAAATATATATTTTAATGTTTTTCCTTTTTTTAAGGACAATAATTTGATCCACCTTGCATCCTAGATGAGATTATATTATGTTTTAAAAATGTATATATGAATCTACACATAAAAGTATAATAATGTGTGAGTCACATAGAGGCGAGAAACATACACACATACATACGATAGGAGGTCACGCCGTTTTATTAATGTACAGATAATGTAAAAATCAATCGCGGGAACAAACTTGTTTCTTGGTTTTTTTTTTTTTTTTTTTTGCTCGGAGCAACAATTAGCATTTCATTTGGTCAAGATCAAAGTGTAGTATCTGTTCCGGCAGATACTGCACTTAAGATAATTTGTACCAGTCAATGGAGGGGAAACCCTCTATACTGGGACAATTATTATTTTTGGTAACCAGAGTGCCCCCTTTTTGACTACTTTTAGGGGAGCTGGTTATTACCTCACATTAAAAACGGCCTTGTGCCTAATTTGCTCAGTGGGGGAGCAAATAAATACCATCTGTTCCGAAACCACCCTTCGTATTTTTTTGTGAAGGAGAAATCCTTCTAGACTGAAGCAATTATTTTTGTACCAATACAGAGTATCTTCTTTTAGCGAAGTTGGACTTTCCCTCACATTCTAAATCGACCTTGTATCTTACTGAAGAGACAAATACGTATACCCCAAAACAACATATATTCACACACAAGCGTGACTTCTCTCTAAATACCCCACACACACACACACACACACACACACACACACACACACACACACACACACACACACACACACACTCACACACAGACACGCGCAAACACATATATACACTAACACGCACATAGACACACAATAAACAAACACGCGCAAACACATACACACACGCACACGCACACACACACACATATATACACTAACACGCACATAGACACACACTAAACAGACACACACATAAGTGCACACAGACACACATGCACATATACACTAGCATAGACACAGACACACAGAAAAACAGGAATATAGACACACACGTAGAGACAGACATGCACGTACACACAAAAACATGCACTTAGACACGCACACAATACACAGACACGCACATAGGCATACACAAGTACACATACACACATAATATATATATACGCATAGACACACATACAGAAACATAGAGGCACACACATGTAGACACAGACACGCACACAGACGCACGCAGACATACACAGAAACAGGCAGATATACACACACACACACACACACACACACACACAGAAACAGACATAAAACACGCAAATGCACACATAGAAGAGAAACATACATACCCGAAGACAAACATACATAGACACACACAAAAATACACGTATACGAGGAATGGTGAACCTTCTCCATGTGATGTTACTTGAAGTAATAGCACAAAACTGGATACTCCACCAGACTAGAAAAATTCTTGACCTGGAATCCAGTAAGATCAAGAGACCAAAACGGTAGATATACATATGAAAATGGTTAATTGGGGAGAGGAAAATTATGTTCTCAATTTCTTTACTAACTCAGTGCTTGAGAGATAAAGAACTTTAATGGAACATTCGAATATCTATATATCTCATGCAGAGTTCATTTTTAGCTTCAGGTAGTGGGCCCCTTGATTTCAGAAAACTTCGACTGAAGTAAAATAAAACAAAATGCATACATATAGGCATTTACATAGATACACACAAACATAGACACACAGACACCGACAGACGTAGACATACACAGACAGAGACACACATAAAAATACATACTCAGACACATTGATAGACACACAATCCGACGCACCAACGTGTTGTAATCGACCGAGAATTCTGGTAACGGGGATAGCCAATTTGTAGACAATGCTGTCGCAAGCAATTTTATGCCGATGACATCATTGTAGAGGGCTCTTTCTTCCACCCCTTCTCTCTCTCTCTCTCTCTTTCTCCCGTAACGGTGGTTCCCACCCACTGTGGTACCATGTGGATGCCATCCGTATGAAGAATGGATAAGTGGAGGTGAGCTCGTTCCGGGTGGGATGTGATGACGGAGGGGTGGATAGAAGAAGCGACTTAATGCTAAGTCAGCCACCAAAAGCAACGTTCGGCAACACACGCGCGCGCGCACACACACGCACACTAACTCACACACGCACACTAACACGTACTCACCCAATACTTACGCAGACACACACACACACACACACACACACACACACACACACACACACACACACACACACACACGCATGCACACACGAGGTACCTTAAATAAGTTTCCAGACTTTTTTCATATAGGCACTTTTATTGATAGTACACACATGAAACTCTAGTCCCTTTCGAAGTAATCTCCTCTGGCTGCAATGCGCTTGTACGGTTCTAACAATTTCTGGAAGCCCACATGGAAGTGTGAGCGTGTTAATGAGCCTCATCACAGCCTCTTTCATCTCCTCAATTGTCTCATAACTACAGCCTCTAAGCTTTTCCTTGAATAACCAAAAGTCACAGGGATCAAAGTCAGAGCTATAGGGAGGGTGAGGAACTCTTGATGCCCATCTTGGTCAAATAGTCTGTGACAAACTTGTGCAAATCTTCCGCATCTTCAGTTCCTCGCGAAACAAACTTGCAAATGTACAGTTTTCACACTGGTATCAAACTATGCACTTACTGTCTCTACAGACACACGACGGTCCTTATCCATAAAATTCTTTATTTGGCCAATCAACTCTGGTGTTCTGACTTCCTTACGCCTTCCACACTTCTCATCACCCCTCACACCCTCCGTGCATTCCTTGAATCTCTTATGCCGCTAAAAAACGATGCTAGACTCATGCAAGATGGTCCAAAAGCAGTCTGAAGCATTCCATTTATACGGCATTTTTTTGCCGTTTTTATTTGGCCAATCAACTTTGATGTTCGGACTTCCTTACTCTTCTCACACCTCTCATCATCCCTCACAGACTCCCTGTCTTCCTTGAATCTCTTATGCCACTCAAATACTGATGCTCGATCCATGCAAGATGGTCCAAAAGCAGTCTGGTGCATTCCATATATTTCTGTGGCATTTTTCTAAGTCTAAAACAGAATATCGTTTTTTGTAAAATGTCCTCACGTCCCGATTGCATTTTAAAAATTCACCAGCTGTGACAATCAGGCTTTAGTAGGGCACATTCCAATTCCTACTGTAGCTGTTCATTTAAACCTGAAATCATAAAACTTCGCCAGTCACATGATACGATGGATAGCAATAACGTATTGAATTTTCAAGAGTCTACGACAATTTAAAATGCCTTTACAAAAAAGTCTGGAAACTTATTGAAGGCACCTAGTACATTAAGTTGGCCAAGAATGTCCATTCTTTTTTAAAGATAAAATAGGATACTAACAACAGAAATGTACCTTGTGCCCGACTTATTATATACTCGGCGCGTAATGTATTTGTGTTATTTTGTATATGAATTTTTTTTTAGATGGAGATTAGTTATTCATATTATTTGGATTATTCGGACTACTATTCTCACCGTCAGTGTTATTATTACAGCGTTTCGGCCGATGTAAACTTCGACCTTATTCAGGATTTTTTTTTTTTTTTGCCAAACTCTCTTATCTTTCTGCCGAACTCGAGAATATAGAGAATTTTGAAGAGAAACTAATTCACGGAGGTAGCATGTTCTCGTTCCGTCAGCCATCAAGGAGGAGAACTACTATGTGTATGTTATACTCAAACTGCGTTCATTATAGTTTAAGCCTCTCTCAGACCCCCACGCCGTTTGGTACTGCCGCAAAGACACAAACAAACAAAAATAAATAAATCTGATTCGGCTTTTTTGTTCTATTTTAGCAAAAAAGCATTTATTACCTTTACTTCCCAATTCTCGAACTTGTAATGCTAAGAGAGAGAGAGAGAGAGAGAGAGAGAGAGAGAGAGAGAGAGAGAGAGAGAGAGAGAAAAGCTAACAGTTTAGTTGCCGCACCCACCGTAACATACGACGTCGCCGCATTTCAAATTAAGTCGTTGCAAGACCTATGATGACTTTGCAAAAATTTCGACGAAAAAAGTGCCCCCCCTTCTTGTTTTTTTCTAACTGTTCATTTCGTCTGGCTTGAGATTAACAAAACCCCACCGTCTTGACACCATCTTAAAATCTCTTGGCTCCACTGCTGAGCCACACGTCCATCTCACCTGATACCCTTTTCCTTTTCCCGACCTCACGTTGGCCATTTCTCGCCTTCGACTTTATACGTCCATCTTTTTCAACCACGTGGAGTATTTTTTCCTTTTCTTTTTCTTCTCCCGCAAGCCTGCGCACTATTCCTAATTTTCACATGTGCTTTTTCGGCTACTGCTGCTAATATCTTCGCAAGCCAGCTATCCTACAGCTTCTGCTGATTTTTCACACGCGCTCATACGCGCTCTGTAACAACTGAAAGATAAGGGTTAATGGGTACCGTGATGGCGGAAATTGGATCAGTTAATTTACGTTGGACTTGAAAACGACCATGCTATAGTCAGTTCCGCCATTTTGTATTCCACAGACAAACAGTTCTAGGTAAAAAAAAAACAAAACAAACAAAAAAACAAAACAAAACAAAATATATAAAAACAACAACAACAAAAGAAAACCCTCTGCTCGTGTAATTTTCTCTTAGTTTAGGCACAGATAGCAAATAAAGGAAATTGCTGATAGCGGTTGCAGATAAGCGAATGTTTGCCGCGAATGCCTTACAGGGGGTCTGTGAACCATAGAATGATGCTCAGTCGAGCACCTGCCATGGAAATGAGGATAGAGCAAAGATAGGCTCGCAGCATAAAATTTCCATGCATGGAGTATTGTTGCCACTAGTCTCTTGCTCTTAGACAAGGTTATAAAAAAAGAGTCGCAACCTAATAGGTCCCGCATTAGCAAGCGAACTCCAACCGCTGTCCCATCGCAAAAATGCGACATCTCTGTGCCTGTTTTACAAGTATTTTAATGGAATGTGCTCCGACGAACTTAAAGTACTTGTGCCCTTTCTACGTAAATGCTCCTGACTAACTCGACGAGCAGCATTCAGCAAAATCGCACCCTTACACTTTGGAGTTTCTTAAACGCCGGAAAGCATTCTACTCAAATAGTTTCTTCTCTCGAACTGCTAGACTTTGGGAATTCCTTCTCGGATCCCTGTTTCCCTGACTGTACTGACTTATAGAAGCTCAGGTGTAACTATAATACGAACAGATCTCGCTGCTCAGCTCCCTACATAGTATCTCATGTAAATTTGGTCTCAAATAATAGCCCCTTACATCAAAGTAGCACCGTGCTTTGGGGTGAAATAACAGAAATAACAGTAAAAAAGTGACCCGATAAAACAACCCCCCCCACTCAAATCCTCGTAGAGTACCTATTTACAATGCCTCCCTACGGGACAGAGTTAAACACCAGGGTCGTTTTTTTTTAACGTAGAGAAAAGAAACAAAAATAAAAATTGTCTCAGTTGTGAAGGATTTCTCCTCCACTGAAAGAGAACAAGAAATTGAAATGCAGCATCTGAAGAACAGATACTACACTTTGAGGTATTTATTTGCTTCCCCACAAAAGCAAATTAGACACAAGGTCGTTTTTTAATGTGGGGGGGGGGGGAAACCAGCCCCCCCCCTCCGCAAAAGGTGACACTCTGGCAGTTTCCAAATAAATAGTAATTGTCTCAGTATGAAGGGTTTCCCTCTACATTAACCAAGGATCAATTACTTAAGTGAAGCATCAGAAAAGATACTACACTGTGATCTTGGTCCGAAGGTCGAGAATGGCTAATATGAGCAGGGTAAAACCGGTATTAGTCGTATTTTAATGGAGAAGTTTGGAGGTTAGGGGTCAGGGGTAAGGATGGAGACGCTGAGCTTATGGCACGCAAACCATGTGGGTTTCAGCGCGGCGCTCTCGTTCTAGAGCGAGACTTGAACGATGAAACTTGAACAATAAAATACGTGTTTGCATACTGTCCCTAAAACAGCGTGGGCAGATGAAGGGTGGCCTGATGTAGTGAGATCTATATGTTCCCTCTCTATCTCTCTTCCCCAGTCTCTTTCTCTGTCTGTCTGTCTGTCTTTCTCTCTCTCTCTCTCTCTCTCTCTCTCTCTCTCTCTCTCTCTCGCATGCAAAAGTTTATTTTAGTGTTATATATTTAGTTCAGCTTTTTTCTCGTATAATCTAAGCAACGCGTGTCGGCATGGTTTGTATCAATGCAAAAATAAATAAATAAATAAATAAATAAAAGGAAAAAAAGTGCAATGCAGCACATTTTTGTTAGTGCAGACGTGCAGTTGTTGGATGCTTGACCAAAGGAAGGAGGGTGCAGGGAACTGAAAATATCTCTAACTTGCAAAACCACTGAAAAGATATTCTTTTCATTTATTATTTTATTTATTTATTTTTTTTGAAATTCTTTCAGCAGAGATCTTCATATTTTATGTATTCATTTTTTTACGGACTGTTAACCTCATCTTTATAGTTGTTGTTTTGTCACGTTTCGGCCAACTCATCCCCTGGCTTTCTTAGGATGGTTAATCACGACGGAATAGAAATGCTGAGTCTTGTAACTGTATCCCCAATAATTACTGTCTTCCATAGTTGTTGTTGTTGTCTCGCCAACTAATCTTCTAACCTGTTTTGGGTAGGATTGAAACCGTTATCTTCAGACAATACTCACCTGGAATCGTAGAAACTCAACGCCTATATCGACTGAGCCACGGGCCCCAAAGCAGCCCTGAGGATTAGTTGGTTCAAACGTGATGAGACAACAACTATGGAAGGCAATAATTGCTGGAGATACAGTTACAAAACTCAGCATTTCTATCCCGTCGCGGTTAACCACCTGAAGAAGGCCAGAGGATAAATTCACCGAAACGTGGTAAAACAATAACAACTATGAAGATTAGGATAACAGTTGGGAAAAAAAAAAAAATTAATACATAAGATATTCTCTTTCTTTGAAAAAATCAGTGAAGAGGAAAAGTCCCGCTGGGATCGCCTCTTTTGAAAAAAAAAAAAAGAAGAAAAAAAGCAGTATCCAGTGTTATTTTTCAGTACGGCCCTGGAATGGAAACAGTTTTAAATGGTATCTTTAGCAGATGCCTGGAACAGATAACCTTGGGGAAAAACGAACAGCGACCACTAATAAAGGGCGAGACAAGTGTGGAGAGGTCCCAAGAGAGAAAGAGAAGTGATTATAGCCTCTCTTTCTCCCGGAAGAAGAGGAGGAAAGAGAGGATTAGTTGGACGTTTGGAGAGCAGGCAGTGTATTTTCCGAAGAGCAGTAAGGCAGTTGGTTATTGGGAGAGCCATATTTTATTTGGACGTAAAGAAATAATATATTTAATTAATTATTTATTATTTAAAAAAACAGTTATCTACAGACATGCATATTTCGATGTCCAACCTCTCCTCAGCGTTTACGTCACTATAAAATATGGGCGATTTTCTAAGTAAAACTATCTTCAAGGTGTAGACGCTACTTAACTATATTATCGTTAAAAAAAATAAACAAGAAATCTACATATGTTTATAAACGATAAAAATAAACACTAAAATTATCTAAGACTTCGCAGCGTAACGGTTAACGCACTGGCCCGTAATACATATAGTCTAGGGGTTGATTCCTAGAGAGTGACAGTCAAGCTACGCTGAGGAGAGGAAGAACCTCGAAACATGTATGCCCGTTGATTACTATATATATATATATATATATATATATATATATATATATATATATATATATAGCCGAACTGATGAGCTGTGAAACAGCGAAACAGTACTGTATGTGGATGACTATATATATATATATATATATATATATATATATATATATATATATATATATATATAGGTGAATTGGTAATTAATAAAAACTGAAGAAAGTGCTCAATACTGTTGTAGAGAAAATATGCGTTTTATTTTTTTTATTACCGTATCTTTCTGTTAAGTTACATTATTGTTTCAACTACTCTGCCGTTTTTTTTGGCCGTCTGTAGCTTCCTCAGACTTTTACAGAAATGTTCGCTATTTTGGGATGAAAGAGTGAAAGAGTGAATGAGGTCAGGGGGGTTGCGAGGAGGGCGGAAGAAAGAGAGGAAGGGAACAAGGGGGAAGGTGGGAGGAGGCGCTTGGTATGTCGATAATGTTTTAGTTTTGGGGTTTAAGGAAGTTCATTTCTGGTGTGGCTGAGGGCATAGGGATACATGGAGGGGAAGGGGAATATGTGGGGGTAGGAGGAGGGGAGTTACTTTAAAATTCGAGTCTTAATGTTAAGGTTTTTATGCGTCTCGTTGGTGAGGTGATTTCTTGGTAAGTATGTCTTGACCTGTTGGGCTTTCGCTTATGTTTGGAGGCGGGGGGGGGGGCGCTATGATTCGGTTTATTTATTTTTAGTTTTTATTTTGTTGTTAATTGTTTGGAGAGGGTCAGCTAGCGGTCGCGGGAACAGGTACACACATACGCACGTACACACATATAAACTTAAAAGAAACGGTCACATGTACACATAGGCGGGGATGTATGTGTACATGTGACCGTTTCTTTTAAGTAAAAAAATAAAATATATATATATATATATATATATATATATATATATATATATATTAGTGATGGGACGATTCCAATATTTTCCCCGATTCCGTACTAAATTCTCAGTTCCGATACAATTTCCGATTTTTTTTTTATAAATCTTTAAATATTTAACTATATAGTTGTATTTTTCTCTGATTATCGTAAAAGCACACATGTTAAATGTGGAAATATTTACCTAAACGTAAAAAAATGTACTTGTGTGTGTGTGTGTGGGGGGGGGTGATCTGTCGATTTTAGCTTCACTGGTAATTTAAAATCAATAAATATTTATTATTTTACTATTATTACTAGCAATGGAAGATTTAGCTTTAAACAAAATCAAAAAAAAAAAGAAGACAATTAAAAGAATCGTTTTGGCATCGGAAAATCGGTACAAAATTTTCCGATTCCGATACCTTCACTTATTCCGATTGCTCCGATTCCCGATTCGATTAATCATCCCAACGCTAATATATATATATATATATATATATATATATATATATATATATAAGAATCTTCGTGTGAGTTTGTTCTCTATAGATTTCAAAACGGCTGGACCGATTTTTTTGAAATTTCACAAAAATATACCTTATATGCCTGGGAGTGTTCTTAGATAGATTTTGTACCGGAATGCCTCCGATAATTATCAAAAATCAATACTCAAAATAATCCGTTGTAAGAGAGAAAAGGCAATTTTGACCAAAGATAACACCTTATACAGCCTAACATAACAAGTGTATTTGAGAAGTTTTATTACTACATAAGCCAAGAGGTCCAACAGTAGGTTCTTTGGTATGACAGGGGCGCATTTGAAATGAATGTTTCTGTTCAAAGCACAATTGCACTATGATACTTGACTTATTTTTATTTTAAACTTAAATCCAGGCATTATCACCGCACAAGCAGTAAGGCCAGGAATATAAAAATGACACTGTGTTCTTTGACATGACAAGGCCGCGTTCGAAATGAGTGTTTCTGTTTAGAGCACAATTGAAACATGATACTTGATTTATAAAATCGACAGTAGGTTCTCTACAGTGTAATGTAGACTACAATGTATAGTGGACTAAGTCACTGCGGGGAAACTTGTGAAGCTTCCTCCCAGTGCACTCCGATGAGTTACCAACTAGAGCAGGCAATCAATTGATTTGATTGAAAAATGAGCGAGTTCACCAATATCGATGACCATAAAATATAGGTGAAACGTTTGTTGATCATCAGTCAATCCCGGGTTACGTCATACCTCCCTGCTAGTATATATATATATATATATATATATATATATATATATATATATATATATATATATATGAGCAAACACTTAATTAAACATGTTAAAAAACACTTTGAAATGAGTTAAAAACATATTTAATCTGAAAAGGAAACACTATATAAGTGGATAGTCCTTAATCTGCGGAGTTTCGAAGAAATACTTTCCTTCTCATCAGAGGGTAGGAATTAGCAAAATGCGGGATCGGATTTTGCATGCAAAAGTATTTGATGAAACAACAAGTAAGTCCTAGATCTTACTTGATAACAAAAAAGTGAAGCAGAGGGAATATGGTGAAGAAAAAGGTGATTACACCTGAATGGATAGTCTGGTGGAAGATAAATAATCCAGTGACGGTAAAATCCAAATATATAACTTCAAGAAAGTTAATTGAATTTCCATATATATAAATAAGTATTATATCTATCTATCTATCTATCCCCCCGTCTCTCTCTCTCTTTCTCTCTGCATATATATATATATATATATATATATATATATATATATATATATATATATATATATATATATATATATATATATAATTTTAGTCAATCAATAAATTAAAAAAATTATGACGTGATATGTTTAAATTTCAAATCAAAAGATTTTTATTATCTATGTAAGACAAA
Organism: Euprymna scolopes; assembly: GCF_053919585.1. Classification (NCBI taxonomy): domain Eukaryota; kingdom Metazoa; phylum Mollusca; class Cephalopoda; order Sepiida; family Sepiolidae; genus Euprymna; species Euprymna scolopes. The sequence continues at coordinate 15,688,142 of NC_136492.1, read as the reverse complement.
GAATACATTTAAATATTCTAACTCCTTATCCTATAGGATTTCGATGTCTATCATCTCTTCAGAGGAGAAAATATTAGCAAATAGTTATAATGTTTTGCACCTTATTTGCTAAAGTCAGTGAAACATGGAAAATCACAATTAAAAGTTGTTTAAGTATTTAAATATCATAGAGTAAGGGAAGTTAATGAAAAGGATATAAAAATTCACATCCAAATTGCATGATAAAATCCAAAGTGAATGTCTTTGATAGTAGTGCGGTAAAGTGATCTTATCTGTATTTTTAGTAATCCACATCACAAGGTAATAGTCCGAAGTAGGCATTTTTCTGGATAAATTTTCTTTGTTTATATAATGGGTACGGTAAAAAAATATTTTTATAATGGTCTGGTGGATCTATTTATTAATAAACATATAATTTAACATATTTAATATTTTTTTTTATAATTATAGAACATGAGCTGCAAATTCCACTTCAAAATAACTTCAAATTGTTACTAAAATAAAAATGAAACCGCTTTCAGTAGACAGGCCACGCAAATTAAGAGGAACTGAACTGATAAGAAAAATGAAAAATGAAAAAAGAAAAAAGGAAAACCAGTTGATTGTTAGATAATTGATATATATATATATATATATATATATATATATATATATATATATATATATATATATATATAATTATTTTTATTACATTTTCACCCCAAACAAGGCACATTGCCACTGTGGTGTAGGGGGCTGCTCTCAGGGGCAGCAACTACTGGGGCACTATGTTGGGATATGGGCAGCAAGATGTCGGTTCACATTACACTTGAACTTCTGCATGTCAGTACAGTTGGGGAAGCAGGGACCTGGAATGGAATTCCAGAGTCTAGCGGTTCTGGGAGAAAAACTACTGGAGTAGAAAAATCTTCTACATCTAGGGATTTCTACTGTGTGGGGGTGGGATTTAGCTGCCTGTCAGGTTTGTCGAGGGTGTTTACGTCGTTGGGGCACAAGTGTCTGCAGTTCGTCAGAGCATTCACCATTAAAGTACTTGTAGAACAGGCAGAGGGATGCAACGTTGGGACAGAGGCTGAAGCTTAGATGCAAGTTCAGGGCCTATCAGATTGGCGACTCTCTTTTGAACCTTGTATAGGAGCGACAGACTAGTAGCAGATGCACCAGCCCAAATGTGGCAGCAATACTCCATACATGGGCGAATGGTGACCTTATAGAGGTACAGGATACTTTCAGGTGTCAGTACATATATATATATATGTATATATATGTATATATATATACATGTATATGTATATATATATGTATATATATGCATATATATATATATGTATATATATATTCGTGTTTTAGAAATTTTTCATCTTAAATTCTACGCAATTATGCAGAATGTAGAAACTATGCATAAATAGAATTAAGCGTAATAGGTTAATAACATCAATCATCTAAGAAGAAACCATAAAAAATGAATAATTAACTAGCGCTCGTTTGTCAAAAGAATATGCAATTAGTTAACCTTCATGCAGTATATATATATATATATATATATATATATATATATATATATATATATATATATGTCAGGTCATGTCATATGCTACTGGTACCATGTAACCCAGTACTACCTGCCTCATGGTCGGGTCACCGTCGACTAAACTGGTTCCCCCACCAGACTTGTTTGGTGAGGAGGGCGGCTAGTCTCCCTGAAGGATTAAAAACAAGACCTTCCAAAGGGCGAATGAACTCTTTTTCTGGGTCAACGGCCAACTAGCACCGTGTATATTTGTGTGTGTGTGTGTATATGTGTATTGGGGTAGAGAGGGCTCCCGTAAGCCGTGGTGAAGGCAACCTTTCTAGGAGAAGCAAATCTCTGATTTAAAAAACAATAAAGCGGAAGACCAGTACCCGCATTAAGCTGGTCTGCAGTTTAATTTGTTGCTGGATATCTTGCTCTTGCTTGTTGCTGGATCTGAACATTTTGAACCGAGAGAGAGACTTAGCTGTCGTACAAAGCTAAGACTCTGTAACATCATATTTGTATAGATACTCCCTCAGACATTTGGGCTCCTGGATTTTAAATGTCTGAGGGAGTGGCACTCGTCTGACAAGACGTTGCATATATATATATATATATATATATATATATATATATATATATATTAATAAGATAGCGTGTGTGTTATTTTGTGTGTAATACTTACATCTTTTATCTTCCGAGTGACTGTCGTGTAATTGTTATAACCTTCCATTTCTTGTAATAAATAAGTTTATCAAGAATTCTTCTTTAGTTTTTTCAGCAATAATGGAAACCAAAACTTATGAAGAATAATGCTCCCTATCTTATGCTGAGCATTTGAGAAGTGATATACAAATTACCATTAGCGTATAAAGCGATGCTCTTTGTGTAGACAAATTGAGCTTAGGTACTTTGGACAATGTCAAAACATTGTTAATTCACTGCCCGCACAGCAGCAGCCGTATAACGCAACGGTTAGAAGCTCCGACTGTTGTTTGGGCGATCGGGTTTTGATAGCCGCACTGATGAGCTGCATGTGGATGACTATATATATATATATATATATATATATATATATATATATATATATATATATATATATATATACAGCGTGGGCCAAAATAAGGGTCCTATTTTTAAAAATTCATAACTTTTTTATTTATTGATTTTTTTTTTGGATTTTTTCAGAATAAGTAAAGGACCCCTTCCGAAGCAAGCATGAGCCGTATTAGCCCTAAGGAACGTACCCTCATAATAGGGTGGTACTTTAAATCCAATGAGTTGATTTCGGAGACTCAACTCATCTATCGGCGTCATTACAACACCAGAAACTCTCCTTCGGCAAAAGCAATCCAAGGATTTATTGCTCGTTTTAGGGACCAACAAGGAATATCCGACATGGCGAGAAGTGGTAGGCCTCGTACTGTACGAACAGCTCAAAATTTCGAGGAATTGGAGAGAAGTTTGGAGGAGGATGCATCCACATCCACAAGGAGGAGATCAAAAGAACTTGGCATTTCTCGAACCTCACTTCGGAGAATGCTAAGAGAAAGAGGATATTTTCCATATAAAGTGCAGCTAGTTCAAGAACTTCAACCTCGAGATAATGAAAAAAGACTTGAGTACGCTATGCGACTCCAGGATTTGGCCAATGATGATCCCGATTTTCTCAAAAAACTAATAATGTCGGATGAAGCCCATTTTCATCTTGATGTGTTCATCAATAAACAAAATTGCCGAATATGGGGTACGGAGAACCCAAGGATAATTCAGCAGCACACATTACATCCACTCAAGTGCACGGTGTGGTGTGGCGTTACTGCTGAAGAGATAATTGGCCCCTATTTCTTTGAAGACGATGCCGGAAATCAGGTAACAGTAACGGGTGACCGCTACCGAGAAATCCTGCAAAATTTCTTGCAACCGTGGGTTGCCGCCAAACCTGACAGGATGTGGTTCCAACAGGACGGAGCCACAGCAGTTGCGAAATTCAATGGCCTCCACGATCACCCGACCTTACAGCTCCTGACTTCTTCTTATGGGGTTACCTCAAAGAAAAGGTTTATGCCAATAAACCAAACAATATTGAGGAACTGAAAGCAAATATTGAAGCAGAAATAAGAGCCATAAGTCCTCAGATGTTGCAAACTGTTATGGAAAATGTTTTAAAAAGAGCCGAAGAGTGTGAAGCCGCCAACGGCGCCCATTTAGAAAACATTATTTTTGCTTAAAAAACTCAAAACAGTGTAAAAAACTATACTTTAGTTTTTGTAAGTTTTAAGAAGTGTTTTTCGGCCAAAATTTGTTTTGTTTATTTCAAAAAATCTCAGAAGGGTCAGTCTACACACACATAAAGTTTGATGAGTTTAACTTTTATTTTGTGGAAGTTATTCAAATTTAAAGATAGGACCCTTATTTTAGCCCACCCTGTATATATATATATATATATATATATATATATATATATATATATATATATATATATATATATATATATATATATATATATTCTATAGAAGTTTCGGTTTTGATTCAAGCTGATTCACCCATGTCATATGGATAAATATATATATATATATATATATATATATATATATATATATTTATTTATTTTTTAAATAATAAGTTTACAATATATAAGATTCGTTAGAAAACTGACTCTATAATAATATATACGAAATCTGCATTAATTAAAATATCATATTTAAGCGTATTTTACGACCGCGCTACGCCGGGCGTCTCTGCAAGCTTTTATCTAAGCTTTTGCAGTTATCTAAGCTTTTGCAGTTATCTAAGCTTTTGCAGTTATCTAAGCTTTTGCAGTTTTAACAAAAAAGATACAATAATATTAGAGGGTCTCTAAGTACGCTGAGTATCGACAGAATACCAACATCAATATATTACACATGAAAGAGTCCGCTGTGGAATTTCCACAGGTCTCACTAGTATAATATTAATCCGTCAAGAGTAGAGCAGACTTAAGTGGGATAGTTCAGTACATAGTAGAGCATACACAAAAGTTTACAAAAGCAAAAACAAAAAACAAACAAACGGACAAACAAAAAACAACACAAACGTAGATTCATTTCAACACAAAAGGACACAGAGAAGCCTTATTTACGGATTCAGAACTTGTGGCTGGGTGTGTTACAAAGCACCAGCTGAAAATGTGTGCTATTTTATCGACTTAAATTTTTGTCGAGTTTTTAAAAATTTTATTTCATATTTTTGCTAGCGATAATTGCTTTTCGGTATGAGTTACCCCCTGGGAGTTTTTTTTTTTAAAGGGAAATTGTCCCCCTTACATTTTAGTCATCCAGAATTGTAGGGACGTGATATATGCATACAAATATCTATATAAAAATATGCACATATGTACCCGTTGTTTACTTAATTTTTATAGATAAGATAGTTTTCCATGGACGCATGTTTCGCCGTATCCATGGCTCATCTGCGCGGTTGACTATATAGAGCTTGTAGTTGACGGAGCTCCCGATAAGCTATGTAGTATTTTTTCTGCATATATTCGAAATGCAAAACGCAACAACACGTCGACACACACACACACACACACACACACACACACACACACACACACACACACACACATCGATATATATATATATATATATATATATATATATGATGTTGTCCGTCTACCGATTTCGATAAATACCACGGAACATAACTGATGATGCTGTGACTCATGCGTGAAATTTTTGTGGCAATAGTTGCGTAATCTCCAGCCCCACCTCTCCTGAGTCGGACTGTTAAATAAGTAAAACTTTCAGGAGAAGTGGAAACAATCCTGAGGTAAGCGGAGAGCACATATAGCGCCTGTTATTCCGAAATGGTCACTCATCTGGTACTGGCCAGGTTCAGCATTGCTTAACATCGATTTTCTGACGAGAACCGGTGTGTCAACGTAATTATGCTGGCTATATATATATATATATATATATATATATATATATATATATATATATATATATATATTCAAATGTAAACAGTTACATTTGGTCGCTACAAACAGCGATTTGTTTCAGTCAATGAGATTTGATCAGGCGACCCTGAACCATCTGACGCTGTTATTGAACACTATCTAACAACCTTGTTTAGTTCATTAGTTCTTACTTTTGAATATCTCAAGCCTGGATATATATATATATATATATATATATATATATATATATATATATATATAGAGAGAGAGAGAGAGAGAGAGAGAGAGAAAGGAGAGAGTATTATCTCGCCTATTTTACCTATTTTACTCGCGTATATATTGTTTTACCTCGATTATTTATTTCAGTTTTAAGACTTTTTTTTTTTACATAAATCGCACCAGAAAAGTCATTTAGCTACTTGACGTAAAAAGCTAAAAATGACAACTTCAAAATCAAAAACTATTTAACAATAAATGAATAATTGAATAAATTCGGATCCAGAAAACAAAAACTTGTCAGAAACACCGCTTACTGAGTGTGTGTGCTAAAGAACAAAATAAGAGAAGTGAGGCTGCCGAAAGTAAACTCAAAATCCTCCCAACAAAAAAAAAATAATAATAACAACAACAACAATAACAATAATAACAATAACAATAACAATAATAATAATAATAATAATAATAATAATAATAATAACATTAATAATAATAATATTAATAATAATAATATTAATAATAATAATAAAAATAATAATAATAATAATAAAAATACTACTACTACTACTACTACTACTACTACTAATAATAATAATATTAATAATAATAATATTAATAATAATAATAATAATAATATTAATAATAATAAAAATATTAACAATGATAATATTAATATTAATAATAATAATAATATTAATAATAATAATAATAACAACAATAATAATAATAATAATAATAATAATAATAACAATAATAATAACAATAATAATAATAATAATAATAATAATAATAATAATAATAATAATAATATTAATAATAATAACAATAATAATAATAATAATAATAATAATAATAACAACAATAATAATAACAATAATAATAATAATAATAATAATAATAATAATAATAATAACAATAATAATAATAATAACAACAATAATAATAATAACAATAATATTAATAATAATAATAATAATAATAATAATAATAATAATAATAATAATAATAATAATAAATCAATGGTATGAGGCTGTTGCTATGACACAGATTTATTTGCAAATGCTATCGAAGGAGGTGGAGAGAGCTGGACGTTTGGGGAGACTTGCTGTCACTCAGCTTCCAGAGAACACTTCAGGTCTCCTAACCGATCGTTTGTTGACTTGTGTGAAAGCTCCATGTGAGCCAATAATAATAATAATAATAATAATAATAATAATAATAATAATAATAATAATGTGTATGTCACAATAAACTGACACCACATCAAATAAGTGAGGAGGGCCAAGGAGGATGGAAAAACCGAGGAGAGAAAGTGCTAGCCAGACCTCCGCTGGATGAGTGCAAAGAGGACTGGGACCTTGGGGAGGCTCATTGCCACCTAAATACCAGTGAAGGCCAATGCTCGCTCCCAACGGGAAATCAATGGTAAGAGGCTGTTGCGATGACGCAAATTCATCTGCAAAGGTTATCGAAAGTGGTAGAGAGTACTGGAAATCTGAGGAGACTTGTTGTCACTCAAACTTCAGATAACACCACAAGTTGTTCTCAAAGAGAAATATTTGATAATAGCTTGTATGACTACTTCCAGCGAGTAAATACTACTACTACTACTACTACTACTACTACTACTACTACTACTACTACTAATAATAATAATAATAATAATAATAATAAAAAATTATTATGTCCCCGAACAACGCCAGGTAACCCTGCTATCTAATATTGAGAATCGCATATGATAGAAACATTGTATGATTTTTTTTTTTTATTAATGAACTAGCTGGCCGCCCGGTGTTGCCCGGTCACGCATTATGCTTAAACATGATATTTTAATTTATGCAGATTGCGTATGTATTATTTTCGAATCAATCTTCTATTGATTATTATATATTACAAGGAATAACTTGGCCGGTTGCACTGTTTCTGTTGCAAAAAAAAAAAAAAAAAAAAAAAAAAAATTAAATTAAAAAAAAAATAAAATAAAAATAAAATCCAAATAATTAAAAAAATTAAAAAAAAAATCATAATGATAAAACCGTTCATCAAATTTCGTCTGTGTTTGCCATATCATATCAGCTGATATTTGGGCTTGACGATGAATGCCCTGGAAAAGTCAGTTCTGATTAATTTTTGTTTTAAAATATGCAAAATAGAAATGATTTGCGGCGATTTTAAATAGTACCTCTTCTTTTATCGTAAATTGAACCTATTAATAAGAAAAAAAGTAAAATAAAATAGTGAGGTATACCCAGGCTTGAACAAGGGATCGAATGCTCTACCACTGGACTATATATCTAGATGACAGTCTTTATCTGAGAGTACGTCTCTCAAGCTCCATGGCCTAACGTTCACAGGAAACATGAGCTGGAACAATTACATCGAGAGCATTGCCAGGGCCGCTGCGAGGAAGGTGGGCTCTCTCTACCGTGCTAGAAAACTACTAACACCCGAAAGTATCCTGTACCTCTACAAGGCCACTATTCGCCCATGTAGGGAGTATTGCTGTCATATTTGGGCTGGTGCATCGGCTACTAGTCTCTCGCTCCTTGACAGGGTTCAAAAGAGAGTCGCCAATCTGATAGGCCCTAAACTGGCATCTAAGCTTCAGCCTCTGTCCCATCGTCGAAACGTTGCATCCCTCTGCCTGTTCTACAAGTATTATAATGGCGAATGCTCTGATGAACTGCAAGCACTTGTGCCCCCACGACGTAAACACCCTCGACAGACCCGACAAGCTGCAAAATCCCACCCCCACACTGTAGAGATCCCTAGATGTAAAAGATCTTTCTACTCCAGTAGTTTCTTCCCCAGAACTGCTAGACTTTGGAATTCCATTCCAGGTCACTGCTTCCCCAACTGTACTGACATGCATAAGTTCAAGTGCAACGTGAACCAACATCTCGCTGCCCAAATCTCTACATAGTACCCCAGTAGATGTTTCCCCTGATAGTAGCCCCCTACACCAAAGTGGCAATGTGCCTTGTTTGGGGTGAAAATGTAATAAAAAAAACAAAAAACAACAAAAAAACAACAACAAATCTGTATTTTTTTAAAAGAAAAAAATGATTTTCTGAGATTTTAGTTTTTTCCTTGGTCGGTGTAACGTAAACTATTCCCCTGTAAAAATTCTTCTTTTTTATCTATATGAGAGAAAAGACTATTAATGTCGGATTTTTGTCGATTTTCGATACTTATCGGATGCATTTCTGTATAAAACATATCTAAGAACACCGCCAGACATATATAACTTAGCTTTGTGTTAAATTTGCAAAAGATAGGCTCAGCCGTTTCGGAACCTATGAGGAAGTCTCTCGCTCTGTTACCCCCCTCTCTCTCTTTCTCTCTCCCTCTCTCCCCCCCACACACGCACACAAAGTGACTTTTTATATAAGTAATGTATAGATTTTACCCCTTAGCTTCGACTATTTTACCACTTCCATAACTGGTATAAATAATTTTCTTAGTATTTGTTGAAAGCTTCGCAGTGGTCGATGGTTTCGTGTGTAACAGCAATGCATGAAAACAAACCTTTTTATCGATTTATCGATTTATATATCCGCCCTCCCCCCGTTGCACTGTTTCTTCCGCCCCCGTTCTCTTTGCAATATTTAAATAACAAATAAAGAAAAGTTAAGTAGAAAAAAAAAAAGAACTAACAAAAAAACTTTTAGCAAAATATACTTATTATATTTATTTTGTGCATCTGTTGTCGCTAGTGAGGCGAAATGTACTGGTCGGTGATTTGGCTTAATGCCGACCAGACAATAGACAAAACTGGGCTTGATTGACACTTTTGGCGCACAGTCGAATTATATAGACATAGAACTGCCGAGTCACAACTAGATAAGTGTAAGTTCGGTCCCTGGCTCTGGATAGGTGCTAGTCTAGCTGCATTTAAGAGCTGTGACACAGCGGAACAATTTGTCTGTGAATGAATACACACACACACACACACACACACACACACACACACACACACACATATACATATATATATATATATATATATATATATATATATATATATATATATATATATATATGAAAACGCGAGCCAACCAAAAAATCCCCGCATAAGCCTGATGGATCCTAGCGTGAAACGCGAAATATTCTGTGTAGCTTAACCGCTATATATATATATATATATATATATATAAATTAAGTTTTTAATATATATATATGCAAACTAAGCTACAAAGAATTTTCTGCGTTTCATCCTCACGAGTATTCGTCAGGCTATTGCTAACTTAACTTAGCTCTACATACGTATCGAGCACTGCCGAAGTAAATACTAAGCTCAAGGGAAATCTTAGAGGCTGTCGTTATGAGACAATTGAGGAGATGAAAGAGGTTATGACGAATGTCATTCACACGCTCACACAAGAGGACTTTTTGGGGGCCTTCCAGAAGTTATTGGAACGGTACAAGTGCATTGCAGCCGGAGGAGATTACTTCAAAAGGGACCAAATTTTCATGTGTGTGCTACCAATAAAAGTGCCCATACGAAAAAAGTCTGGAAACATATTTAAGACACCTCGTATGTTCGATGCACAGTTAGGCGTTAATAGGGATAAGAGTTTTCTGCAAAATGAGCACAAATTTAACGATATTCAACTGTCAATTTCACATAAAAAAACAATCATAATGTGTCAACGAGCTTGCCCATTTTTAACAGGAGTAAAGGTTTGGTATATACATGATGGAATTTTCCATGGTGTTGGGAAGCATTTATCCTTAAGGCAACGTTTAAACAGCTTTGTAAGTATGGGAACTAGTTCAGGTTGAAGCTTTTTGAACACCATGGCTGGGATGCCGTCGGAGCCAGTTGCTTTACTCGAATCAAGGTTTTTGAAACTTGGTTACATCACGTACAGCTATTTTTATATCGCTTTTTTGGGAATTTTAAGACCGGGTAACCCCGGGCGGCCATTATTATATATTGAGTACACTATAATAATATATAGCGAATTGCCTCAATAATAATAATAATAATAATAATAATAATAATAATAATAATAATAATAATAATAACATCCTTCATAAGGTGGACTAAAGAAGAACTGAGACAACTCGATCAGAAGACTAGGAAACTCATGACCATGCACAACGCACTACATCCGAAGGACGATGTTGACCGACTCTACGTAAGAAGAAATAACGGCGGGAGGGAACTCGTTAATATAGAAGGCTGTGTGAATGAAAGAAAAATAAATAAATAAAAAAAATACTAGAAAAATTCTAAATGCAAAACACTGAAAGAATAATCATAGCAGCGGAAGAAAATCAATAAAATAGAAAACAGAGAGACAAAGGATAAGACAACAAAAGAAAAGTGGGAAGAGAAACAACTACACGGAAGATTCATAAGGATGACAAAAGATGAAAATAACGAAAACACGTGGACATGGATGCCAAAAGGACACATAAGCCGAGAAACTGAATCCCTAATAACTGCAGCACTAAACAACTTGATAAGAAGCAACCGCAGGTGGTTGTAGTATATCCGTGCATGAGGTCGCCAAGCTAATAAAAAACCTAGATTCCAGTAAAGCAACTGGCCCTGATGGCATCCCAATTATAGTGTTAAAAAAGCTTCAACCAGAACTTGCTCCCATATTTACGAAACTATTTAAGCGTTGCCTTAAGGAGAAGTGCTTTCCGACCCCCTGGAAGACCTCATCAGTTTGCCCTGTATTTAAGAATTCAGGTGATAAGTCATCTCCCTCTCAGTACAGACCAATAAGTTTTCTCTGTGTTATGAGTAAGTTGCTGGAATCAATATTAAATAGAGAAATAGTCAACCACCTCAGCAGCAATAACCTTCTTAGTGACACTCAATATGGTTTCCGCTCTGCAAGATCTACCGCAGATGTGCTGACGGTTATATCCCACAGGATTAGTGAATCTCTTGACAAAGGCTTCCTTTCTAGGGCAATTGCTCTTGACATATCAAAGGCCTTTGACAAAGTATGGAATAAGGGTCTACTTCACAAGATTTCCAGCTACGGTATAACTGGAAATGTTTTCTCAATCATTAAATCATTTCTCTCCGATAGGCTCATAAGAGTAGTGGTAGATGGACAAAAATCGGAGGCCTGCAATATAAATGCTGGAGTCCCTCAGGGGTCAATACTGGCCCCAACTCTCTTCCTGATCTACATCAATGAC
>NC_136492.1:15638802-15668802 GCF_053919585.1 Euprymna scolopes | reverse complement strand
GGACATATCCACCTTTGACAAGCTTCTTGATGGATCTTCACTCCTGATTTGATTGGTTGGTTGTTTTGTTTTACGGCATATCAACCCTCTATAGCAATTCTCTATCTATATAAGAGCCAGATACGTCCAAGGATGGAGTACTGTTGCCACATATGGGCAGGAGCTGCTAGAAAAGACTTGTCCTGCCTTGATAGAGTTCAAAATAGACTTCGGGCCTGGTGGGAGATGTCCTTTTCTCTTCGCTGCAACCTCTGTCTCACAGAAGAGATGTTGCGAGTTTGTCTCTGCTTTATCGTTATTTTCATGGAAAGTGTTCGACTGAGCTTCAATCTATGGTCCCCCCTCGCCAAACTTTCACAAGAAACACTAGACTAGCTGAAAACATTATCAATAATTTTCCCCACTCTTTATCTGTACCTAAACCTAAACATAGATTCCATGATCAAAGCTTCTTCCTTAGAACTGCACGCCTGTGGAATTGTCTTCCGTTTTCCTGCTTTCCAGCTTTCTATAATATGGTTGTCTTCAAGTCCAACGTGAACAAGTTTCTGATGAGCCGTTCCACTTAAGTTAACAAATTTACCGAACTTCCATTACTATCGATTACTATATTGTCCTTTTGACTACTCTACACTCTTTAACCCTTATCCTTGAGTGGCCTATCGGCCTTGATAAGTGGTGACGTCTATGTAAAAAAAAAAACAAAAAAAAAAACCTTTTCAGGTTATTTAATGCCGAATTCAGTGATTTTGAAGAAAAAGTTTTTAATAGAATATATATATATATTTTTTTTTTCAAGTCAGTTTCTATTTAACCCATAGTTAGGACCCTAACAGGTACCATCATTCCAGGTCAGAGTGGACCTGGGAGCAATCGCAATTAAGGTGTGGCTCCGCACTATCCAAAGCTCGCAAGTTAGGGCCTCACCATCGGATATAGTTTAAGGTCATATCCAGGACCTTCTGATTTGGAATAAAAGTTTCACTCCAAAAATAATTAACCGATCATTGCAATATTTAGAACACAGCTAAGCATAAGAGTGTGTAATGTTGACTATATTTAGTTTAATTTAGTTTTATCCAAAGGAAGAATACAAAGGTTTGAAAACCGCTTTTAGTGTCATTTGAGGATTAGAATAGAGTAAAGGGCGTAGTGAATATACACTTAAGGTGCTTATTTAAAAAGAAATCAATGAAGTTTTAAGTTAATTTTTTTTTTTTTACACAGAGATCACCACTTATCAAGGCCCGGAAGCCACTCAGGGATAAGGGTTATTGCAAGTACATTACGTTAGTGAGGAGATTTGATGAAGTGTTTACTTAAGGGGGCGGTTAATTACTTTTAAGATTTTCTAGAAAAAATCTTTGACTGGGAACAGTATGCATCGGTATCCACATATACATGATGGTAGAAAAATTTAGAGCTATAAACAGTTGTAGTATATAGGAACCTTGTGCAAATACGAAAAGAATTCCATGTCGGGACGGCCTGGCAGCGAACGCAGAGGAACCGTGTGCACCTGGCATGATTAATGCAGAGGTCAGCTTCCTAGAAAAAACATGCGAGACACAGGTATTAATTACTTAAGAAATGGTCACATTTTCGGGAATTGTAGCAGAGATTTAGGGGCTGTTTGTAGCGAGAAAGCAGCAGATTCAGATGGATCCACAATATAGGGATCTTAATAGAATATCAACGAGACTGTCCGTTCGTCGACTCGACCAATTTTTAATTAAGTAAGGAAATTAATCTTGTTTTTTTCCCAGAGAAAAGGGAAACAATGAATAAGGTAGCTGACCTGTCGGGGAGGGGGGGGTCAAGTAAATAAGGATGTAATTCGTCATTGTTAAAGACTGTTTTATTCTGCCGTTCGTTTTTGTCGTAAATATGTGAAAACACCCAAATACACATAGAAAGATAATAAAACAACCCAGTAATTGTAATTATAATTTTAACCACTAGACGATGCATGAGCATCGATTGCAGAAACGCATATATCTTATATACACTAGACGGTACTGATGAGTATTGTGAACCAGACGTATCTCAGTGTTCGTTCAACTTTGGCCAGAACATGACGTCAACAGGCGAATTATGCAATCTCAATAGACAATGGATACCCCTGCAAGGAGTATCCATTGTCTCTTGAGACTGAATAGCGGCATCGATCGACAAGGTAAGCTGTTTCTTCTAAACAGCAATATTTTCCGTTGGTTGCTCGCTTCATAGCGAGATTTTGCTACTTTTCCAGTAGCCAATATCATTCTTTTAACGAACAACGTAATTTAACAACGAAACATTAACTCCGAAAACATTGAAGTTAAAAAAAGTTTTCTTTCTTTATATCGCTAACACTTTTTTTTCCTTGTTAAGATAAAAAATTAAAATGTTACGTAATCAATGGAGAGATGTTTGTTTAAATAAAAAAAAATTATCTCTCCCTTAGTTTTGTCAGGTTTTGTTAAAAAATACAATTTAGTTATCTCCCCTGGCAGTTTCAATTTAACCAGCGCCTTTCATTGTTTATATAATCCAAATCTGATTGTTCTTTTTTGTTTTTGTTTTTCTCCGAGTCTTTCCTTTTTGATTATAGGCCGCCATTTGGCGTTCGTATCTATGCTAGACTTGCTGTTAGTGGCCATTCTTATCTTTTCTACGGTAACGCCACCCTACAAGAAAAAAAAAAATGATAATAATAAATAAATAATTAAACTATAATTTTTGTTAGACTTGCCATTTATAGTTTGTGTTATCATGTGTGCAGATTTGGAAGACAGACATTTTGCACGCACCTGCGTTCGTTCAGTGGGTTTTGTTCGGTGGCTTTTTTGTTTTGTTTTCGGAACTCGTTTGTTTATTTATATAAAAGCTGTCTTTGCCTTTTGAGCGTGGAAATCGTCCGTACGTCGGCACCACCCGAAAAACGAAAAAAAGAAATACACATACACAAAAATAACAGAGAGAGAGAGAGAGAGAGAGAGAGAGAGAGAGAGAGAGAGAGAGAGAGAGAGAGAGAGAGAGAGAGAGAGGGGGGGGAATCCCATATAATAGTTGGGAAATTTGTAGTGATTGCCGTTTAAACGTTAGCTAATGGTTTATTGGATGACATCCACATGTGAACAGCGTCGCAACTTGAAAGGGGATGGGAGGAGGAGAAGCAAGAAGTGCAATCAAGTTACAACAGTTGCTAACTCGTTTAAAGCTGTTTGAAGTAGCAGCAAATATTAACATGACGTGTCGACTCTCGATTGGACAGTTTCTTTCAACCAATCAAACAGCAAGTAACTGAATATATCGTTCATAGTATAAAAACACAAACGACGTTTTTTTTTGTTTTCAATTTTTCTCAAGTTCTTCACACGTCCACTACTGACCGAAAGCCGTTTTCTGGCGTTTCTACCATTGACTTTTTCCTGTTTCTGTTTTGTTGAAGAGCTGCGGAGGCGAAAGTGGCGCTATTAAAACGAGGAAACTTTCTTTTACATTTTTTCTACATGATCGGTTGTAACTCTCGTTATCTGGTCCACGATAGTTTTCTATGGTTAACCGTCAGTTGTTTTGTAAGAAAATAAGTTACGAGGTTAAGGTTATATATATATATATATATATATATATATATATATATATATATATATATATATATATATATATATATATATATATACGATGTGCCTTAAATAAGTTTCCGCACTTTTTTGTATGGACACTTTTATTGATAATACACGCATATCACTTTCGAAGTAATCTCCTCCGGCTGCAATGCGCTTGTTGTACGGTTCCAACAACTTCTGGAAGACCCCCAAAGAAGTCCTCTTGTGTAAGCATGTTAATGACCTTCGTCACAGCTCCTTTCATCTCCTCAATTGTCTCATAATGACAGCCTCTAAGGTTTTCCTTGATCTTAGGGAATAACCAAGAGTCACAGGGAGCAAGGTCTGGACTGCGGGATCTGAATTGATCAGGTCGACCATCTCTCTGTTGTCATAACAACGTCTTTATTTCTTATATTCTCTGACAACCCTGGGACAAACTTTGCGCAAATCTTCCGCATCTTCAGTTCCTCGCGACTAATTGTGTGTACAGTTCCCACACTGACATCAAACTGTGCACTTATTGTCTCTATAGACACACAACGGTCTTTATAAATGCAATTCTTTATTTGGCCGATCAACTCTAATGTCCTGACTTCCTTACTCTTCCTACACTTCTCATCATCCCTCACAGATTCCCTGCTTTCCTCGAATCTCTTATGCCACTCAAAAACTGATGCTCGATTCATGCAAGATCGTCCAAAGGCAGTCGAAGCATTTCTTACGTTTCTGTAGCATTTTCTTCGAGTTTAAAACAGAATTTTATTACATATCGTTCTTCTAAAAATGTATTAACGTCCAGATTGCATTTTTGAAATTCGCCAGTTGTGACAGTCACGCTTTAGTAGGTTGTATTCCAATTCCTGCTGTAGTTGTTCATTTGAATCTGGAATTATAAAAAAAATTGGTCAGTCATCTCATACTGAATTTTAAAGAGTTTACGACAATTTAAAATGCCTGTACAAAAAAAAGTCTGGAAACTTATTTAAGGCACCACGTATTTACCCACCTATCGTAGCGCCTGGAACCAGAAAACAATGGACACTTTTAATATGTCATTAAATTTTGCGCCTTCGTGATTCGCGTGTTTCCGTGATTTCTCTTCATCCTCATTTTTTTTCTATTTAAAACGGCTGTATGCCGCATGGGGTTGACTATTCAGGCACCTGTAACGTGAGTTGATCTCATATTAGTGTGCTACCAGAATATGAAGGCGTAACAAGACAACCTGTTATAGTCTAAGTTTTTACTTCTTGCTCAAAGAGCTAAACTTACTTGAAATTCGCTACACTTTATATCCTTCCCCTCCCAATTTGCTGTAAACCTTCTAACCGTGGTCCGAGCCAAGACGTATTTGTTTGACTATGGGGAGGAGAGTTTAGGCGTTGCTGTTGGGTACTGTCACTAATAAATTTCCTTGTTTGCAGAATCATATCGCTTTGTCACGCGTAGTATAATAACCGAAACGCAGCGTTTTTTCTTTTCGCTTTTCTTCATTTATAGAAGCGATCAGAAATCAAAGCGGCTGGAGAACACTGCCGGCATTTTTTTTATCTACGCTAGAATAGGCATTCATCTATCTAGGCCTCCGATATTTCGCTGATTTCTAATAACGCGTTGCTTGTAGCCCCCAGCAGAAAACTATTTTTGTTTGTTACCGTTGCTTGTGAGTCAATGCCGAGTATATGACGCAAAAAGTATATCATTTTGATTATTTGACCGACGTCATTCTTGTTTGAGAAAACATGTGTCCATCTTTACGGATGGCCGTCTCCGTAATTTTTAGTATTGTTGCATTTCCATGCATACTTGACCCCGTGCACTTTCCCTTTCGACCATTCTTGCATTTGTTCGTTTTTGTAATACATTTTCTGTTTTTGAAAGAAAGCGGTTACTCTTTCGGTAGAATTAATGCGTTCGCACATCGTGCTGCAATTCATTTTCGACTTTAACACAAAATTTTGTTTTCCTCTGGTTTAAATGCACTTCAAAAATTAATTGAAATGTGTCGTCTGTTGATGATATATATATATATATATATATATATATATATATATATATATATATATATATATATATATATTTATTAGTTTTACAGAAGTTCAGAAAAACATTGGTACCGTCGGTTTCAAGCCCAAACACAACGGGAAACCGTTAATGGTAACACGTAAATAATGTTTGGCTCTCGTCAGCCATCTTGTTTTCTGCCGTGGGGCATATTTTTATAGGTCCGCATATGTTTGTTTATATAATGATGTATGTTTTTATTCATTAGACTATAGCTAGTTCCTGTATGATTTATTTTAATCCAGTATGAATATGCCCCGGGGCAGAAAACAAGATGGCTGACGAGAGCCGAACATTATTTATGTGTTACCATTAACAGTTTCCTGTTGTGTTTGGGCTTGAAACCGACGGTACCAATGTTTTTCGGAACTTCTGTAAAACTAATAAATAAATATTTATCTCTTATATCGAAAAAGATTTTCTTAATCGAGCACTTTGTCGGAACTCTTTCCCCAAAATACAGTAAGCAAATATATATATATATATATATATATATATATATATATATATATATATATATATATATATATATATATTGTTACGGCTCGAAATCCGCTGGGACAGTAGAAAAACGGTTACGCAATAAATAAGCAATATGAATAAAAAAATTAAAATGTATATCATTTTGCTTATTTGAGAAAACATGTCAATCCTTACGGATGCCCATTCTCAGTATTTTTAGTATTGTTGCATTTCCATGTATGATTGTCCCCTGCGGTAATTTGGCATATAAATTCTCTGTGACGGCACCCATGCAGCCGGCTTCGTCATTTGCATATGTGAGCTGTTATACGACTGCTGCTGCTACTGCCGTTACTAATAGCACTAAAGGCTCAATTACACACGTGACTTCATCTTTGTCTGTTAAGTTGCCGCCGGATTTTTCTCTGCGTAGTGGTTCTATTACAACACTCGAGCAGTTTGATGATTTTGTTACGTCAGATACCTTTCTGGCTGCTACATAATCTATCCAACGGCAGTTATGATTGACCGTTTTACTTTCTCAACCGTAACTGTCTCAGCGGAAGTACAAGCAGTGTGTACGGCACTGTGGGTTGTAATGAATGCGACTACAATAATTGCGTCGAGGTGCAGTGTGGTATAGTCGCAGTAAGGGAAGGAGCACTGTACTGTAGGCATGACGATTAACTCGATATTGTTTAAGAGGTGCGATCAAAATAATGGAGGAGTCATTCGAAAATCTTGTTCATAAATAAGAACACATTCTATTTGTTTCACAAACGTTTATTGTTTTCTTAAAACGAACAGGATTTAAAAAGATTTAAATACCATAATTAGAAATCCATTAATTATAGTACTCTCCTAAATAAGATTTTATTTCGATTATCGATTGTCAATACTTATTGGAGGCATTCCGATACTAAACCTATCTAGAACACATCCAGCCACATAAAGTATATTTGTGTGAAATTTAAAAAGAAATCGTTTCAAAGTCCACCAGGAACAAAATCACACACGAAGACAAAGCGTATTTTATATGTACGTAGAGATAAAACTTTCCTTTAATCCGATATTTCAAAAAAAGTTGAATATATTTCTAAAATGATATGAACATACTATTATCATCTATTACATCAAGGACAGAATGGGCACGAGCGTTTTTGTATGTCCATGAAAGCTTCTAGTGTTGTTAGTTTCCACGAGAAGGTTTTGCATAGTTCCAAGATCGTAATATCTCGCATTCGCAAACGGATATTGTCTCTATCTTTTTTTTGATCGAATTAAATTAAATTCCCACCGTGCCGTCGTCTCCAGTGTTTGTTTGTCTTTTTCGCATAAATAAAGTGAAACTATTGGAAAGCAACCGCCTGGCCTTCAGGCCGAGTAGTATCTGTTCTGTAATTGTCCTTTGGCCAATATAGGGGAAACCCTTCATACTGAGACAATTACTTTTTATTTGGATACTGCCAGAGTGCCCCCTTTTTGAGGGAGCTGGTTTTCCTTCTACATTAAAAACGAGCTTGTGTTTAATTTGCTTTCGTGGAAGCTTTAAAAGCAACGCCATTTCTGCAAGTCTATGTTAAATTTTAACGCTTTAGACTTCCGGTCGCGTCACGGAGTAGCGGTAAGACGTCTGATTTTCTTTCATTTTCTTTTCCGTCTTCGGGTCACCGGTTCGAGCCTGACTGCCTGCCTACCACCACTTTTTTTTTGCTCAACACACACTTCCAAACACCCGGGCAATGCCGGGCACCCAGGCTAGTTTGATATAAAAAGCAGGCCTCTATTTTTTATATTTAAAATCTTTAAATAATTCTTAATGAACAACAAAACAAAATCTGAGATGACGTTTGTCTTTTTGTTCTCCTAATTAAAAGTTAGTTCTGTTTCTCGGAAACAACTTTGTGTGTGTGTGTTTGTGTGCGTGTGTGTGTGTGTCTTTGTGTTTGTGTGTGCGTGCGTGTGTGTGTGTTTGTGTGTTTGTGTGTGTTTGTGTGTGCGTGTGTGTGTGTGTGTTTGTGTGTTTGTGTGTGTGTGTGTTTGTGTGTGTGTGTGTGTGTGTTTGTGTGTGTGTGTTTGTGTGTGCGTGTGTGTGTGTTTGTGTGTGCGTGCGTGCGTGTGTGTGTGTTTGTGTGTGTGTGTGTTTGTGTTTGTGTGTGCGTGTGTGTGTGTGTGTTTGTGTGTGTGTGTGTGTGTGTTCCCATGGTTACGAAACATATACTTTATTTTTATTTTATATGTGTGTGTGTTTGTGTGTGTTTGTGGGTGTGTGTGTGTTTGTGTGTGTGTGTTTGTGTGTGTGTGTGTGTGTGTGTGTTCCCATGGTTACGAAACATATACTTTATTTTTATTTTATATTTGTGTTTGTTGCAGACTCTTATTTTAAGATCTTGTTTGTGAAAAGATTACAATGGAATTTAAGATCTCTTTAAGTGATTTTATTTTTTTTATCAAAGTCCTTCAAAAGAATAAATTTAAAAACGTGCGAAATTAGAAATGAGAGTTTCATTGCAAAGATTTTACATTAACGACCAAGTCGTTAGAGGCGAAACAGATCTACTTTTATATACGCTGTGTTCTAAAATATACGAGAAGCGTTCCAAAAGTAATGGCTCCTATTTTTTATACCGGCCAAATTAATCAGACGAGACTGCAAATTACATTGTTATAATAACTAAACTTATGTATTCATAACCTGGAAGTTTCATCTCTCTATTGTAGATATTGACGGTTTGAGACTTTAAGAAACAGTACCTGTTATGGACATGCGTTATGGAGCAGAGATGCGTCATGGATTCCTGGCAAAGGTGCATTTAAATGTTGACTAGAGCACAAAAGGTAGCTCGTTTTAACGGCAGAACTTCTGTAACTCTTGGGCCAGCAGATGACTTCTGACCCTGCTGAAACTGCAATGGCCGATGATCGTCTTCTCCGGGAGCGCTTAAGAAAATTCTCAGCGTCGCAGGCTTCCTGTCGATTTCCGCTGAAAATCAATTAGCTTGTCATGCAAATCAAAAAGAAAACAGACTCGAGAGGTCTAGTCTACTAAAAAAGTTAATTAACGAAAATTACAGGTGTTTACATATATATATATATATATATATATATATATATATATATATATATATATATATATATATATATATATATATATATATTATTAAATTTTCACCCCATACAAGGCACATTGCCACTTTGGTGCAGGGGGCTACTATCAGGGGCTACTATCAGGGGCAACAACTACTGTGGTACTATGTAGGGATTTGGGCAGCAAGATGTCGGTTCACGTTGCACTTGAACTTCTGTACGTCAGTAGAGTTGGGGAAGCAGGGACCTGGAATGGTATTCCAAAGTCTAGCGGTTCTGGGGAAGAAACTACTGGAGTAGAAAGATCTGTTACATCTAGGGATCTCTACAGTGTGGGGGGATTTTTCAGCCTGTCGGGTCTGTCGAGGGTGTTCACGTTGTGGGGGCACAAGTGCTTGCAGTTCATTAGAGTATTCACCATTAAAATATTTGTAGAACAGGTAGAGGGATGCAACGTTTCGTCGATGGGACAGAGACTGAAGCTTAGATGCCAGTTCAGGGCCTATCAGGTTTGCGACTCTCTTTTGAACCTTGTCAAGGAGCGAGAGACTAGTAGCCGATGAACCAGCCCAAATATGGCAGCAATACTCCATACATGGGCGAATGGTTGCCTTATAGAGGTACAGGATACTTTCGGGTGTTAGTAGTTTTCTAGCACGGTAGAGAGAGCCCACCTTCCTTGCAGCGGCCCTGGCAATGCCCTCGATGTAATTGTTCCAACTCATGTTTTCTGTGAACGTTAGGCCAAGGAGCTTGAAAGACGTACTCTCAGATAAAAAGTCGTTGGCCATTGCTATAGGTGGTAGAGAAGGTGTCTTGTATACATTTATTTAGTTCGATTACACCAGAAAAACAGTCAATATCTTATTCTCCGTTCTTCACGATGCCGGTCGTGTTGGAGAGAGGGGGTGGCGTTTCTTGGGAGCGTGTGTTTCTCTCGAGATTCGGCTTTGATCTGCTAATTTCGGCTCGGGCATTTGCTTATATTGGGAGGCAATGGAATGGGGTGAGCTGTTCCCCAGACCAATCAGAACTTAACACGTCCTTTGGGGAATCCTCAAATCTTTTGTGTGTGTGAACCCCGGCCAGACTTGCGAATCTGGGACCAGAACTTGAATCCTTTAACATGCACAAAAGGTCATCACTTTCACCTTTCGCACCCAGAAAGCCAGACAGCCTGAGCAGGGGTGTTCATCAGGCCAAACGAATGTATGATTTAATTCTACGTTAATCTGACATCTCCCGTCATGTCCGTTTTACAAAAACACAACAAATCCATCCCTTTTGATAGATTACCAGCCGCTGTCCTGGATTCAATTAACGCTTAAGAGACAATCTCAGCATAAATACCCGGCCTTATTCAGTGTTTTAGGGGATCTTAATCTCCCCAATGGGGAGCAATATCGCTCCCCTAGGCGGTCACGCCATACTTCCATCTTCGCAGTTCTTCAACTTTTTGAGTTAAAAAGATAGGAGGCTTCACTTTTAGAACGACCCTCGTGTTACAAAGCGGGATCTAGACGCCCATATATGACGGGAAGAGTTGCTTGGTTGTGCAACGTCCTGGAAACGCAACCAGCCTCCCGGGTGTTAGACACGATATCAAACAATAGGCACATGGAAACAACGGGGCGATTTGACGTCGGCTATAGCCGGCTGACATGAGTCGCTTCTCAAGTGTTCATTGCGTCGTCACAGGCAACATTTCCATCGTCGGCATTACTGAGACTTTATACTGAAATTGAACGCGTGTACAAAAATTGCGAACAAATGCATTTAAAAAAAAAATTATTTAACATTTAACATATCCCGTCCGCCAACACCAAAAACGCAAGCTTCAAAGGTTTTAAAACAATAGAATTATATTTAATTATCTCTTACATTATTGAAAGAGAGAGAAGATGAGTGAAAGAGAAAAATAGAGAAAGAGAGAGAGAGAGAGAGAGAGAGAGAGAGACATAAAAAGATATATATATATATATATATATATATATATATTCATACAGTTTGAACATTTTTTTGTTTCATATGCCTCGATGATGAGTTCTCCGGGTTTGATCTTTCGTTTTCTAGGGTCACAAATCGTTTTGACTTGGTTGAATATTATAAACAAACTGCCAATCTTGCTCGAGTCATTCCAGATTTATATATTCTAACATTTTCAAAATCACAACTGGCGACTTTGACTTTGACTTTGACTTTATGCTTTTTTTTAAACCACGTACATTGTTGCTCAGCGGATAGTGATGTTGCGCAGTTTCTTTCTTTCTTTCTTTTCTTGTCACACTCAGTTGATGTCTTATTATGTTTACACGCCTTAAGTCATTGCTCAGTAAATAGTGACGTCGCTCATTCTATTTCCCTATTCTCTTGTAATATACAGCTGAAGCTGATGACACGTTATATGATCTTGCCCAGTCGATAGTCACGTTTCTCTCTATTTCTCTCTCTCTTCTCATGTTATGCACTGCTGAAGTCTACTTTAGTTAACATGCAATAAGTTGTTGCTCAATGGCTAGTGACGTCTCTTTGTTTCTTTCTCATTTGTAGTTTAACCATTTTTCAAGCCTTTTTTTTAAAAATTAATCCTTACCAATATACGATATGCTTACTTAACAACTCCAACCAGTCACTGATAAGGGAAGAAACAGCTACCCCAAAGCACTAATGCTTACTCTTTCACTGTTTAGAAACAAAAGAGAAAGATTTTATCAACTTACAGGCTACGTGTCACTGCATAGTTTCTGACTATATCGATTTTCTTTTAAACGTTCAGATCTTTTATTTATGATTTATTTGATCGGTGTATATATGCCAACATCTTGTATTACTAATATGCTCCAAAGAATGACGACAATCCACTGATGTATAAAAATATAATATATTTTTATAGTGTGATTGCTGTGAGATGATGATGATAAAGAGATGATTTGAGATGATAAAGAGAGAGAAAGAAGAATGGTGAATGAAGCAAGAAGAGATTACTCCAGAGGAGGGAGTTACTGAGGGCTAAATTAGAGCTATGGTTAAAAATTGACCCCAAAAAGAGCCAGCAAATGAGGAAATAGCGCCTTTATATTTTAATGGCAGGTCCAGAAAAGACCAAATCACCTTGCCAGTTGGAAAGGGAGATAGTGTGGTCGCCGATGTGAAATATATTTCCTTATTAACGGAAAAAAAAACAAAGTCGAATTTATGAAACAATAAATTATAAAGGTGATTATTTGGTGATATTAGCGGATGTTTAGTCTCGAGTTTGACACCAGGCATCAAGCACGGGTTACCCGGTGCGTGAGACGATTGTCGGCGAGAACAATTGTGGGTGGAAAATTACCTGATCTGAATGTAGGGTAGAGGCAGCTGATAATCCAATCAGGACGAACCAAGGTATGACAGATTGGACGGCGATTGATTAGCTGGGATACCTCGGCATGTTCCGACCCACCGAAACCATGTATACTTAAGTCCGTGCAGAGAAGGAAAAAATCAGAGTTGCAAAGAGTTTGCCTAATTATAAACTTTAATAAAAATTTCCACCTTTCACCTTACTCTAGCTTCATATATATATATATATATATATATATATATATATATATATATATATATATATATATATATATATATAAGTGAACGTGTCTGTCTGTGTGCCTTTGTTTGTATGTTTCCCTACGCAATAACTCTGTCAATTTTAAGTCTACAGACTCGAAATTTGATATACAGGGTACTGAGATTTGGAAAAGTCTTTGTGGTCGGTTTTCGGCCAGAAATTTGGCTGTTAAGGGTTCAAAGTTCAACGATTTCACCTTTGAGAACTCTGCCAAACTCCTCCGACAATTTTGGGTCTAAACACTTGAACTTTTAGATATAGGTTCCGTGGACATGGATCTAACTTAATAACTTGATTTGAGCCCAAAGCAATGAATGTTAAGAGGTCAAAATAGGGGTCAAAGTTACAAAAATTGACCGCTTTTTTTATTTTGCTCAACATACACCTCTAAACACCCGGGCAACGCCGGGCTGAAATGCTAGTATATATATATATAGACAGTTCCTCCGAACAACTGGTATAGATTATCGGATCAATAATGTATAAAGAAAAGTCTCATGCCGTCATGGTCTATGGTATTGACCTTGCTCGTTGCGCAGCGGAAGTCAGCCGAAACAACACGACCTTTTGTGTAGTCAGTTTTCGAACCGACAATCTATTTTGAGTTTCCATAAAAGAATTAGCTCTCAATGATTTCCAGTATCCCACTATTCATCATGCCCGCAATATAAACTACATAGATTTACCCATGGACAATTTTATAATAAAATGTGGGAAATTCTTAACACCCAATAAGCAACATTACTTTTCCACTCGGCAATGTTTTTGACAATTCAAACAAACGCTTCCATACGTAGCATTTTTTCCAAACAACTTTCGGGTGCTATATAAGTTATTTTACCTATAACAAGGTTGGTTAGTTGGTTGTTTTTGTTTTATGGCATTTTCAGGTCATTTAATGCCGAATCCAGTGATTTTGAAGAATTTTTTTTTAATAGAATATGTTTTTTTTTCGAGTCAGTTTCTATTTAACCTATAGTTGGGACCCTAACAGGTACTACCACTCCGGTCTGCGTGGACCTGGGAGCAATAGCAATTAAGGGGTGGCTCTACACTCCCGGAAGTCCGCAAGTTGGGGCCTCACCATCGGATATAGTTTAAGGTCATATCCAGGACCGACCAATGTGGGAACGGCAGACTCTGTTGCACTTCCTGCAGGGATACCTTCTATCAGGCTCTGCCGCCGCCGCTGCTGTCCTTTATAAGGTTCACATAAACAGCTACAGTAAGAATTGGAATACACCCTACTAAAGCATGATTGTCACAGCTAGTGAATTTCAAAAATGGAAATGTATGGATTATTTCAGACTGCTTTTGGACCATCTTGCATGAGTAAAGCATCAAGTTTTTGAGTGGTATAAGAGATTCAAGGAAAGCAGGGAGTCTGTGAAGGATTATGAGACATGTGGGAGGAATAGGAAAGCCAGAAGACTAAAGTTGATTGGCCAAATAAAGAATTTCATAGATAAGGACCGCCGTATCGCTCAGCCGGACACATTTCTTGATTTTGTGCCTTCAGGAGTCATGCTCTGCAGCATAGGATTCGAGGTCCCCAGGGTTGATGTTGCCTGATTTTAAGTCCCTTTTACACACATCCTTAAATCTGGGGAGTGGTCTACTGGTTGGTCTACTGCCGGTTGAGAGTTCGTCATACAGGATGTCTTATAAGTTATTTTACCGATAACAAGGATAGAATTTCTAAGTGACATGCATTTTAAAAAGCCACTAAATTGCCCCGCTGTAATTAAATGATCCATTCACTTCACACACTGTCTTTGAAAGTTCAAATGCCAAGCATCAAGTTTTCTGTCTTGACTTCTGCCTGGGCTAACAACATTGTGTTAAATTTTGCATAGGATAGGCGGTACTTGACAAGGATAAATTATAGTATCTGTTTGACTCATGGTTGCATCATTTCATCCCCGTTTTCATGCTTGTAACTTACTCTGACACAAGTTGAGTTGATTCCAAGCAAGAACTGAAACATGTCTGCAAGTGTATAAGAAAAATATACATGTACATAAAATTGTCACTAATTTCTTTTACTCACGTTCATTCTTAACAAGGGATATCACCACTTAAACGATTTAGGAGAGATTTACAAGACGTTGGTTCTAGCGGGGGAGGGCAGAGCGGTAGCTCTAGATATATCTAAGGCTTTTGACAGGGTATGGCATGAGGGTCTCCTCAGAAAAATTAGATCACACGGTATCACTGGTAGAATACTTAACATAATTAAATCCTTCTTAGATAAGAGAAAAATCCAGGTTGTCCTCGACGGTCGTACATCTAAACAGTGTGATATAAATGTGGGAGTGCCTCAGGGGTCTATCCTTGGACCTCTATTGTTCCTGATATTCATAAATGACCTCCCCAACAAAATTGCCTCTGAGATGGGTATATATGCTGATGACACCACATTCTATAACAGGCACAACAGGAAAACAAATGAACACATCTAAAGAAATGGCAGAAACACTAGAGGATGACCTCCAATCTGTAGTGGAATGGGGGACAAAAATGGATGGTCACATTCAATGCTGCCAAAACTAAACTAGTTTCATTCAATAATTACAAGAAACCTTCTCTACCGCCTATAGCAATGGCCAACGACAATTTATCAATTTAGAGTACATCTTTCAAACTCCTTGGCCTAACGTTCACAGGAAACATGAGTTGGAACAATTACATTGAAGGCATTGCCAGAGCCGCTGCAAGGAAGGTGGGCTCTCTCTACTGTGCTAGAAAACTACTAACACCCGAAAGTATCCTGTACCTCTATAAGGCAACCATTCGCCCATGTATGGAGTATTGCTGTCATATTTGGGCTGGTTCATCGGCTACTAGTTTCTTGCTCCTTGACAAGGTTCAAAAGAGAGTCGTCAATTTGATAGGTCCTGAACTGGCATCTAAGCTTCAGCCTCTGTCCCATTGACGAAACGTTGCATCCCTCTACCTGTTCTACAAATATTTTAATGGTGAATGCTCTAATGAATTGCAAGCACTTGTGCCCCCACAACGTGAACACCCTCGATAGACCCGACAGGCTGCAAAATCCCAGCCCCCACACTGTAGAGATCCCTAGATGTAAAAGATCTTTCTACTCCAGTAGTTTCTTCCCCCGAACCGCTAGACTTTGGAATTCCATTCCAGGTCCCTGCTTCCCCAACTCTACTGACGTACAGAAGTTCAAGTGCAACGTGAACCGACATCTTGCTGCCCAAATCCCTACATAGTACCCTAGTAGTTGTTGCCCCTGATAGTAGCCTCCTACACCAAAGTGGCAATGTGCCTTGTTTGGGGTGAAAATGTAAAAAAAAAAAAATGTTATATTTAAACTTCTGCATATCAGTACAGCCAGTGTAGCAGACAGCAGGAAGGGAATTCCAAAGTCTAGCTGTTCGAGGGAAGAAACTATTAGAATAGAAAGCTTTCTGGCCTTTAGGGACATCAACGGTGAAGGGGTGTGATTTTTTTTTAACTAAGCGGGTTTGTTGGGAATATGTACGTTGAGGGAATACAAATGTAATAAGTTTATCAGAACACATTCTATTAAAATACTTGTAAAATAGGCACAGAGATGCAACATCGCGGCGATGTGACAGGGGTTGGAGCTTAGTTGACAAAGTGGGACCTGTTAGATTGAAGACTCTTTTTTGGACCCTATCAAAGAGGGAGAGGCTAGTGGTAGATGCAACGATGGAGTACTGTTGTCACATCTGGACTGGTGCATCTGCTGCTTGTCTCTCGCTCCTGGACAGGGTTGAAAAGAGAGTCGCCAACCTGATAGGTCCTGAACTGTCATCTAGGCTTCAGCCTCTGTCCCATCGACGAGATGTTGCATCCCTCTGCCTGTTCTACAAATACTTTAATGTTGAATCCTCTGACGAACTTCAAACACTTGTACCTCCCCGACGTAACTACCCCCGACAAACCCGACAAGCTACTAAGTCTCACCCCTTTACAGTAGAGATCCCTAGGTGCAAGAAAGCCTTTTACTCCAATAGTTTCTTCCCCAGAACTGCGGGTCTTTGGAACTCCCTTCCGGGATTCTGCTTTCCCAACTGTACTGATATGCAGAAGTTCAAGTGTAATGTGAACAAACATCTTTCTACTCATCTCCCTTCATAAGGCCCCTGCTAATTAAGTCCCTGATAGTAGCCCCTGTTGATGAACAATGTTTTGAAACTTTAAAAACATACAAGTACAAAAAAAAATAATATTCAATATCAAAATTGAGACTATGTTAACATATACTATTGTAATAAAATGCAACTAATGTTCAGATTAAACAAAAAACATAACAATATTATAGATTGGTGCACCTTTCATGATAATTAAAATTAGACTCATTACAGGGTGGAACGATAAAAGTGTCGCCCCAAAGAAAACAACACTACAGCTTTATTTTAAAACTTTTATTGGGAAAAAATGAATTATAGTAACTTGATTATGTAGTAGATCTGACGTATTCAATGTAGCCGCCTTCAGCCTCAATCACCGCCCCGATACGAGTCCGGAACGGGGAGCATGTCTTCTCCACAAGCGAGGTGTGTTGGTGGTGTTCTCCACATATGACCAAACGAAGTACCTCAGTGGGTTCATGTCGGGGAGGAGGGGGCTAACAGAGAAGGGTACAAACTCGTAGCACTCCTTCTGAAGCCAAGCCTGAATCTCTTTGGACGTGGGACAGTGCCGAGTCCTGCTGCCACACCCAGGGTCTGCCAACGGCCACCTGATTGTATCAGGGGATCATCACACTCTTCAGTACATCCAGGTACACTTTCGTGTTGACTTTCAAGCCGACTTCGAAGATGTGCGGTGGTATGATGTGGCCCTCACCACATCAAAAACCATAACCGTGGCCGAAAACTTTATTTTCATCATCCTGGATACGTCCCTGTTGTTCGTGGCTACCCAGCGATGTATTTTGAGGGTGCTGGCAATGGTACTGCTGCCATAACTTGGATCAGTGGGGAGCATGAGTTGTACAGCGGCGCATCTCCGATCTTGCTCGTTGAACATTGTGTCACTTTCAGACATGACAGAAGACTCCTATCCCTCTCGGAATTTTTACACAACTGGCCAACTAATGAATGGTCTGCAACAACAAGAAAAAAAGAAAAAAGAAAACCGGTTTTCATCAAACAGAAAGTGAATAATGTAATCTTTTCTGTGGCGACAATTTTATCGTTGCACACTGTATTAATAATAATAAAGCTAATAGCTACATTGGTTTTACACCCATTACTCTCTCTCACCGCATCACCATGTATCTTGTATGTTCTAGCACAATTTACAAACATGTACTAAAGCATAACTGGCCCCACTCTGATTTGAAACAAAAATTAGTTAATAAAATGAAAATAATACATCCCGGAACAAATTTTTAAAATAAAAATTAAAGCCATCTTTATTAAAATATCCAATAATTAATAAAATTTCGTATGAAACTAGTATCAACATTTTTAAATTCTTCACGAAATTCAATTTAATCGTGTTGTGTTAATTATGGCGTTCCGAAATTTAAATTGTTCAAAATCTTTCCTAACCCTAACCCTAACCCTAACCCAATAGTTCACCATTTATCATGATTTTACATGTGAAGAATTTGATAAAACAATATATGAAATCCGTAACACCCATTACACAGCATTACTTTTCTACTCGGCAGATCGCATTTTTAAAAGCCACCAGCTGTGACAATCAAGCTTTAGTAGGGTAGATTCCAATTCCTGCTGTAGCTGTTCGTTTGAACCTGAAACCATAAAAATTGGTCAGTCATCTCATAAGATGTATAGCAATAATATAGTGAATTTTCAAGAGTCTATGAAAATTTTAAATGCCTGTACAAACAAGTCTGGAAACTTATTGAAAGCAACTCGCATAGGCACTGGCAATCAGGCTTTAGTAGGGCGGATTCCAATTCCTGCTGTAGCTGTTCATTTGACAAAGGTGCATGTTAATATAAACATGCACCCAAATCAATATCCAATATATAATTACACTCGTAAAATCATTTCAGGCTGAATATTTCAAAACGCAAAACACGCAGAACCAAAACAAATCAAAACAGTCCTTGTACGCTGGGGCACAGATCTCCTTCCCATCGATTGGTCTGTAAGTGGGGGTTTATTTGGAAGAAAATACCAAATCTACTCACATTGGGTATTGTACTTTATTCACGGGTTGTTATTTCCTATCAGAGCTGCAAGACGTTGTTATTTAGACATTATCTTAAATTTACGTTTCTCCCAGCTTCCAAAACGCGGAGACGATATCTTTGATGCTACTCGTTTGATTTTTCCAGCCTAGCTCCAAACTATAAGCAAAAACTCTACATATCTCTCCTATCTCATTACGTCATTAGTAATGCGATGTCGTCACTAAATCATATCCATTGTTTATGTTATATCATTCTTGTTAGTTTTAACATTCCTACGTTAACATTCCTATGTTAACATTCCTACGTTAACATTCCTATGTTAACATTCCTACGTTAACATTCCGATACATGTTTTTTAAACATTCTATTTTCCTAACATTAACAACGATCATAATAATAATCGTTCAGGTTTCTTGGCATCCCCCGATAGCACTCTATTTTTTGCAGGAATAGAAACGAGTTATTCCTAAACTGTGTTTATATATGACTAGCGGGGGTACCCGGCGTTGCCCGGATGTGGTAAGGTGGGGGAGGGTAAATAAAAACAGAATGGGAAACAAAAAACAACGAACGCGATGCAAAATAAAGAATAAGCGAACGAAAAAGCAAATGGTATAAATAACCATGTTTAAATGTTAAAACTTTTTAAAAAAACTGGAAAAGAAAACCAAAACAGTGAACGTAATCGAGGGGGGGGGAACGACCGTAAAAATGGCACAAATAACCCTGTTTTAAAAATCGAAAAAAAAAAATCTGATATCTAGGTTCGAACGTACAATCTTAAGATACCAGCATTGCCACTATAAAGACTGGTCTACGATCGCATGAGCGAAGTTAGGTCGTTTTTTTTTATATTTATTTAAACTAATTCAAGAACGAACGTTTTTTGCGCATGCATGTTTAGTTAAATTGTCATGAAGGAACGATTTGCTACCCCTCCCTGCAGGAAAGTGCCTAATTGAGATTGAAGATTAATGTTTTTAGCGCATTTTTCTATATTTATCATCCGTAGGGTCGATCTTCACAACGATAGTGATCTTGTGAAAATCTGTCGCCTCTGTGGAAAGTTTTAGGCAGACATACATACGTACATACATGCATATATTTAAACAGATTTTGCCCTTTATATTATAGACTAGCGGGGGTGCCCGGCGTTGCCCATTTGTTTGGAGGTTTGTGTATCTTCGGGAAGTAGATAAAAAAATGGGCGAAGTAAAAAAAAAAAAACGATGTTAAACTTCTTTAAAAATCGGAAAAACAAAAGACAGCGAACATGATGGAAAAAAAAAACAAGGTGGGCGTGCCCGGCATTGCTTGTGTGGTAAAATAAAAAAATACTTTTGGTAGGATCGAACCCAGAACCTTGAGGCGAGGGTGGAAGAAAGTCCTAACATGTCACCCACTCGCCCACGACGGCATACTAACAGGAGAATGTTTTAATATAACAATTAAAACTTAAATGACAGGTGCGTGAATTTAATGAGGTCAAACATATCCCGCAGTTAACTTTTGCTGCGAGGCAGTTTTTTATTGTTTTCTTTCCCCAACTTTGGCTGTTTGTTTCCCCAAGATGTTGGGGGTGGGTGGGTGGTGGAAAAAGGGGAGTGTCCCAACGAATAGCAATTGTCTGATATAAGGAGTTTCCTCCACATTGATTAAAAGTTGATTGCTTTCTGGACGTTCCCAGCACAAAAAGAATTGCTTTCGCTTTAGATTAGTTTCGCTTTTATATGAAAAAGCCGAACCAACATGAGAGAAGCTAAAATAGCAAGAATTTTGTAAAATTCGATGTAAATAAATCTAGACGCGACGCGCGTTTGCAAATCGTAGATATTATTATCAAGGGGGTTTATAAACAGTTCTAAGAAATAATACCCCCCCCCCCTGAGAATCTCCCTCCAAAAAGCCTTTGATGGACATACAAAAAATGTATATATATATATATATATATATATATATATATATATATATATATATATATATATATATATATATAGATGTGCCGAGAAAATAAGCTACTCACACAACTGAAAAAAAGATAACTTACGCCAGAATTGTGTAAATCTCGAATTTTCTTTTAAATTTTTTGTTCATTCAACCAATATTTCAAACATTCAAAACGAGAGACCTTTTAAAGATTCTAACCGTCCCTTTAAGTGCAATTGTTTGTGCCATTCTTGCACTTTGCTCACTGGGTATATTTGTCAAACAGTTTTTGATCTTTTTTTCATGAATCCAGTTGCTCCTATAGTTACTAAAATGATGGAGATCTTCCTAAGATTCCAGTTTCTTTTTATGTCGTACATAAAACGTTATTAAAAGAAATGATAATAATAACGATGAGAATGATGACGATAATGATAATGATTATGATGTGGATATTAATGATGATAATCATCACAACGAATGATAATGATGGAGATGATTAACATGATAATAATGCTAAGAATAATGATGAGTATAATAATAATAATAATAATATTAAGAATGAGCATGATTATAATGATGATGCTGATGATGATGATTTATTTTTCGTTTTAACTATTTAATTAAGACATGTTTGGTTGGTTGTTTGATTGTTTGTTTGATTGTTTGTTTGTTTGTTTGGTTGGTTGGTTCGTTCTTTGGTTGGTTGTTTGGTTGGGTGTTTGGTTGGCTGGTTGTTTGGTCCTCTGGTTGTTATTTTTTTGTCGTTTAGTTGGTTGGTTGGTTGGTTGTTTGTTTGTTTGGTTGGTTGGTTGTTTAGTTGTTTGTTTGGTTGTTTGAGTGTTTGGTTGTTTGTTTGGTTGTTTGGTTGTTTGTTTGGTTGTTTAGTTGTTTAGTTGTTTGGTTGGTTGTTTGGTTGTTTGATTTTTGGTTGGTTGTTTAGTTGTTTGTTTGGTTGTTTGGTTGGTTGTTTGATTGTTTGGTTGGTTGTTTGGTTGGATTTTTGGTTAGTTCTTTGTTTGTTTTGTTGTTTTGTTGTTTGGTTGTTTGGTTGAGTGTTTGTTTGGTTGGTTGTTTGGTTGATTGTTTGGTTGTTTACCTGGTTGGTTAATTGTTTGTTTGTTTGTTTGGTTGTTTTTTTGGTTGTTTGATTATTTGATCGTTTGGTCGGGTGTTTGGTTTGTTTTTTTGTTGTGTTTTTTGTTGTTTGGTTGTTTGGTTGGTTGGTTGTCTTGAACAGCGTATTAAGCTCTATAGGTTCATTTAAGGCCAGAACAAAATCGTAAATCTGTTTGATCTAAAAATAAAAAATTAGTTCATAGGGAGAATGAGAATGTTTTATCTTCATATTTCTAGTTTTTTTTTTCGAGATGAGAACACACTACCCCCATGGATTAAGTAAAGGGTTCTGTTAAAAATTCCGTGTTGATTCCTGGGTTCAACAGAAAGATTTCAAAGTTCAACAGAAAGATTTCAAAGTTCAACAGAAAGATTCCAAAGTTCAACAGAAAGATTCCAAAGTTCAACAGAAAGATTCCAAAGTTCAACAGAAAGATTTCAAAGTTCAACAGAAAGATTCCCGAATTCGACAGAAAGATTCCAAAATTCGACAAGATACACCCGAAGAAGTCATCGACTGAAATGCGAAAATAAGATTTAACATGAGAGCAGTAGTTTGATAAATCTAAGTAATATTAGTTATCAATCTTCATCTAAAAAATCAGAAGCATGTACAGAAAATGTTATTCATCGAAAAAAAAAACAAGATAAAAAAAAACAGAAAAAAAAAGCAAACAAAAACTGAGATCCAGTGAGAATTCGGTTAAACACCCCTAAATATTATTGAATGCACGCAAAGGGGCCATCAGATTAGAACAATTGAATGACAGTGATCAATACCCCTCAACGGATATTTCAAATCGATATGAATCAGTGAAACTAATCCAAACGCTGTTCCGTAAAAATGGCCGTTCTGCATGTAAATCGGATTGCCTCCCTTTCTTTTTAATTTAAAACTAGCAAGACTACTTGACGTTGGCCGGGGAAAAGAAATAATGTATTTCTATTAAAACTTCTAATTCACTACATCCCCCAATTTGTTTCTCTTTCCCTCTCCTGTTTTTCCCTTCCCTTTTCTCAACCTCCCTCTTTCTCATTTGCATAGCCCATTCCACTCTAGTTGGACACACACACACACACACACACACACACACACACACACACACAATAATCACTCGGCAGTTCGTGTCGTTTTCACTTGACCACCGTCAGCTCCCAATAATCAAATGATAAATATTTATTGATTTTAAACTATTAAAACTAAAATTTATAGATCACCCCCTCATCCTTACAAGTGTATTTTTCCATTTGCAAAACAAATTATATGCATACATTACACGGGATTACATGGATCGTTACATAATCAGAGTTGATTTATAGTTGCTGGATTTTCCTCCGTTTTTGTTTGGATTGAACGATTTAACATCATCTAATCGCATATTTCTCTAGATTGCTCTTCTCTGATTGTCTTCTCTTCGTCTTTCTGAAGGAGAATTATTTGTAATCGCCTCTAACTCCTCCAGAAATACACGTATAAGAAAGGGGTGAGTTTTCTTCAAAGTTTTATTAGCTAACTGTTTAACTCTAATAACTCAAGAAAAGGGTGACGTAGCCGAACAGACATCGATGTGACATTTGTCTCGGGTCATTCTGAACGTTCCTGAATTAAATAACTTCGTGTAAAATGATTTGAATAATTTGAATTTGAATAATACTTGGTGATATTTCATTTAATTAAATTTGAGTGCCTTTAGTTTAATCATTTTTAAAACAAGTTAATCGAAGTAATTAAGGGTATTTGACAATCGCAATATTTATGAAATACTTCGCAGTTGGTATTTCATGTTGGTTGCTCTGTGATTGTTTCTTGCTTTTCCAATGTGCATAGGCCGGCGTGAGCATCTAGTCCAAGATGAAACAAATGCTAGAGAAGATTTGAACGGCCAGAACTCTATGCGGTAGTCATGAAACCCCGATCCAACTAGTAAAGATTAATGGAATGGAAACAAAATGAATTCAAACCAAACTAGAATGGTTGCTGAAGGGACGTAATTCAAGCTGTAATTCTATTATTAAAGCCAAATACTAGATTATAATGATCGAATAATGCTGGTAGTCAAAGTACGTTAATCCAGTTAACAAACTTCTTCGTTATCATAACAGGGTCTATTATCATGAGGCCTATTGAATCAGGCAGTGAAACCTGCCATAGTTATATGAAACAAGTCAGAAAGAGTTGCAACCTTGATTAAAGTGAGTGTCCTTAATCATGGAGGTTTTAACAGAGTTGAAAGGGAGAAACAGACCAAATATCAAGATCTCATATATGATATGAAAAGAAACTGGAATCTTAGGCAAATATCAATCATGCGACTTATCATAGGTGTCACGGGGCTTATGAAGAGAAACCTGAAGTCCTACTTAACTAATATTCCTGGTGAACCAAGCGCAAAAGAGATCCAGACAATTGCACTTAAGGTAACAACGAGGATACTAAAAAGAGCTCTCGGTTGGTTTCAATAAAAAGCAGAGCAATGTTGGCAGCTGGTTTGTCTGCTCCATACCCAGCGCTACAATCTTCAAAGGAAGAAAAAAAAAGTGAGGCCTGTTGAACCCGCAATGGAGGAGAATTAAATCAACGATCAAAAGCCACCCACGGAAATTTAGAGAGTTCTGAAATTTATGAATACTCATAAATTTCAGGTTGAGATGGAGAGGAAATGTGGCACTATTTGTTTAGGTGTAGTAACCCTGATATTTTGCTGAGTGATGAGGCCTGTAGCGTAAGAGTTAAGCAATAGATTTCCCATAATCTCATTCTTACAACTCTCTCTCTCTTTCTCTCTCTCTCTTTCTCGTCTGATCAGCATACAGTGATTACGCATATTTTGGTGTCTCTGTGTAAGACGAAGAAGGAGGCACAAGCAATTAGCTATGGTAGCCAAGCTAGGGTAAAAGAAAACAGTTGTAATTATTTTATTAATGTATAATGTATAATATTGTAAAATAAATAGTTAAGTTCATTTTTTTTATAAAAACCTGTGTTGCGTGTCATTTGTAACCACCCAAGGAGAAATCACAGCCAGAAATCAAGATCAAGCAGACATCACATCCAGATCGACCCAAGAAGCAGTGAGGTGAACTGGACATTAATCGAGCAGAAGAAGTTCACACCACTGAGGTATGCCATTGCTTTTGGAATACATAACATAATTAAATCCTTCTAAGATAAGAGAAAAATCCAGGTTGTCCTCGACGGTCGTACATCTAAACAATATGATATAAATGCGGGAGTGCCTCAAGGGTCTATCCTTGGACCTATA
Source organism: Euprymna scolopes (assembly GCF_053919585.1). Classification (NCBI taxonomy): domain Eukaryota; kingdom Metazoa; phylum Mollusca; class Cephalopoda; order Sepiida; family Sepiolidae; genus Euprymna; species Euprymna scolopes. Next base: position 15,643,515 of record NC_136492.1, on the reverse strand, counting down.
TTATTCCTAATATTCATGAATGACCTCCCCGACAAAATTGTCTGTGAGATGGGTATTTATGCTGACGACACCACACTCTATAACAGACACGACAGGAAAACAAATGAACACATATCTAAAGAAATGGAAGAAACACTAGAGGATGGCCTTCGATCTGTAATGGAATGGGAACAAAAATGGATGTTCACATTCAATGCTGCCAAGACTAAACTTATTTCCTTCAATAATTACAAGAAACCTTATCTACCAGCAATAGCAATGGCCAATGACTCTTTATCTGAAAGTACACTCCTCGGCCTAACGTTCACAGGAAACATGAGCTGGAACAATTACATTGAGAGTATTGCCAGGATCGCTACGAAGAAGGTAGGTTCTCTCTACCGCGCTAGAAAGTATCCTATACCTCTATAAGGCCACCATTCGCCCATGTATGGAGTATTGTTGTCATATTTGGGCTGGTGCATCTGCTGCTTGTCTCTCGCTCCTAGACAAGGTTCAAAAGAGAGTCGCCAATCTGATAGGTCCTGAACTGTCATCTAAGCTTCAGCCCCTGTCCCATCGACGAAATGTTACATCCTTCTGCCTGTTCTACAAGTACTTTAACGGTGAATGTTCTGACGCACTGTAAGCACTTGTGCCCCCCTAAACGTAAATACCCCCGACAAACCCGACAAGCAGCTAAATCCCACCCCTTCATAGTAGAGATCCCTAGATGTAAGAGAGCGTTCTACTCCAGTAGTTTCTTCCCCAAAACCACTAGGCTTTGGAATTCCCTTCCGGGTCCCTGCTTCCTCAACTGTACTGACATACAGAAGTTCAAGTGTAACGTGGACCGACATCTTGCTACCCAACTCCCTACACAGTACCCCTGATGCTTATGTCCCTGATAGTAGCCCCCTACATCAAAGTGGCAATGTGCCTTGTTTGAGGTGAAAATGTAAAAAAAAAAAAAAAATACCGTTTGTTAACACCGGCGGGATCTGAGGTCATTCGCATGACAAAGCAAGTAATTCTTCCCGGCAAACGATCGTTTGTAACACCAGTGGAGCTAGAAAAGTCCCAATGACGGTCAGATAACACCCTGAATGGATTCTAATTTGGTGCCATCGTTTGATCGTGTCTAACATCCTGGGAACAGATTGCCGCATCCCCCCATGAGGTACATACTCCTGCCTAACCGACAAGCAGCAAAATCTCACCCCTTTACTATTGAGGCTCCTTTTACTCTAATAGCATTGTTCTCTCGGCCTGCTAAACAGTGGAATTCCTATCTCGTTTCACTGACTGTACCAACCTACCGAAATTTAAATGTGATGTGAATAGAAATATTGCTGCTCACCCTCCTCCCCGCAGTGTCCCGTTAGACAGGATCCCAAATACGTTCAAAGTGGCAAGATACCTTGTTTTGGATGAAAATGAGTAAAAAAAAAGTAGTGTCGAGTTTTGAAGATCCGACAAGACAACTTTATATCTTAGATGTGTGTATGCGCATGTGTATACTTGCGTGTGTGTATGCGGACGTGTATGTGTGTGGGAACAATTCAAGGGAAGGAAACTCAAATTTCAATTTCCTATCACGGAATGTAATTTCCCCCCATTATTTTCCCCGGCTTTTGTGCGTCGGATTGAAGTGCAAATCTTTCGGCCCGAATCTTCTCTGGTTTTGTCGGCCATTTTATTCTGGCCACTCACCGTTGTTCGGGATGGATGTTCAGTTTTTGGTGAAGCAATCTACCCACTACCCGACTGGATGCAACCGGGTGGTTAATTGCGGCCAGGGCGGTGGAAACTGAACTGATTTCGTCCAATTCGTTATAAAAGAGACTATCGACATATTCCTGGTAATGGCCGCCTTCCTGGTATTGAAAATGGAAATGAGTTCGAGAAATGGGGAAATGAGATGATTAAGGAGAGACGGAATGGTTAGGGTTGAAAGAAAGACAAGAAAAATCGAATGAAAGAATGACGTAAATCGGCTACAGATCTCTCTCTGTCACCTCTCTCTCTCTCTCTCTCTCTACACACACACACACACACACACACACACACACACACACACACACACACACACACACACACACACACACACACATATATGTATATATATATGTATATATATATATATATATACATACATAAATTACATTATTTTTGCACAAACCTAATATAAATAAAAGGAATGTTTTCTTAGACTCTCAATATCTATCTATCTATCTATCTATCTATCTATCTATATATATATATATATATATATATATATATACTAGATGACACTGCCCGGCGTTGCCCGGGGAATCTAATTTTTTACCCCACCCCAATCCATGTCGTACGTCAGATGACGTCATCTGCTATGACGATGTGACGTCATCTGCTATGACGATGTGACGTCATCTGCTATGACGTCATCTGCTATGACGTCATACATGACGTCACATATAATGATATTGTGAACGAATACGTATATATGCATATATAACATACAATAATATGGCAATTGTTACACAAATTTTTTGCGGTACTTATTTGCTTTCCCGCTGAGCAAATTAGGCACAAGGCAGTTTTTTAATGTGAAGAGGGAGAAGGGGAGGGGAAAGGGGGACCAGATCCCCTGAGGCGGGAGTTGGGGAGCTGTTAGTGCATGCCTCTTGATATGTAGGGTTGCCCTTACATGGACCAGAAACTGATCGCCTCAAGGGCAATGGTCTTATATGTGGTGTTGCCCCCACATATGGTCTTTAGTGCAACATCTACCGGGACAGATACTACACTTTGATCTTTGTCTTCGGGGCGGGATTTATTTGCTTCCACACTGACCAAATTAGGCACAAGGCTGTTTTTTAATGCTGAGAGATTGGGGAGAAGAGGACCAGCTCCAAGAGGAGCAGGGGAACTGAATAGTGACAATTGGTATGAAGGGTACAAGAGCAATGCTCTTATATGTAGGGTTGCCACCCCCCATATGGTCTTTGATTGCAGCATCTGCCGAAACAGATACTAAACTTTGATCTTTGGTGTCCCAGGCCACGAAAGGCCGGGAAGATCAGGCTAAGAGAGAGAGAGAGAGAGAGAGAGAGAGAGAGAGAGAGAGAGAGAGAGAGAGAGAGAGAGAGAGAGAGAGAGAGATCGACATGAGAGGTTCATGACTAAATATTAAATAATGGATAAGTGTAGCTTTCTTGTTTTTTTTATTTGAAGAGTTCGTATTTTTGTAGTAGCAGTCGTAGAAGAGATGGCGACGTTAGATTTTGACAGCTCATGCATGAAGGTGTCGACGTCCTCCTAAATAGAATGCCTGGTATTACCAAATGGTCACTAATCTTGTAATGACCAGACTCAACGTTGCTTAACTTCGATGATCTAACGAGAACCTGCGCGTCAACGAGATTATACCGTGTACGTAAATATTTAAGCGCGTGCGTAAATATTTGAAAAACATTGCAACGAATGCAAGAAAGACAGAAAAATGGGGGAAGAGATAAACAGAAAATAAAGAAAAGAAGAAAAAAACACAGTGAAAACAGATGGCTCTTTAACCCGGAGCATTTTTTATGCAATGGCAAGATATATTTCATCGTTTCAGTACGATTTTTTTCAAATACTTCTTTAAGATATCTCATGCGCCGCAAGTGTAATAATTCTCTAATCAGATATAATTGTTGTGTTGGCATGCATTAAATCGTATATTATATATTCTTAACTAACCGGCCATATATATGTATCTATACACGTTGTGTTCGATATATAACGGACTGTTGTTCTCGTGTTCTAAATATCTATCTTAACGGCCCGTGATCCGTCTAGTGTTGTGGCTGTGTGTGTCAGACACGTAACGTAGGCGACATAAGACGACATACCTGTCTGCTGCTGGCTGCTTCTGGGAGATTTGTCCATGATCTTGGATTGAGCAGGACCTGTTTAAAGGAAACGCTTCAAGACAGGGACCCAAGACGAATGAGTATATATATATATATATATATATATATATATATATATATATATATATATATATATATATATTATTCACTCCTCAGGCATCTCGTCACTGCAAAAATGAAGTGATCAACGATCTTTGGCTTATAGGTTCTCTATTTGAAACCGCCACTTCCCTCCTCAGGTGGAGTGCCTTCTAATCCATCTTGCTTATTCGGCGTCTAGGATCCAACTCACTTAAGCTTACTCAGCTTACTTTAATCGGAACACTTGACACGTCAGGTCCGATCCCCGCTCGCATACTTCCGGTGCAACTCATCGGTCAACAGAGTTTGATACTTGTCAAAACATTACGATTCAAATCTGTTGTTTACCCCGCTAGATAGATAAATCATTATATATATATATATATATATATATATATATATATATATATATATATATATATATATATATATATATATATATATATATATATATAATTAAATGCTTTTACTATTGCTATTAATTAACATAACTCCTTAATCAACGCCGCAAGTTCATTGGAAGTACTGTAATAATTATCTTATCACTGTTTAACGTAAACTCCTGACTAGGATATAATTTCATTGACCAAAAAGTGTCATGTCCTTTTATGCAAAGCATAATTGTGTTTAATCTTTGTTTCGGTCCATGAATCCTCAACCTTAAGGAACTGGTTTCTCCCCATTAAAAACCGGCCTTGTGTCTATCTGTGTTCTCTTGGATGGAAGACAAATTGATCGAATACAAGTGATGGCTTTT
>NC_136492.1:15621302-15633802 GCF_053919585.1 Euprymna scolopes | reverse complement strand
TCAACACGCACGCCTATGAAGAACACGCAAAGGCACAATGTCGTAATTTGCCTATCCGCAAACATGCGATAAAGGAATTATGTTACTTTCCACGTGCATTAATACAACAGACAGACTGCAATGTTCTAGAACATGCCTATATAAGATTTTGCCCGCGAAAATCAAACCAGTCCAAGATGCAGTTTTACGAATAAACATCACCGTTGCCCATCCACATGCATTTATGGAAGCCAATGCGTTCTTATAATTAAAGCGTTATTAATAGGATTTTGACAACAGAATATTCTTTTCATTATTTTCACTCTCGAGTATATATCAGTTAATATCTTATACGTTTTTAGATAGTGATGTGGTTCTCGATTGATTAACTGTTTCTGTGTTGGATATATACTCGAGAATCAAAATAATAATAATAATAATAATAATAATAATAATAATAATAATAATAATAATAATATTCTTTTGTCATATCCCTAGTTATAATACAGGGTGGAACAATAAAAATTGTCGTCTTAAAAAAGACGACATGATTCCGTTTCCGGTTTTCTTTTTTGTTGTTGCAGATCATCTACTAGTTGATCAGTTGTGTACAAATCACAAGGACGGTAATGTTGGAACTTGGATAGGGTTCAATTATTTGACGCCACAATTGGAGTTAAGTTACAATTATATAGTTTTCTTGGTTCCAAGTAGTGTTCCTCTATTTTTTCGTTTTACTTCTATATATTCGGTTGTCGCTTGTAGCTCATGTCTATTAGTTTCTGCATTCAAAGATTTTCCTTAATATTTCAACTGGTTTTATTATTTTTATCCGCGGTAACTATCTTCTCAGCCACCCTCGCATTCTAATCTCGCCTAGTTCTTTTTTCAAAGTTTTCGTTAGTGCTTCTACCATTATTGGTGTTATATGGACTTTCCTCATCTTCCATATTCCTTTCAACTCTTTGACTAGTTCCGTGTATCTTCTTCGCTTCTCCGTCTCCTTAATATTCACCCTCTGAGTGTTGGAACGGCGAAATATACGCCCTTTTCCTTCGTGTTTACCTTTATGGCATCCGATATTTTTGCTTGGATATGTTTATCTCTAGGGTTTTAATCAGGATGCGGTTCTGGGATTCGGGAAGGAGTGAGTCACTCTCTCGACAACAGCACGTTTCTGCCCTCTTCTTTTCCAATCGACCACACCTGGCCTCTCGCCACCAATGTCACACCGCACAATCCGAACGTTAGCAATATAAAATTCTTTTCAAGAGAAGATGTTCACGACTCTTTTCTCTTTGCTGCCACAGGGAATTTTTCCCTGCTTTTATATCCTCCTATCTAGGAAAAAAAGGAAGAGACAAGAAAAAAATAATAGCTTCTCCCATCATGTTCTGCCTTCCCAAGATGCCCTTCGCGCATACAAATGCGCTGGCCATCCTTTCCTTCTTCTTTCCCAAAGAGCGATGCAGATACGCCCGGTACGATTCTTTTTTTTCTCTTCTTTTCTAACCATATACCCCACATTATCTGTTTGTACGTATATGTTCAATAGCATTTTGTGATTTTTCACATTTTCAGTTCTGCTGTCGATTTATGCTTGTACTATTTGCTTGTGGATTCAAGATGAAGATGAAGTTCCTAGTGTATCGCCTTTACAACTTGATCAGTTTAGTTCTTATATTCTTTGTGGACTAGTTTGCAGCATTCCCTTATTATGTGGTTTATCTTTTCGTCTCTTTGTCCACAGAGTTTGTATTTGCTATTTTCTTGTGTCTTGTCGATCTTTATTGATTCTAATCGTGCGAGTTTTATTAGGATTCACTTTCACTGTTTAGGTGTCCTGTCTGTAGACATGTGTAAGTGTTTTCGTGCGTCTTATTTTTGTCATCCTTATAAACCATCCATGTAGCCGTTTCTCTTCGCATTGTTCGTTTCTCGTCATATCCCTTTCGTTTCTGATCTCTGTCTTGTTTATTTTTGCAGTGTCTCTTGATCTGGTGATTAGCCTTTCCGTGTTCTACCTTATTTATTTTTCTAACCCTTTTTGTTTGTGTCATTCACGCAGTCTTCTATACAAATCAGTCCTATTCCCTCGTCTTTCCTTTTCACGCGATGTGGTTGTAGTGCATTGTGTATGATCATAATGTCGATACACCTCAGTTCTTCTTTGGTCCAGCTTATCAACGATTCAGAGTATGTTACTAGTGATACTGCCCATGATTTTATACTTTTTATTAGGTTTCTACTATATAGTTTCTAGAAGTTCTCGCGTTCTTCTTAGGTATTCTTTTCTAATTTTCTCTTTCATTTCTGTTGCTTTGCTGGTGTCTGCTTCCAGAACTCCTAAAAAAATTATAGGTATCCTGTTCGCTTAGCGTCCTCATCTCTGCTTGTTTGAGCAGTTCCATGCCTTCCGTTGCTACCAGTTTTTCCCATTTTATAACTAGAGGTGTGCACTTTTCCATTTCAATTCCATTCATATATCTTGGCTGAAGATTCTGACTATGTTTATTAGCGTCTTTAGTTCTTTTTGTTTCTTGCGAAATGTTTTAGGTCGTTCATATACATTAGGTTGTTAATTCTTTCATTTGTATCAGTAAACTTGGGCGCGGCTTGGTATTTCCTTAGGATATTGCTGTTAGGTATTAGCCGGGCAACGCTAGATAGAAAGTATCTATCTATCTATCTATCTATCTATCTATCTATCTATCTATCTAATTGTCTATCTGTCCAGCGGGGTAAACAACAGAGATTGAATCATGAGAAACAATAAGTCGAGCGAGCATGCATGCAGGTGCAAAAGGAGTCAAAAAGTCGTTGTGACATGTATCAAACTTTGTGATCGATCATTTGCACCGGAAGTATTTGAATGTGGTTCGGAAGTCACGTATTTCGGTTTGAATAAGCTGAGTTAAGTTTAGTTAAGTTGGGTTCGAGAAATTGAGAAAGCAAGGTGGGTTAAACAGGTTTCCCCATAAGGGGGAAGACAATCCCCAAATGGATGCATAAAAAAACGCCACAATCCAAGATCGTCGATTTCACTCCATGCAGCGGAAGACGAGATGCCTGGGAGTGAAATAAACCAGATATATAAAAACATACATATTTTTGTATCTGTCTTGCATGCGTGCTTGTTTTGTTATAGCAGAACCTGAGTAGCACAAGATGTTGGCGAATTCCCCAGGCAGCGGCCAAAAGATAGCAGCGGCCAGCAGCAGACAGGTATGTCGTCATGTGTTATATATTTGACATACACGCACCCAGTCAGTTAGTCAGTCACTCAGTTACGGGCTGTTAAGTAAATAGACATTAATGGATATGGGGACAATAGTCCGTTAAATAACACACAGTTAAATAAATAAATAAATAAATAAATAAAAAACACAACATTGTTAAAGGGCATCATGGATATGATGAACAAAAGTTGTGATCGATAATCTCCTTGGAAGATACTTCTTTGTATTTTTATCTCAGTTCAAGTCTCCATGTTCTAATTGCTTTTTCAACCAAATTGATAAGATAAAGAACAGTATACGAAAAATTTGGCACGTAAATATAGAAGTTTTAGTCTAGTTGCACATTTGACAAGACTTCAAATCCTTCACTCGGTGGGAAGCGAGATAAAAATTCTACTTCGAAATCAATAGACATGGACTTAACATTTACCTCATGAATTCCAGCTGGCTGTCTAATCCTATATTCTTATGTTCTTGTGTTGCTAACTCCTTCTAATTCCTTTGAAAAGAGAATGGGAGAGATCGGAATCAGAGGGATGACTGATAAGATACAACGGATAACAATAATGAAAACCACTGAAAAACTGTTAGGAACACCGTTGAATGCGGAGATTAATACACAGGAACTACAGACACAAACAGACAGAAAATGCTACAGATGTAAAACACCAAAGCGCATCACATGGAATCAGAAAAACTGATTTTTTGTGTGTGTGCCACCAAAAACTGACACCACATCAAAGCAAGGAGGGTCAAGGAGGACCGAGGAGAGAAAGCACTAACTATACCTCTGCTGGACGAGTGCAAAGAGTACTGGGACCTTCCAAATTCCAGTGAAAACCAATGGTCGCCGCCAACGAGAAATCAATGGCAATCGGCTGTTGCGATAACGCAAATTCATCTGTAAATTTTATCGAAAGAAGTGGAAAGTACTTGGAATCTGGGGAGACTCGTTGTCAATCAGACTCCAGAGAATGCCACGATTTGTTTTCAAAAAGAAATCTTTGATGATACTCTGTGTGACTACTCCTCGTGAGTAAATATTATTATTATTTGCTAACAAGGAGCTTTCACACAGGTCATCAAACATCTCATTGGATACAACCTGTGGTGTTTCCTGGAAGCTGAATGACAACAAGTCTCCCCAGATTTTCCAGTACTCTCCACCTCTTTCGATAACATTTGCAAATAAATTTGCATTATCGCAACAGCTGCTTGCCATTGATTTCTCGTTGGCAGAATTTAAGTGGCAATAAGCCTCCCCAAGGTCCCAATTCTTTTCGCACTTATACAGTGGAGGTCTGGTCGGTGCTCACTCCTCGGTCTTTCCTTTCTCCTTGATTACTTGGCTATTTGGTCTCATTCTTTTTTTTTTTTTTTTTGGTGGTGGGGGCAGTGATGTGGTAATGGGGGATGGGGGTGGGGTTATAGAACTTATAGGTATGCAGTTCAATGTTCTTGGTTCCATGTTGCGCTTTATGTTTTGTCTCTGTAGCAGTTTTTCTGGTCTGCGTTTGTGTTTTGGGTGTGTTGGTTTCCACATTCAAGGGGTTTCCTTAATATTTAAGCTGTTTCCATTATTGTTGTTCATTGTATTTTTCAATCATTCCTTTGATTCCAATTTCTCCCATTCTTTTGTTCAAAGTTTTTTGGGGATTGTTCCTAGTGTTGTTGTTGTTGTTGTTGTTGTTCTTCTTCTTCTTCTTCTTCTTCTTCTTCTTCTTCTTCTTCTTCTTATTATTATTATTATTATTTTGTTTTGTTTTATTCTGTGTCCAATTATATTTGAATAAATGAATAATATAAAAATGCGTAATATGCGCACAAAAGCAAATAGATTTAATCATTGACTGCTGGGCAACGCCGAATGATCTTACAAGAAGTTCATAATAGACCTGAGTAGATATTTTATGATTTGTAAAACCTTACTGTACGTGCGTGCAATAAACCATCAAATGCCGCAGTGCAAATGGTGTCGTCGACAGGAAAACTCATCGGGATCTTTAAAATATAAATCAATTTTATCACACGTGGTCCATTAAGATAATAGACTTGCAAAAATGGAGGCTAATTGAAAGCTTCTAGAAGATAGACAGTAAAACAAACTAACACAATATATATATATATATATATATATATATATATATATATATATATATATATATATATACTCATACAAACATACATACATACATACATACACATATATATGTATATATACGTACATATATATGTATATATACGTACAGATGCATATATGTATATGCACAAAAGCGCGTATATATCTACATACCCAAAGACATAAAATATATAAGCACAAATACACAGAAATATACATACTAAAACACACATAAATACGCATACAAACACACACACACACTCTCTCTCTCACACACACACACACACACACACACACACACACACAAACACACGCAAAAATCTAGATACCCAAAAGGCACGCCACAGATATCCATGCACACAAACACGCGCGAAAAAATATATGTACATACACGCACATATACATACAAACACACACATATGTATATAATTATTATATATACGAACACACACATACGTATACATATATAACTACACATGCACAAACATACGCAGATATACAAACCCTCTCACATATATATACACACACACATATATATATATACACACATATATATATGTGTGTGTGTATAAATTCACCTGTTTCAATATATATATATATATATATATATATATATATATATATATATATATATATATATATATATATATATATATATATATATATATTAAAACCGACCAAAGAAAGCAAAAAGTAGTATGGTGAATATTATGGGTCTAATGTATTACGATGGAAAGAGTCTTAAAATATTCGTTGCAAATTAATTTATCTACAAAAGTCAAGATTCTAAGATATAAATAATGGCGGAGTTAATTTTTTTGTCCAACTTATTAAGCGGATATATTTAGCCAACGAGATAGAAATCACTGATCGTTAAATGTACGAAATTGAAATAGACTAAAATTTATATATAAAAAAAAAACTTATATAATGTATAAAAGTTGATAAGAAATTAATGTGGCTTTTTTGATTTCCGGCATTAAATGTTTGTGAATCAGTTTAATAAAATTCGCACACCAGTTTTCTTTTATAATCACCGACGTTAAGCAACGTTGAGCTTGGCCAGAACCATATAGGTGATCATTTGTAAACACCAGGTTGTCTGTAAGAGAGAATGGCGACATCTCCTTTGCAAAAACGAACGCCGTAAAAATGGTTTATGAATCAGATAAAACTGAATCATATAGGTCACAATAACGTTGCCACAGCAGTTCTCTTTTAAGGCGCCGAAGTAAAGCAACGTTTAGATTGGACAGTATCAGGTGGGTAACAAGTTGGTAATACTATGCGCTGTATGTGAGAGAAGGGCGACATCTTGGCAAAAAGCTAACGTCCTCAAAATGGTTTCTCAAGTTGATATATACTGAACCTCGTGTCTAGAATACGTATTCCAATCAATTGTATGATTTTGATTCTATAAAATGTCTAAATCTTTAAAACATAAGCTTAAGGGGCTCTTAAGAAGAAAGTGACATTCTGTGAACGTTGCTTAATAGGTGCCTAATAGTCATGGATCAAATTTAATGAAAATTTGAAACATTTCAATTTCCAAATAGAAGTTAGCGCTCATATTATTCGCCACCTAAAAAAAGTAGTGTTTTTAATTTTATGTATACATTTTTGTGTGTTGATCGACTATTTTGTTTTTAGAAACCTTTTTGTTTATTAGAGTTTGTTTTATGTTTGTTAGTTCATTGAAAAATATTTTCTTGGATGAGAAAATATTGTATGTACGTTGGATCAGGTTTTTATAAGGACTATTTTGTATGTTTGTGGTCATTCGCTGTAGTAATTAATGCAGAGGTGGTCTTAGAAGTGTGCTCGTCGAGTCTCCGTCAATTTGTATATATATATATATATATATATATATATATATATATATATATATATATATATACATATATATATATATATATATATATATATATATATATATATATATATACAAATTTCATTCAGGAAAATATAATTTTTCAAAACAAAAACAAAAAAACAAATTATTATTTGAACAAAAAATACCATTCAAAGTAATTTCCTCAATCCATGGATTTTCGATGCAGGCTCATCTCAGAGGAAAGTCATTAGCAAATTATTAAATCTGGTGTGATATAAAATTGCTGTTCAGCACATAGATAGAAAATATATTAAAGATTAAATCTTTTTAAAGGGTTGGTTGGTTGGTTTTTGTTTTACGGCATATCAACCCTTTTCGGGTTATTTAATTCCGAATCCAAAGATTTTGAAGAAAAATTTTTAATAGAATATATTTGTTGTTTTCAAATCAGTTTCTATTTAACGCATAGTTGGGATCCTAACAGGTACTACCACCCCGGGTCAGAGTGGACCTGGGAGCAATGGTAATTAAAGGGTGGCTCCACACTCCCCAAAGCCCGCAAACTGCGGCCTCACCACTGGATATAGTTTAAGGTCATATCCGGGACCCTTTTTAAAGGGATATAGATAAAGAATATATATATATATATATATATATATATATATATATATATATATATATATATATATATATATATAATTTTAAACGTTATTCGCGATGTTTTATTTTAAACGTTAAACGGGGTCTGCGGAAAGAAAAAAATTATAAAAAGTAAGTAAACCCCTATAAAAAATGTAAATAGCAGGGATTACCGGTTCAAAACCCTCCCTCCCGAAGAATAAAGGAATTACATGCATTAGCGAGGCGCGAACGAATGACACCAGAAGGAAAAAGGTGTAGGAAAAAGAAACATGTTGAGTGGGCCATGGTGAAAGCATGACGGTTGGGGCTTCGAAATAACGACATTCAAATGTAACGGGCCGCGTGAATGAAAAATGAAAATTTTAGCACCGGGACGTCTGTCTGTCTGTCTGTCTATGTTTCTGTCTCTCTCACTTTTTGCCTCTCTCTCTCTGTCTTTCTCTCTCTCTGTCTTTCTCTCTCTCTGTCTTTCTCTTTCTCTGTATCTCTATGTGTGTGTGCTTGTATTTGCATTCTGAATTACGTTCGGGCCCTCAAAATAACATTAAATTGTAACGGAAGGCGTGAGTGTAATAAGGTAAATAGTTTAGCACTGTACGATGATTTTATCTCTCCCACTCTATCTGACTGTCTATCTGTCTGTCCGTCTGTCTCTCACTCTATCTCTTGCTCTCTCTTTCTTTCTCTCTCTAGCTTTCTATTTCTCTCGGCTTCTCTCTCTCTCTCTCTCTATGTATAGCTCTTTCTGTGGATGTGTGCGTGTATGTCTGTGTGCGTGCGTGTGTGTTTAACTTTGTATTCTGGTGTAGAGAAAAAGAAAGAAACAATTGGTTTGTTTCACGTTAACACGATTGCAGGGTGAATAGTGTTCGGACATTTTTTGTAAAAGTATACTGTGTTCATTTATTTACGAATAGTCGTATTCCGGAGTAAGTGATTTGTTTACTCCCAGTCAATGATATTTAGCAGATGTTTGTAAGGGAGAAATTATTATGTGTATGAGTTTGTGAGGCAGTTACGAAGGAAAACAGGGCGGTATATATGTAATGTAAATAATATTTCCCAGTATTGAGTGTGATCGGTGGGAGGTATTTTGTAATAGAGGGGAAAATACGAACTACTTCCTCTGTAGATCTTGACGATAGTGTTGATGGCGCTCCTAGGATGGAATGTAGGGTTTTATTATAACGAATAAATGTGTACAAAACGGCGTTCTACTGTTACATTAGATGGTGGATAATAGTTTAGACGTATTAAATTTGTATGTGACATCTTTTGTTGCAAACCTACGGTAATTTGGTCCAGAGGTAAATTTCTGCAACAAAAATTTTATATATAGAATAAATAGCAATATTTATTAAAATCAATTTCACACTCGTCTGGTCTTTCTAACCGTTAAATCTGAATTACATAATGATATAGTTTTTTTTTTTCGTGTGAATCTGTCTTATCTTATAGAGTTTTTGTGAATACATTGTTCGTATAAAAGCCCGATATCGGCCGAGGAGTGGTCAATTGATCGTTAGTCTCGTTTGTCTGATATAAATTCATGAGATTTCCGATGGCAGTGCGCATGCCAAAACACTTGTCTGCTCTTCAAACTGTCCAGTCGACTGTAAGAAATAAATAATAAATAAAGAAACATTGCATACAAATTCAACGCAGGGTTTACACAATTTTATTCACGGAACTCGAGGAGCGTACGCAACGATTCTATTACATTAATGACGGCCATTTTATTCGAAATATAAACGCGGGAAATTCTAATTACAATAATGCACAGAATATTTAAAAGCATAAAAAAACAAAACAAACAACAAAATAGTTTCTTCAGAGAAATATAGTCAACACTATTGAAGGTTTGAAAATAAGATTTTCGGTAAAACCAAGATTAGTATAAAAATATTTAGAAAACTAGCAAGACCCGTGGAAATTTCATGGGATGAAAAATATATTTAATCGACAAATATGTTTGAATAAAGCTAATATTGTTCTGGATCCCGTAAAAAAAATAAAAATTTTTGGATAGAAAAACCTATAATACGCAGGTTATATGAGTTTATTAACATTTCTATGCAAATAGTTTCCATTGTATTTTAAGTATAGAATTGGCCCAAATGCGATAAATTAATAAGTACTAAATGAATACCCATAAAGTAATATTGTGCTACATAGTTCAATGCAAATAATAAAATCACATTGTAAGTGACAATCTTTAATTTACTCCTTCAGTCTCGCCCTTAGAAGACAATGTTCTTGTTTTTTCCCCCTAATTTTTTGATAGAAAAACCAATCAAATTTTTGAAAGCCAAACTGCTTTAATAAAAGCCAAATACGCGAACTTGGTTTTAAAAACGCCAATCTGGTAACCCTGTACGAGACAATGAGAATGACCTCCCTTTGAAGGAAGGGATGGTTAGGAACATACATACTAAACGTATTCAGAGGGTCACAACCACTAATACTATTTATTGCTTTTTTTTTTTTTTTTTTTTTACAAATATTCATCCCAAACAAGGCAAATTGTCACTAAGACGTAAGGAGGTATTCGTTATTAGGTACCGTGCCTACAGTGACGCTCTAAGTAGGGAGTTGAGCAGCAAGATGTCAGATTGCATCAAAATTTCTGCATTTTAGTACAGTCAGGAAAGCAGGATGCAGAGAGGGAATTCCAAAGACTGGTAGTTTGAAGAAAAACATTTTTTAGTAGAACTCTCTCTGACACTTCTAAATGAAATATTTCTTACACATAAATAGTTGTGTTTATTATTGAGTATTATATTGACACATTAAATTACACACGATATTTACCCTGTCAATAAGCCTTAACTGGATCATTATATATATATATATATATATACATATATATATATATATATATATATATATATATATATATAATGGGTTAAGAAATTCCAACGAAAGAAAGATGCATATTTAAATAAGGGAGTAGTCACCAACAATGTGTATTTTTTAACATTATTTTATTATTCCGTGTCTTGGTTTTTCAATTAATTTCTGACGAGGACGCTTCACAGAACGTCTGAAACGCGCGTAAAAACGATTTCAATGACTTAAAAACATTATTACAATGATCCAGACATAATTCTCAATGAAAAACCAAGACACGGAATAATAAAATAATGTTAAAAAATACACATTGTTGGTGACTACTCCCTTATTTTAATATATATATATATATATATATATATATATATATATATATATATATATATATATATATATATATATATATATACTAGCAGGGAGACCCGACGTTACCCGGTTTTAGATTTCCAATACTATTACTGTAATCGAAATCGGTGAAATCGACCATTTTTTAAATGAAATCGATTGATTGCCTGCTCTAGTCGGGGACCCACAACGGTGCACCGGCATAAAGCTTTAAATGTCTCCCCACAGTAATTTTGTCCATAATACATTGTCGTGTACATTGTACTATAGAGAACATATTGTTGATTTTATGAAATTACTAGCATGGGTGTCCGGCGTTGCCCGGGTGTTTGGAGGTGAGTGTTGAGCAAAAAAAAAAAAAAAAATGGTAGTGGGAAAGCAAGCTCGAACCCATACCGCAAAGGAGGAAAAGAACGTGAAAAAAAACATGACGTGTTTGCTGTTACGACCACTGACAAACCGGAAGTGACGTAGGTTTTAATTAAGATTAAAATTAAAAAGTGGGGATGACTTTCGAAAATATCGGCGAAAAAACCAACCCCTCCTTGTAGAAAAGTGCCCAGTTGAGGGTGAAGAAATTAATGATTTTAGCCAATTTTTCGGTATTTGTTGTCTGAAGGGTCGAACTTCAAAACGATACTGATCTTGTGAAAATTCGTCGCCTCTGTCGAAAATTTTAGGCAGACATGCAAATATACATACATTTTTATATTGGTAGCTCAAATTTTCGACCCAAACCAATTAAAAAGCTTGCTCTATTTCTGAATACCCTCTATGTAAAATTTCAAATGTTTAGACCAGAACTTGTCTGAGTAATTTGGACGAGACCGCAAAAGTCAAATTATTTTTAACTTTGACCCCTATTATGACCGCTTAACATTTATTGTTTTGGACTCAAATCAAGTTATTAAGTTAGATCCATGCCCAAGTAACCTATATCTAAAATTTCAAGTGTTTAGACCCAAAATTGGCGGAGGAGTTTGGTAGAGTTCTCAAAGGTCAAATCGTTGACCTTTAAGCCCTTAGCAGCCCAATTTCTGACCAAAAATTGATTACAAAGATTTTTCCAAATCTCAGTACCCTGCATATCAAATTTCGAGTCTGTAGACTGAAAATTGACAGAGTTATTGCGTAGGGAAATGTACACAGACAGACACACGGACACACACAGACAAACACTTTCACTTTTATAGATATATAGATATTGATTTGAATTAATGTTTAAAATGCAAAAGTCAAGTATCATGGTTCAGTTGTGCTTCATACAAAAACATTAACCTCGAACGCGTCCATGTGTTATCAAAGAATCTTCTGTTGATTTTATTCGCCAGGCGCTTCTGCTCAAATGCACTTGTGATGTTAGGTTGTATAAGGATGTTAATTTTTGGTCCAAATCTAACTTTTTCAGTTATCGATTTTCGATATTTTTCTAAGGTATTCTGATACAAAACTTATCTAAGACCACTCCCAGATACATAAAGTACACTTTTAT